>NC_133128.1:52639305-52948055 GCF_048418815.1 Hemitrygon akajei | reverse complement strand
TACCTTGCCTTTCAATGCCAATCCTGGTCTTAAATGGTTTGCTTCTGTGAAGAAGCAGGACTTTGCATGATATATTGCCATCATGTAGGTGAAGCAAAAATCCGTTCATTAAACAGACCAGTGAATTAAGCTTGTCAAGGATCTGAATGCTTTCAAATCTCTAGTTGTTACAAAAATTCAGTAATATTTACTGAACTATTAAATAAATAATGCAACTACATTTATGATTTTATAAAGGTAAGTACTTAAACACTCAGCAGGCCAAGCAGGATCTGTAGAGGGAAAGGAATTGTTGATTTTCGGGTTGAAAACCTGCATCAGAGCTATGGGAATGAAACAACCAGCATGAAGAGTGTCATGTTTTCTAACTCCAAAGCATAAAAGTAATTGCAAGAAAATAATGTGAGCCCAGGTTAATGGGTTTTTACTTTAAGTGAGGCATGTGCGCATGATGGGGTGCTGTGATGATATATGCTACTCTTGTATGTTTACATATAATCTATAATGAGTTATTTAAACAAACAAGAATATTTAATCAAACAATATATTTACTATATAAGAGCAGGAACTCCAGGGTTGTGATCTCAGGACTGCTACCCATGCCATGTGCTAGTGAGGTTAGTAATAAGATTATATAGTATAACATGTGGCTAAGGAGTTGGTGTAGGAGGGAGGGTATAACAATTTTGGATCATTGACCTCACTGCCAAGGAAGGTGGGAGCTGTAGAGAAAAGATGTCTTACACCTGAATTGCAAGGGGACTAATATCCTAGCAGGAAGATTTGCTAGTGCTGCACGGTTGGGTTTAATCTCGAGTTGCAGGGGATGGGAACCCGAGTGCCAGAACAATTGGTGGAGACCCGTTGTTTAAGACCTCCGACAAAGTCAGGAATCAAAACATTGAGCAGGATGTGACTAGTGTCCTGAGCTGCGTATATTTCAATGCAAGGAAAAATCAGATGAGCTCAGGGCATGGATCAACACCTGGAATTG
Source organism: Hemitrygon akajei (assembly GCF_048418815.1). Taxonomy (NCBI): domain Eukaryota; kingdom Metazoa; phylum Chordata; class Chondrichthyes; order Myliobatiformes; family Dasyatidae; genus Hemitrygon; species Hemitrygon akajei. Next base: position 52,947,061 of record NC_133128.1, on the reverse strand, counting down.
TGACGTTGTAGCCATTAGTGAGACTTGGTTGCAGGAGGGGCAGGACTGGCAGCTCAATATTCTGGGGTTCCATTGCTTTAGATGTGACAGAGTGGGAGGGGTTAGAGGAGGAGGAGTGGCTCCTCAGGGAAAATGTCACAGCAGCGGTCAGTCAAAACAGACTGGAGAATTCATCTATTGACAAATTTGCAGAGAGATTGTAGACTGTTGCAAAAAAAACCACAAGGTTGTTATAGTAGGTGATTTTTAACTTCCCACATGTTGACTAGGACTCCCATACTCTAAAAGGATTAGATGGGATAGAGTTTGTCAAATATGTTCAGGAAAGTTTCCTTTATCAGTGTAGAAATCCCAACAAGTGAGTACGTGATATTTGATCTGCTATTAGGGAATGAGACAAGGCAGGTGACAGAAGTTTGTGTAGGGGAACACTTTGCATCTAGTGATCAGAGAACCATTAATTTCAAAATAATGGTCTGGTCCATGGGTTGAGATTCTAAATTGGAGAAAGGCCAATTTTGATGGCATCAAAAAGGATCTGGCACAGGTGGATTGGGACAGCCTGTTTCCTGGCAAAGGTATAACTGTCAAGTGGGAGGCATTCAAATTTTAAGACTACAAAACTTGAATGTGCCTGTCAAAATAAAAGGTAAAGATAAAAAGTATCAGGAGCCTTTGTTTTTCAGGAGATATTGAGGCCCTGATTAAGAATAAAAGGAGGTGCATTGCAGGTACAGGCAGGTAGGAACAAATTAGGTGCTAATGGAGTATCAGAAATGCAAGACAACACTTCGAAAGAAATTGAGAAGGCTAAAACAAAGTATGAGTTTGCACTAGCAGACCAAGTGAAGGAGTCACTGGTAGATAGGGTTGTAAAGAAAGCTTTTGGCGCATTGGCCTTTATAAATAAAAGTACTGAGTAGAATGGAGGAGTTGGCATGTTATGCTGAAGTTGTATAAGATGTTGGTGAGACTTAATTTGGAGTATTGTGTGCAGTTTTGGTCACCTACCTATAGGAAAGATGTAAATAAGGTTGAAAGAGTACAGAGAACATTTACAAAGATGTTGCCAGTTCTGGAAAACCTGATTTATAAGGAAAGATTGAACAGGTTAGGACTTTCTTCCTTGGAATGTAGAAGACTGATGGGAGGTTTGATGTGGTACACAGAACTGAGGGGTATAAATAGGGCAAATGCAAGCAGGCTTTTTCCACTGAGGTTTGGTGGGACTACAACCAGAGGTAATGGGTTAAGGGTGAAAGGTGAAAAGTTTAAGGAGAACACCAGCGGAACTTCTTCACTCGGAGTCATGACAGTGTGGAAAGTCGTGCGTGCAAGCTCAATTTCAGTGTTTATGAGAAATCTGGATGGGTATGTGCATAGTAGGGGACGTGAAGAGCTATGGTCTTGGTGCAGGTTGATGGAAGTAGGCAGTTTAAATGGCTGTGCATGAACTCAAAGGGCTGAAGGACCTGTTTCTGTGACTCTATATTACTTAAATATTACTGAACTGTTAAATCCACAACAAAGTGGTGAATGGGAGTGATGAGACAGGGACCAAAAGTGCTTGGGTGCACTAAGGAACCTGAACTCCGGTGGTTCTATTATTACCATTTTTTGCATATCAAATTCAAGCACTGGCACCATTTGTATTTCTGTTTATCACCTTCCAGCAGTCATCTCCACGTTCACCCACCCTTCCTGGCTCCATCTTCTACTTTTTTTTTTTGTCTGTCTACCTCCATCTATCACCCTGCCTTCCAATGTTTCCTGTAATCTTTTTCCTTACAGCTGCACGGACCAACCACTAACCCGATCAGGAAACTTTTGCACAGTCTGAAAACTGCATGGCACTTGACTGTTTTTGTAAATACATACTGTACAATGAAAATTCAGAAAGAAAATTGAAAGACCACATTCTTTTTTATTTATTGATAGATATAATGAAATACAGTACAACAAAGAAAATATTTCACATTTTGTAAACTTTTTCTCATCGGTCTTTATGACAAATCTATTGTTTATAAACATTGTCCACATTGATTTTGCATCCAGATGAAAGATATGTTTTTTTATCTTCATTGGATCATCCAGATGTTCCACTTTTAGTCTGTTTCTGGATTTGCACTTGATTGAATTTATAAGACTGAATCCATATTCACAGTCAGCACCAGAGCTTGAAATGTTCCAATGATGTCAACAAGAATTGACAGTTCTTTATTTCTAAGCACATAGTTCAGCATATCAGGGAACATCTTAATTGAGCCAGTCTTAACTTTCTTAGAAACAACACATTTGAAATCACAGAATTGATGTGATATTTTTGAGGCAATGCTTTCATCATAGTTCATAATAGTATTTTTTTTCATCAGTTGTACAAAGTTCTCTTTTCCAAATTCAAATTTGGTTGTGTTTGCAATAGCAACAAGGTCAAAAGCTTGCCGTTCTCTTAACTCATTCTGAGAAAATCTATTATCCAAGTTGAATGAATCAAATAATAGGCACAGTATTGACGTCAGAACTTCTGGATGCAAGCAGATCTTTCACTTTGTCACTCCAGTAAATGAAATCGCTAAGATACTGTGACTGTAACGTTAATTTTTGCTTTTATATCCTGCAGTGCTTCAGTTGTATTCAAACAGCTTTTCAGAAGGAATTTGCTAAGAGATGGATCTTTTAGAAGATCTGGATCTTCTAAAACATTAAGGACAGTTAATGCTACTTGATATTCTGGATTGGTCAAAATCTTCAGGCAGCAGTTGCTGATTGGATCATTACATTCATTTGCTTGCTGTTTGCAATGCTGGATCAAAACTACGTAATTCCTCATTAAAGCAGTAACAGCAAAATGCCTTGACAGCCATCTTACTTTGTTTAGTGGTCTAAATGATACAACATCGCATTCGGTGACATTAGCTATTTCGAGCTTTCCTTTTTATACTGATGATCTGCTGAACATTGTATACGCTGTAACAATGTTACAATATGATTATGTATAATTCATTAACACATACTTAATTACAGGGTATCTCACAATTATATTAACATAGATTACAAAATTATTTCAGCATAATTTCAAAATTAACATTATATAAGATAACATTCCAATAAAGACTAAACGTGCAGGAGCTTTTCATTTGCAGTGCGGTCACACACCCGCACAGTTTGGGGGAATATTGCCCTTCCTCTACCTGGCCTGATCTGTCCATTCACCCCCACCTCCTCAGTCCACCGGGCGCCTCTGGGTCTCTTTTATTTTCTCTTTCACCATATCCCTGCTCCATTATATACTGTCTGCTTCTCTTCTCTGCTTTGATACAAGATTTCAACCCGAAATGACAGGAATTCTGCCACCCCCACACCCCAAGCAGGTGCTCAACCCACTGAGTTCCTCCAGCAGGTGGTTGTTCCATCATGAATCTATTGTGTTTCATGAACATCTAAATGTCTTCATTGTTGCTACTTCTGTCTCCTACAGCTGTTCTCCTTTTTGCGATTTTTTTTTTTTGAAATGAATTGACTTATTCCTCCTATGGCAGTTTCAGCGGGCGTCTGCCTCTGAGCGCGTGCTGGAAATGTGCAGAAAGGCTGCTGCTGAACGACATGAGGAGTCTGAGTGTCGGATCACAGCATTAAAAGCCCCACTGGGGAGTAACATTACGTTCAGCACTTCCATGTTTGTGTGGGGATCCCAAACTTCCTGAAGCTTCCAGAAGAAATGTTCAAGTTTATTGTCATTCAACCGTACACCCGTATATTGCCAAATGAAACAATATTCCTACAGGCCACGGTCTTCAACATCGTACATGAAACTTACTGGACACAAGTAATATTACCACAAAAAAAAACAAATAATAAGGTGCATTTATGACACAGTTTAAAAAGTAAACAGTATAACATCACTGGTGCTTCATACATGAGGAGCCCTGGGTGGTGGCAGGGAGCTCAGTAGGCCCATGGTCTGAAGAAGCTGTTTTCCACCCTAACAATCCTTGACCTAATGGTATATAGTACCTCCTGCCTAATGGTAGGGGTTCAAAGAAATTGCTGGATGGATGGGAGAGAACATTGACAATGCTAAGAGCCCTGTGTTTGCAGCACTGCTAACAAATATATATCTCTCATGGGTGTAAAGGGGAGCCCCAGTGGTCCTCTCAGTAAACCCCACAATCCTTTGCAGGACATTTGAGAGATGCCTTGCAATTCCTGTACCAAAAGGTGATGCCGCTGGTCAGGGCATTCTCAATCGTGCTCATGTAAAAGTTGGTTAGAATTGGGGGAGGAGGGTGGAGAGCGGAACCTCAGTCTCCTCAGAAAGTGGAGAAGCTGCATAGCTTTCTTAACCAAGGAAGTGGTGTTGAGTGACCAGGTGAGATTGTCATTTATGTGCATACTAGAAACTTAGTGTCCCATTCATGTGTTGTGAGGAGTTGTCAGCCTGCACCTTCCTAAATTCCACAATAATTTATTTGGTCTTGTCCATGTTGAGACTGAAGTTGTTGTACATCCACCATTCTACCAGATGCTCTGCCTCCTCTCCGTACACTGTCTTGTCATCATTGTTGAGCACTGGCGTGCTGTCAGTGCATTTGATGATCTAGTTTGAGCTGGATCTGGCAGTGCAGTCGTGCACCAGCAGCAGGCTGACCCCGCAGCCCTGGAGGGGTGAGGGAGTGTGATGTGGCTAGAGACGTCATTGCCAGCTTGGTCTACTTGTGGTCTTTCTGTCAAGTCCAAGGTCAATTTACAGTGAGAGGTGTTGAGATGCTACAAGGACAGTTTACCCACCAGCTTCTGAGGGACAAATTTATTAAACATCGAGCTGAAGTTGATAAACAGCATCCTGGCAATGGCAGTAAAGCTGAAAACTATTGGTGCATGCGATACACTAAAAAGCTGGTAAGGTATTCAGGCATGCCTTAATTCACTTTTGTATAGAGTTTTCTGGTTAACCTCAACTTAAGTTGCTGAACTTTCACGACCTAAACTCACACCAGTACACTAATAAGTAAATACAAACCAAAACACTTCTGTGTTTTTTGGGGTCTGCAAGCTAGCTGCCCTGGATCATAATTATTTGTTGAAGATAGTAGATTAATTTTATGCAGATAGACAAAGCATTTGCCTTGCAGAACAATGCCATATTTAGAAATCAAACATCATTAACAGAACAAAATTACTTAAAATGAAATAAAAACATAGAATATTGGAAGCACTCTACAAGTCCAGCAGCATTTGTAGAAAGCAAAACCATTAATGTTTCATGTTCGAAGTCTTACCAGAACAGGGGACAATAGAAAGCAGGCTTTTAGTAGCAGAAGGTCGAGATCGATAGGGCAAAAGGATTAAATCTTACAGGGTGAAGCCAGATGCACTAACATTGCATTAAAGGAACACTTGAGATAAGGTTGAACTTTTGCCCGTGTAATGTTTTGTGAATGGTAAGGCTGTGGGACATGCCAGCTGGCACAACTGTAGAAATAAAAGACTAAGCTAAAAGGATGACAGACAGAAATTGTCAGTTCTGAAAACAGATAGGAGGCAGATTGCTTAAGGATGTGGATTAGTTGGAAATAGTGGTAGAGAAATGCCAGATAATTTAGTCTGGATAATTGAAGTATTGCACATTTGGAGCCAAATGTATGAAGTATAGAGGAAATGGCAAGGTCCTAAAGAGCATTAATGTACAAGGAGTCTTTGGAATTACCCCTCAATCATCAGGCTCTTGGACCGGTGTGGATAACTTTACTCCACTTCGCTCACCCTAACACTGAACTGTTCCCACAACTATGGATTGACTTTCAAGGACTCTTCATCTCATGTTCTCAATATTTATTGTTTATTTGTTTACTTATTATTTCTTTTTTCTCTTTCTTTATGTATTGGCAGTTCGTTGTCTTTTGCACATTGGTTAGTTGTCCATCCTGTTGGGCGTGGCCCTTCAGTGATTCTGTTGTTTCGTGGATTTACTACTGATGCCCGCAAGGAGATGAATCTAAGGGTTGGTGACACATACTGTATGTACTTTCTAATAAATTTAATTTTAACTTTAAAGCCCCTAAAAGTGGCAAAATAACAATGGTAAAGGTGGCATACAGCATACTTGCTGCCTTTGGTCAGGGCACTGAGTTTAAAACCTGGTATATCATGTTGCAACTATATACAGCTCTGATTAGGCCATATTTGGAAATAATATATGCAGTTCTACTTCCACATTGCTGAAAAGATCTGATGGCTTTGGAGAGGATACGAAAGATGTTTAATAGTATGTTGTCTGAACTGGAGGGTGTTAGCTATAAGGAGAGGTTGAGCAAACTTGGATTTCTTTTTCTGGAGCATCAGAGCCTGAGGGACTGACTTGTGTATAAAGGTGAGGCGCTTAGATAAGGTAAGTAGTGCCTTTTTGTTTCCTCTGAGTTAGAATGTCAGATGGGATACCTTTAAGGTAAGAGGGGAAAGTTTAAAGATGTACGAAACAAGTTACGAAACACGCTGTCAGGGGAGGTAGTAGAAGCAGATACAACAGTAATATACAAAGCATTTAGATATGCTCATGTACAGTCTAAGAATAGAGGCATATAGGTCGTGTGAAGGAAATGCAATTATTTTTAATTGCATCGTGGTTGGAACAGACACTGTGGCCAAAGGGTTAGTTCCTATGTTGTACTGTTCTATGCTCTTGTGGAAATGGGATAGTAAATACGTGGTAAACATCCAGACACTCAGGGTCATTCCTGTGGACTGAGCACAGCTGTTCCGTAAAGTAACCACTTAATCTATATTTGGTTTCTTCAGTGTAGAGAAGGTGATATTCTGAACACGGAATGCAGGTAGGAAAAATTGGAAACATTTCAGTGATCTGGGAAGACTGTTTGGATCATTGAACGATGGGAAAGGAAGAGGTAAAGGCACAGGTGCTGCATCTCTTGCAGTTGCATGATCAAGTGCCAATAGTTGAGGAAGGATCGATAGGGACAGAACTTCAGACCAGGAAGCTGCAAAGAAAGGAATCCGTTCGAAATGCTCAAAAGAATGATTGGTGCAGGAATCCAAGCTGAGTGGGCAGAAATTGCAAAGTATGATTCATTTGAACTTGAACCTGGTGGGATGTAAGGGAAGGACCAAGGGAACTGCTGTCCTTTACCACAAAGAAGTATGGGAGAAGAGTGTGGTTCATAGATAAAATGCATTAAGCGACCTTTGGTAGGTAGGGAAGCCACGGTTCAGAAAGAGAGCTCAGAAACAGAGCCACTGTGTGTGCTCTGGTCTCACCCGATCATAGTTTAAAAGTTCAAAGTAGTTTTATAATCAAGGTACATGTGTTACCATATACAGTCCTGAGATTCATTTTCTTGCAGGCATACCCAATAAATCCAATAACCATAATACAATCAAAGAAAGATCGCACCAACAGGGTGGACAGCCAGTGTGCAAAAGACAACACTGTACAAATGCAAAAAGAAATAATAAAGAAAACAAACCATAAATATTGAGAACGTGAGATGGAGAGTCCTTGAAAGTAAGTCCATAATTTATGGGAACAATTCAATGATGGGCAAGCGAAGTTGAGACAATTTATCCCTTCTTGTTCAAGAGCCTTATGGTTGACAGGTAGTAAATTTTTCTGAACCAGGTGGTGTGAGTCCTGAGGTTCCTGTACCACCTTCCTGAGGGCAGAAGCAAGAATAGAGCACGACTCGGATGGTGGGGGTCCCTAATATATGCTGCTTTCCTGCATCAACACTCTGTGTAGATGTGCTCAAAGCAAGGGAGGGCATTACCTGTGATGGACAAGGCTTTTTGTAGTACTTAGAATTTTCTGTTCAAGAGAACTGGTGATTCCATACCAGGTCGTGATGTAACCAGTCAATATACCCTCCTCCTACATCGATAGAAGTTTGTCAGGGTTTTAGATATCATGCCAATTCTTCACAAGCTCCTAAGGAATTTAAGGTGCTGCTGTGCTTTCTTCATAATTGCTCTTCTGTACTGGACCATGTCAAATCCTCTGAAAAGATAATGCTGAGGAATTTAAAGCTGCTGACCCTCTCGACCTCTGATTCTCCGATGAGGACTGGATCGTGGACCTCTGGTTTCCTCCTCATGAAGTCTATAATCAGCTCCTTGCTGACATTGTGTAAGATTGTTGTTGTGTCACACTCAGTCAGATTTTTCACTCTCCCTCCTATATGCTGATTTGTTACCTCCTTTGACAGTGGCGTTGTCAGCAAACTTGAACAAGGCATTGGAGCTGTGCTTAGCCATACAGTCATGACTGGTAAAGCAAGTAGAGCAGAGGGATAAGCACACAGCCTTGCGGTTCATATATGCATAGAAAGGTAAAATATATACTATATACTAAGACAAACGTTTGACTAACTGACGCTAAATGATACCAGATGTACCTGTTCCAACTTACTTATAATACCTAATACAAAGTAAATGCTATGTAAATACTTGTTATACTGTATTGCTTAGGGAATAATAACAAGAAAAAAAAGTCTGTACATGCTCAAAACAACGAGTACTGAAGAGAAAACTTCTGGGTTTTCCAATCTGCGGTTGGTTGAATCCGTGCACGCAGAACCCGCGGATAAGGAGGGCTGATTGTAACAGCATTCAAGCAACGGCACAGCTGTTCAGCATCCTTCATTGATTAAAGCTTAGTCTGGAATTACCAATTTGTACTTTGATCTACCCATCTCCCCCTTTCTGCATCTTCTGTTACTAAAACTAACATTTTCACTTTTCTAGTTCTGATGAGCCCCAGACCTGAAATATGAGTTGTCCCTACTTCCATCAATTTGTTTGGCCACTGAGCTTTACAGCACTTTGAGATTTTTTTTTTATTTCAGCAACTGAAATTTGTTTGATTTACATAACGTGGAGTTTGTGAAGTTAGGAATTACGAATTAGTAACTTCAGTGTCCTGATTTTTGATTGACATGTACTGTATAATTAAAGAACTAAGAAACCAACTTCTGAACAATTGGTGTACTTATTTTAAATGAAAGCTAATTGAAATTTGTTTCAAATTCCCTTGTACTCTGTTATCTAAGTATTTTGTGATTTGTGCATAACTTTATCTGGATTTATCTGGCAGAAATAAGGTGAGATGGGATTTGGAAAGGAAAGTTGCCATTTGTGGTGACTTCATGAAACTCTGTTTAGACAGCATCTGGGATATTACATTGAAATTCTTTCTCTTAAAATAAATTGTAAAATGGTGTAAAGTTTTAACAGCCCTTAATGCTTTCCAGAAGGGAGCTTTTGGAAAACCAGTACACTGGGTGGGTTCTGTCTGCAATGTCTTTTCCTGTCTGTTTCTTTTTGATTCAGTTTCTGCTGAACATTAGTCTATGCACACTCCTGATACATTTCCGGTTAAATGCTTTCTCCTGTGATCCATGAAGGAAGCTATCAGAGTGATAGATGTTATGTCTTGTAACTGCAAAACATTAAACAAGTTGCAAGAAAAAGACGGGAGTTCAAGAAAACAGGTCTTAGTTTCATTTTTTTAGTTTAAGCGTGTCACGTGCGTATGATGCGGTAGTGTGATGATGTATGCCTTTCACGTACTTCATACATGTAACTGCAATGAATTATTTAAACAACAAAGAAATCTTAATCAAGCAATACATTTTCAATATTACTGATACTCTATTAAATGCACCTCACTCCTCCCTGCTTAGCTATAAACTCCATCTCAAGAAAAAATGCATCTCAACTATATACACAGTGAACTATAATACAACTACTACACAAACATCCACAACACTGTAAATTTTAAATTGTCCCATTCAGGTCCAAAGATTTAATCACTGTAGTGGATTTCTTATTCTTGTGGGATAACCTCTTATAAGGGAAGTCTCTCTGCTTTGCAGGTGAGACTTTGCATTGTTCAATGCTATTTCTTCCTGATCTGTTGTTGTGAGTTCAGGGGTGGAATGCAGTCACCTGGAACCTGGTACAATAACTGACAGATCCTAAAAAGGATCACAACATAATCATCTAATCTTTTTAACACTGCTTTGAGATTTTGAAGATGTTCCTTGCCATCCTTGCCCGTAACAATGATGTCGTCCAGGAAACACTGAATGCCTTTCGGTACCTGATCTATAAATTTTTACCAGAGTGCAGGTCCAGATGCTGCTCCAAAAAATAAGCCTGTTATAGTGATTAAACCCTTTGTGAGAGTTAGTGGTGAGAAACACTTTCGATTCTTCTTCAGTTTCCATCTGTGGGTAGGCCTCAGCTAAGTCCACTTTGCTGAAGTATTATTCTGCAGAAAGATTTCCTCTATTCTGGACAGAGGGTATTGATCTACTTTCAGTACTAGGTTGATGGTAATTTTAAAATCACCACAGATCCTGACAAATCCATCCTTCTTGGCTGCTGGGACCACTGGCATTGCTCATGGGCTGTATTCAACCTTGGAAAGAATTCCTTCAGCCACCATGCAATCTAGCTCTCTGCTGCCTTTTTCATGGATTGTGTAAGAAGCAGGATGGGCTTTGCAAAACTTGGATGTGGCATTTTCATTTAACACAGTTTTACCCTTAATGCATTTATTTTCTAATACCATCCTTGTACATGGTCATGGCATCATCCAGGCTCCAGCTCAGCATCTTCGAAATGCCATTCAAACTCATTTTGTAGAATGACTGAAACAGCCAAGCTAGTGTCCAATTCCATTTTAGTTAATTTGCTGTTCTCTTCTGGTGTATGGCTTGCCTGGTATTGGTTTTCACATTTTATATCTCAAGGCTACCTAGTCCTGTGTCATTCTAATCATTATCAGAGTTTTTATCAACAGCACACAGATTAATGCACTTCTTGAAACTGCAACTTAACTTTTTAACATTTTTTTCTCTCCTGTGCATTCCACTTATTTTTGTCTACCCAACATACTGTTTGTATGTATTCTACTTGGTTGCATTTTCTGCAAGTTTCCGCTTTAAACCTCATTGGGCCAGTGTATGTAAGCCCCTGCCACAACAGTAACACAATTTGTTCAGCCAGACACACTTCTGTTTAGATGTTCATGCTCACTTTTGTTCCTGACTGCAACTCAATTGCGTTTCTGTTAATAATACAGCTATCTCAGCTGTTTTTAATGTAAGTTATGCTTTGGTTAGGAGCCTTCATTAAGTGTTTTATTATAAGATTCCACAAATTAGTGGATCATTAAGCCCATCATTGAACAGACAATGCTCAGATGACCCCTTCAGTTCAGCCATGTACACTGAAATAGACTCTCCTTTTTGATTCCACTTGTGAAATGTAGTGTTTTGCAATCAACAATTGTTTCAGTTCTCAATGATGCTGCGTTGCTTTTCTGATAACAGCAGAGCTCATTCGGCTGGTTTGGTTGGAGCAGTTAAATTTCTAAGCAAACTATATGCCTTCAAATCCAAAGCACTCAGCAAAACTGGTACAACACACAAAATGCTGGTACCAGCAAAACTGGTACCTGTTTTTCATTGGCTATTCGATTTGCTCTAAAATACTGCTTGATCTGCTCCGTATACAGCATCCAGTTATCTGTTGTGTAACCAAATGCATCAATCTATCCAGTGCAGCCAGCCCTTTCTGCTCTTTTTTTTAATGATTATTATCACCCGGTACTCACTGCTTGTGACCCAGTATATCCTTCCGTTTTCTGCCTTTTCTAATGTGGCTATCTTTCCTTTTGCAAAGAAAATGTGCTGCTTGGGGGGGTGGGGGGGGGGGTGAATGTTCTGGGCTTTTTAAACTTGTCTGTTTCTCACTGTACTTTTTAAAAACTCTAACCTCTCGCTGTGCTTCCATGGGTGTGCAGTCTCTTGGGTTCGTTTGAAACCTCCTTATCACCACTATTGTGTTTTGTAACTCCAAAAAAATTAAACTAATTGCAATATAAAGATGGGAGACCAAGAGTGCAGGTCTTAGTTTCTTTTTTTTTTTTACTTTAAGCGAGGTGCGTACATATGACGTGATGGTGTGATGATGTATGCCATTCCAGTACTATATAACCACAATGAATTATTTAAACAACAAAGCATGCTTAATCAAGCGGAATATTTACAATATTACTGAAGTACTCTATTAAATATACAACACTAGATGGAGAAGCAGTGAAGTTTAATATGGGGGGTAGTTTGATACGTCACTATCATAAAAATCAAGGTCAGTTTTAAATTGTTTATCATTGGAAAATGTGTCAGCAAGCCTTGGGATTAATGCAGTGTATGTCCAGCCAGCTTTCAAAACATTAGGGGAAACTTTGTCGGGCTGCTTTGTTGACAAAGCAGGTGAGTGTACACATACGCTAATAAATTGTGTTCAAGGACCAGCCTGTTGAGCAGTGTCAGTGCCTCTCATGTTCTATTGTAAAATGTTTTTATGGGCTGTATAGTGCAGTACACTGCTTAGAAGGTCATACATTAATCTAGTTTGAATCTTGTATTGAGTGAAAAGAATATCCTATTCTGGAATTTCAACAGTTGATTAATAAATTTCAATTGCAAGTTCTTTTTTGTAGTGCCTGAGTTTGTACATTATGCATAAGCATTTAGATTAAATTTTACCAATGCAATTTTGAAACTTAAATGTTAATATTATGGCAACAGCAATACTTGTCTGAAGTAGGAAAGTTGTTTTTTCTTAAATTGTATTGGTGGAAGTAATGGAGCAACAAACAAAATGTTTAGCAGGCTGGGCAGCATCTGTGGAGTGAAATGAACAGGTCAAAAGATCTGTCATCTGAAAACATGCCCCGTTCTGGATTCTGATCAGCTGAAGTAACCCCCAGGCAAACAAAGCACAATTGCTGGAGAGTTCAGTGCTGTAATTTGTATTTGTGAACTTGTATCTAATTCTTGGCAGTACAGTATTCATCAGAGTTGGCACTCAATGTTACTTAGCAGTAGCGTAATATTTGGATATATAAAGATTGAGATACAGATATTACAAATCAATAAGAAGTCATTGAGCTGGAAGATGTACATCTAGTAGTTGCAGAGTGCAATTATTTCTCTCCATTCAAAAACAATTGCTGCAGGCAAAATAATATTTGTGTGACAGAAAAATATCTTAAAATTGCAATTGGTGGAATATACTAATGTACTCTCAATTGTGTGAAGCTGTGTACAATTAATAATTTAATTTAACTGTCCTATCGGTAAACAATTTCACCTGAAGAAATCTTAATTGCACACTTACAACATCAATATTGGAGATTTTATTTTGGCTTTGGGTGGGGGTGCTGTTTCTGGGAACCTTTCCTGAAGTAAAATTAGGCAACAAATACACAACGGAAAAGTACCTTGAAACTTCCTTCCATAAATTTAATCAATGACTGATTAGTTAGTTTAAAATCTGAGATTAAACAGCCTTTTATTTACCAAAGCGATTAAGACAAATGGAGGGGGAAATTGTGTAGATTAAGAGTTCACAGGTCAGCTGTGACCTCACTGAGTGGTGGAACAAGTTTAAGAGGCTAAATCATTCCTTTGCTTCTATGTTCGAGCATGCAAAAAAATCAGTTGACTATTTGTGCCTCAATTCAGTATCATCTGATGAAAGAACAGAGGGTGAAGCTGCTTGCGTTTTCTTGCTACCAAACTGAATTACATCCAGAGGTTGGCTTCCAGGTGCAGCAGGCTATCAAGAAGGCAAACGGAATATTGGCCTTCATTGCTAGAGGGATTGAATTAAAGAGCAAGGAGGTTATGCTACAACTATACAGGCTATAAGGCTGCACCTGGAGTACTGCTTGCAGTTCTGGTCTCCTTACTGGAAGAAGGATATACTGGCTTTGGAGGTGGTGAAGAGGAGGTTCACCAGGTTGATTCCAGAGATGAAGGGATTAGACTATGAGGAGAAATTGAGTTGCCTGGGACAACTCGCTGAAATTCAAATGACTGAGAGATCTTATAGAAATGTATAAAATTATGAAAGGGATAGATAAGGTAGAGGCGGGAAAGTTGTTTCCACTGGTAGGTGAGACTAGAAGTAGAGGACATAACCTCAAGATGTGGGGGAGTAGATTTAGGACAGCGATGAGGAGGAACTGCTTTTCCCAGGGAGTGGTGAATCTGTGGAGTTCTCTGCCCAATGAATCAGTGGAGGCTACTTCAGCAAATATATTTAAGACGAGGTTGGATAGATTTTTGTAGAGTAGGGGAATTAAGGGTTATGGGGAAAAGGTAGGTAAGTGGAGATGAATCCATGGTCAGATCAGCCATGATCTTATTGAATGGTGGAGTAGACTCAACGGGCCAGATGACCTACTCCTATTTCTTATTAGCTTACTTATCAAGGGCATGGTTCTAATTTGTTTTTGCTTTGCTGCCCTGTGCTAATCTAATTTTCAGTGTACAGATGGTACAAAGTTTCTGAATTATTTATTTAAAAGGCATTTCACAAGTACCTTAATTTATAATGTGCCTCCAATAAGAAGTGGTGTGGATTTCTTGCCAATAAGAACCTTGTCAATGCATTCTATGGGAAAATTTATGATAATGGTTTCATACATCTCAACTTTTTAACATTTTGTTTTAAAAACCGGGAAGAATGGAAACTTGAAATGAGCAATAAGGAATATTTTGCCCATGGTATATTATTGACTTGATATAAATAATATCAATGTATACATGTAAATTGAAGTTAAAGACATTCATGGCTCTGTGCATTTTGAGTGTATGTAAGTTGCATCAGTTTTCCCTTTTATAATGTTTGTGATGATTTGATGATTCATAACCATGCCTGCAGTCTGAATTTAACAAGTCTGCTTGTAGAGCATCATTGCATGGATTAATCTCCAAACCACGAAGGCTCCAAAGGAAAAGAAATGATACAATAAATTATGCATTCATTTTATTTCTTGTTATTCATCTAATTCTGATTATAGTTGACAGTAGAGATCTTCATTCTCAAAGAAAGTTCAAGGTGATAGGAAGTCAGAAATAGTCAAAGTCCTTCTGTGAATACATTTGTTAGAAATGCTATGACATCCAAGCAGTTCCACTTTCGTTTATTTGAATTGTGTGGTGTCAGTAATGTTTGGTAACTTGACAATGCTATCAGCTGGCATGATTAATGCTTTGTGATGTAAAGCAGTTGCCCAAATCAATCCATTGTACCTCAAAATTTAATTATTCTTGGTACAGCATTTACTTGTGTATGAGTATTACTGTCATGGCCAGCATTGCTCTACTAACAAAACTATTATTAACATTAATATGGCCTCAAATGAGTGCTTTATTTTTGTGCTTAAGGTATATTTTGGATGTGCAGTTAATGATTACCTGTGTGTGTTTATTTGTTGTGATCCAAGGCATCACGATTATTGAGCTCCAACCATGGAGTGGATTTATCAAAAATAAGGGAAATAAGCTGAGAAAGAAGAAAAAAATTCATATGCTTCATTTTTCAGCTTGAGGTAAATTCAGCTCATCTAAAGTTATCCCTCTTGTGAGGGTCATTTAAAAAAAAATTCTTAGTTCAATCATAGCCCAACACAGAGGCAGGAGCTACAAATATTTTAATTTGATGGTAGGGCAGGGGGTAGTATTGGTTTGTATCACCTGATTTTGTATGGGGAAATAGCACTAACCACTTCTGTTGATATTTTGTTTAATTTACATTGGTAATGGCCAGTTTATAACTTGTTTAATAGTTTATACGGTCTATCCGGTGTATATTATAAATCATGGAAATCTATGCATTTAAGAAGGCCATTTGACTGGTAATTGCTGATTATTTCATTGATGATGTTATATATGTTTTTGGTGCAAGTTGGTATATCCACTTTTTGTTTTGAATTATTTTGCTCCTTAACTGTATCTTCTCCTTCAGGTGGGCTGTTCTACATTGTCATGCTTAGTTCTAAACAGGAATCATTCCCATGGCTTATTATTAATACTACAGATTTCCATAAAGAACAAGTATGATTGAATGTTCTTCTATGAGTTTTAATAATATGTGCAGTAACTTTATAAAATAACATTAATAATTATGCTGTTGAAATGCTAACCTGTAATTCTTTAATTATTCATAAGAGACCAAATTTGTATTTGGTCTCAGTGACATTTGCAGGACTCATCAAATCCTAATTAGCACAATTATTCCTCTGAGGTTAGTTTCCTTAATTAGCTGAACCTTAAGTAAATTGTTTAACCCATGCAATTTTTAATAATAGATGTATGATAATAGATGTATATTATCAATTGGGAGACTTCTGTGATTGTGCTGTAAATCAGATCCTACTTCTAATTCTGTAGAAACACCAGAATTTGATATTCAGTGACTCCATTGCATTGAAGATACGGTATCAAACAGAATTAATCAAAATCTGATGTGAACTGTTTTCATCAAGGACATAGTTGAGCAATATTAGTTATACCAAAATTGACAGGCAAGTTCTTTTTGTTCCAGTTATCATATGTTACCTATCAATTGGGACAGGAGTAGGACTTCAATCCTTCAAGCCTGCTTTGCCATTTAATAACAACTGATCTGTTTATAGCATCCACTCTGTTATTTGCCATTTACCCAAGAATCCTTTCACCTGCTTCCAAGTCAAAAATTCTCCATTGCTACTTGAACAATGATGAAAAATTTATGAATTTATTTTGAGAGGAAAAAAGTTGTACCTCATCTGTTCAAGATGGCCAAACCCTTACTTTTAAACAGTGACTCAATGGTTTTAGATTCTGTCAAGAGGAAAACATTCCCTCAATGTCCAGCCTCCTAGGATTTTTCAGGAACTTGTATATTTAAAAGATCGACTTGCACCCTTTTAAACTTGAGCTGGATCATCTAGTGCCTACTATGTATTTTAACTACCTGCCTTATCCAAGGTATTAGTAAACCGGCTCTGAACTGATTCCAATGTATTAATATAATCTTAATTTCCTTTGCAGAAATTGTTTATTTGTATTTTTGTTCAGCAATAAAAGTGATTAGATGATGATTTGGACAATTTTAGGTTGTGTGAGAAAATACAATCAGTGCATAAAATTTCAAATAAATTAAATCTGAGATAAAAATAATGCTAAGGCTACTCAGCAGATTAATTGCTCTGTTTATTTATCTGTTTATTTGTTTATTGAGATGGTGCAGAATTGGCCCTTTTGAGGGCCACGCCACAGGCCATCCAGCAGTCCCCCAATTTAAACCTAGCCTAATCACGGGACAAATTACAATGACCAACCTATACGTCTTTAGACTGTGGGGTGGAAACCGGAGCACCCAGAGGAAATCCACACAGTCATGGAGAAAATGCACAGACTCATTGTAGGCAGCGGTGAGAATTGAACCTGTGTCGCCTGTGCTGTAAAGCGTTGTGCTAACCACTATGCTACCGTGCCACCAGATCGGGTATCTGATGAAGGATCATAGAACTGTAACAGTGACTGTTTCACTCTCCACAAATACTGCCTGACCTAAGTATTGCAGCACTCTCTGTATTGTAGCACAACGAAACAACCTTGGAGTCTCGGTGAGGTTTGTGTGTGTTAAGGTGCTGTTGGAGAAGTTGAACTTTCAGGGTCTATAAAATGGAGGAAATTACAAAAAAAATAATAATGCAAAATAATGCTGGGCTTAAATTTCTTTATGTTGTGAATGAATGACTTGATGCATTGGGAATCTTCAAAACATTTGAGTTAGTGAGCAGAGAAGTTGTGTGTGCGGATAGAGGTGGACGTTTCAGGACACAGTTTAAATGTGCTGGATGGGCGTACTGGCAGAAAACCATTGTAAAATGCTAATGAAAACATTAATCTAGTGACATATTAATTGAATCAATCTTTGGAGCAGGGGTTCCCAACCTGGGGTCTGTGGTAGGGATCCGTGCCATTAAAAATGTTGGGCAGCCCTACCTTGGGGAATATTTTGCATAAGGATTTCTTGTTGGAGGAACAAGATGCAGGTTTGATGAACTCACTGGTGAAAAGGTACATCAAATATAAGGCTTGAGAACGAGAGTGACTATGATGGAAAATTATTCCTTATCCATATATTGGACCAACTGTCTGAGGCCAATCCGTGTGTCTACTGTTGACTCTGTCAGAAGCAGCTTCGGTAAATGAAAAGAATCGTATCTAAGTCTTTTGGAAAATTGCTAATTGTAAGTAAGCATTTTTTGTTAGGATCAGCATTTATTGTTCATTGCTACTTGCTCGTGAGAAAGTGATGGTGGTGAGTCATCTCCATGAGCAATTGACTAAAATGCAGATATTTTGTTGATTGGTAAGGAGTTCCAAAATTTCACTCCATGATGACAAAATATTTGTCCGGGTCAGTATGGTGTATGATTTTTAGTGATATTCCCTTGTGTCTGCTGCCCTCAACTTTTCTTCCTTGGAGTATTTTGGTTAGGAAAAGAGATTTTAAAAAAGAACTGGCTAAAAATCACACTGCAATTTTTTTTGTTTCATACTTAGGTTAAACTTTTAGGTCTTTTTTTAATACTTGAACAACCAACTGCATGGTTGGTTGGTCCAGAATATTGAGCCACGTGGGATTAAAGATGAGCTGTTTAATTGGACCCAAAATCGACTTGGTGATTAGAGGCAAAGAATAGTGATGGAAGGATGCTTTTATGATTAAAAGTCAGCAGTATTTGTTTTTGCTTATGATTCTAGCATCTGCAGACCAGAATCTCCAAAAACCTTAAGCAGTAATATTCGGTTGCAGTTGTATAAAGCTTTGATTAGGTTGCATTTAGAATATCATGCACAGTTCTGGTCATCCTATTACAGGAAAGATGGCAAGTCTTTCGAGAGCTTGAAGAAGAATCATGTGCAGGTGGATGGACTTGGTGTTATTCACAATCATGATTGACACAGACATAATGGGCCGGAGGGCTGATTCCTCTGTTCTGTTCTATATTTACTGGTCAGCTCTTGGAGTATTATATGCATTTCTGGTTGCCGCAGTATAGGAAGAATATGGTTGTGCTGGAGAAAGTGTAGAATGCATTAGGATGATGGCTGTATTTAGTTATGAGAAGAGACTGGATATGCCAGGTTTGTTTTCATTGGAGTAAAGGCCAAGGAATTAGCTCACAGGAAAGCAAATTCATGAGAAGCAGATACAAGTCTGCATTGGTTTGAAGTGAGAGAAAGTAGTTTTGCAGGGGATTTGAGGGGAACATTTTCTGGTGATTGTTTGATATCTGGATTGTGCTGCTTGAGGAGGTGGTGGAATTGGATTCAGTCATTATACTTAATATCCAACAAGGCACTCAAATATATAAGGTACAAAAAGATATGAACCTAATATAGAATTAGTTTAGGACAAAAAGGGACATAATTGGCTTAAGGGTCAGTGTCTGTGCTCTCTTTCATTAAGAATGACTAAGCATTATTGTCGCACCCATTCTAAAAGCTGTTACTAGGGAGCAATTGGTTTGTTACTTTGGATGACTGTTAAAAACTTCCATAGATCAATATGCCCAGAAAGACACAGTAGTTGAGACCTGCCCTTTCTGATCTAAGGTTCTAAAAGTGTATTTGCACAGAAGGTCACTTGGCCCATAGAATCCATGCTGGCCCCAGGAGAAAAATCTCATTAGTTTTGTACTTTTTCCTTACTCTGCAGTACCCACTACAGATTTTTCCTACTCATAAATGCCCATTAACTCCCTTTGATTTTTGCCCATTAATTATTTGAATAAAATGGGATAAAGGGCACAAAAGTGGTGAGACTGGTAAATTTTAAGCTTTTTTAGCCATTTAAAATCTGTGTATAGTTAAGGTCAACTCCACAAATGTTTTAAATCTGAAAAAAGAAAAGATGTGGGAGTAGAATTAATTGGTGGACGTGGCAACTATTTCTGTGCTCTAATGTTCTGAATTGAACCAGTTAAACTACGCATGTTACTTCTAATCCACTTTTGCTTGCTTGAACTACATTACCCCTTTCTTGTCTCATAATTCCTTTGGCAAGGTGTTACTAAATGTCATAGGTTTAAAATGTGATTAAAACTTAGTAACTCAGTGGAATGGAATAGCTGTAGTTCAGATTTATGATCATTGAACTAGTTGTGCCAGTTCTTGTGATTTGGAAAAAAAAAACTGCACAATACATTGTGCCTGCAGAAACAGAATGCAGCGGGAATTAGAACTGGATTATTGTCACATCCACAGAGGTATAGTGAAAAACTGGTCCTGCATATACTTCATACAGATCAATTCATGACACAGTGCTTGGAGGTAAAACAACAGAATACAGAATAAAAAGTAACATCTACAGAGAAAGTGCAGGTAAATAAAAAGGAACAAGATCATAAAAAGATGGATTTGAGGCCATGAGTTCATCTTATCATACTAGGGAACCATTTGATAGCTATATACCACTGGGGCAAAAGCTGTCCTTCAGCCTGGTGAATGTGCTTTCAGGCTTAGTATTTTCAGGCCAATGTGAAAGGGCAGAAGAGAGATTGTCCTGGGTGGGTGTGTTTTTGGATAATGTTGGCTGCTTTACCAAGGCAGTGAGAACTAGATAGAGTTCACTGAGTGGAGGCTGGTTTCTTCATCCACAACACTCTGCAGTATCTTGCACTCTTGAACAGAGCAGTTGTCATACAAGGTCATGATACCTCTAGGTGGGATGCTTTCTATGATGCATCAATTAAAATTGAGAAGATTCAGGACATGCCAAAATTCTTTAGCATGCTAGGGAAGTAGAGCTGTTGGTTGTGGCATCTACATGGTTAGACTAGGAAAGGCTATTGGTGATACTCACTTCCAGAACCTTGAAATTCTCAACAACCCTAACCTCAGCACTGATCTAGGAGCATGTGCACTGCTCCCTTCATGAAGACAATGACCAGCTCTTTTGTGTTGCTGACATTTGAAAGGAAGGTTGTTGTCATGAAACCATGTTACTAACCTTTCAATATCCTTCCATTTCTCTGACTCATCTTTATTTGAGGTATGGTCCATAATGGAGTGCAGAAAATGAGTGCAAAGGGAGTGGAGTAGGGGACTGAGGACACAACCTTGTGAGCACAAGTATTTAGAATAATAGTGATGTTGCTGCCCATTGTATGAGCATGAACCATTGGGGTCAAAGGAAAAGTTTCTGTGATGTATTACATTTGAGTTGAAGATCCAGTTACAGACAGCCGTTGAGTCCCAGGTCTTGGAATTTGGTGATGAGTTTGCTTGGAATTGTCATATTGAAGGTGAAGTCAATAAACAATAGTCTACTATACAGTATGCATCTTTACTGTCTATTTGCACCAGAGAGATGGCATCGACTGGAGCACTGTTTAGGCATCAGATGAATTGTGGTGGAGTTTGCTCCACTTTTTGGAGGCTGGAGTTAATGAGTGCTGTGACCAGACTCCAAGAGCCTCATGATGGTGGATATTAGAGACATAAATCATTGGATCAGTTCTAGGCTTCTTGGCCCATTGAGTCTGCTCCACCATTTGATCATAGCTTATTTATTTTTTCCTCTCAGGCCCATTCTCCTGCCTTCTCCCTGTAACCTTTGTCACTCTTACTAATCAAGAACATATTGACAACTACTTTAAATATACCCAATGACTTGGCCTCCCACCACAGCTGTCTTAGGCAATGAATTCCACAGATTCACCACCTTCTGGCTGAGGAAATACCTCCCTCATAGCTGTTGGGCAGTAGTAACTAAGGCATGTTGGGTTGTTCTTAGGTACTAGGATGATGGCAGTCTTCTTAAAGCAGTTGGAAACTTCAAATTAAAACAAGGAGCGGTTAAAAGTGTCTGCAAATACTTCTGCCAGGATTGCCACCATGGGGCAGAATGAGGGTAGTTCATGGGGGGAAAAGTACATCCTTAAAGTTTCTAATCCAGCTTATCAAATTTTGCCTTTATTGTCACAAAATCAGAATCCTAGAATACCCCACAGTGTAATACTCTGAGAGCACAAGTACTGCTGTATAAGAAACCCATGTTTTTCAGAACAATTAGGAATGAATAATAAATTTTGCCAGGAATGCCCACATGTTCAACATAAATTATTTATTTAAGTAAAACCACCAAGATGTTGAAAAACAGATTCCAAAGCAGAAGATTGTAGAAAGACTGAAAATTGTTAAGAGGGATCATTTTGTGGTTTCTGCGAGTGCTGAATATTGCCAGTTTTATTTCTCCCATCTTTATTTAATTGTACTACTTGAACGTTTCTGAACCGAGAATTCCACTAATCTTTAAATGGAAATATTTTAGTATGAATTATTAAATGTGTTAATTATTCTTTTAACAATTGAAAGCTACCTATAATTATTTTCTACAGAATATTGTACAAAACAACAGTAACAGCCTACCAGATTTTACAAGTAACAGGAACAAAATTCTATACTGAATATTAATGCTCATTATTTGATATTCTGGGGTGATGGGGTAAAGTCTATTGTTATTGTAATCCCAAAGAGCCATTATTTGAAATGTCATATGGGCTATTATGTTGGATAATTGGAAGCATTTTGTATAAAACTGCTCCAGTGTACATAAATGATGTCTTACCTTGTTTGTTCAATGGATTCCCACAATAACAGTTCCATTTGTGCCTTAACTACTTGTTAGACTTGTCTGCTACATTTTGTGATGCGTGCTCTGGAAATTTTAGATCCTTCTGAATTTTACTCATTTACAGCCTCTATTTCAGTTTTCTGCCTTTTAAAATTTCTCTTGAATTCCTGCATGACCTTGCACTCGGATATTCACTTTAAACTGCATTTGCTATGTTCCTTTCCAATCTCTCTATATCCCATTGCAGAAACAGAATACAAACAAATAAGAAATAACTGAGGACCATGAACCAATGCCTCGAGTTTTCTCTTCAGCCTGAAAAAGACTCATTTATTCCAACTCTTGTTTTTTTTTATATGGTGACCAGTTTTCAGTCCACTCTACCATATTTCCTCCTAGAATATATTTGGCTGCCTTATTTTGTATTTTAGATTGGCAAGATGGTAGCCATTTGATGCTCTCCATCTTGGCATCTTATTCAACAGAAAGTAAATTCTATTCCTCCAGCGATCAGTTGGGTTGCTTCCATTTAATCTTTATTTCATATGGGTCTGTCACTGATCTCTTGACAGTAGTTGTGAGTTATGCATGCCATTTTACCTCTGTGTTGCTTTTATTTCAACCAGGCCAATAATTCTCAAGTTGCATGCTGTTAATGATAATGAGAAACCAGTTCTTGCTCTAGACTGTGAGCAGCTGGAAGAAAATGAATGAAAATTAACTCTTTGTACCCTCATTCCCACCTTTGGTAACTTTAACAGAAATTGCCAGTATGCAAGAGGAAATACCACTGTGTTCAGTCTTAAAGTATTATAATCTGAACTCTGAATATTTATTAGTTTTTATTATACTGCTTCAACTTTTGACAAGTAACATTTAATTACCATGTTAGTCATTCTGTGGTTACTCATCTAATTGTTTTGACATATTTACAGGGTGCGTGTATGCATTGTGGAGAATCTGGCTAATAGAGTATCTGCAGAAAAATAAATGAATTGTTTGAGCATATTTTGAATTAATTGAGAGGCACTGCCTTCTTCCAGCTGACCTGTACTTAAACAATGTAAGAATTGCAGAAACCACTGAATATTTGTCAAGATGAAGTGCGGTCTTCTGGTTTGCAAGGAATTTCATGGAATGAGACTCATTCATGAAATGAGGTGATAGTTTTCTTCGTGACCACCAGAAATGCTATGGTAGAATGCTGAAATTAAAACTTCTTTTATAGGTTGAACAACAAACAACTTGTTTCACACCCACTAAGGTTTTTAATTACCAAATGCCGACAGTACAAGAAACAATCTTAGCTGCTCCCTTTTGAATCGTACAGTTCCACAAAATCATAGATTCTTGATATCGAATCCTAGTCCCTGTTGGGAGAAAATAAATGTTGGAGTAAGAATCCATGGGAGATTCTGGCCAGTGTGATGACCTTGGCCATAGAAATTTGGCCATTGCTTTCTTATGACAAAACTTTTCCAATTATCTGCCCTTGATAGAAAGCCGAGGTAACGAAGAGTCTATGTTGGAAATTCAAGTATATCACCAAATTGTACACCCAGAAACAGGCACTTCCACTCAACTGTTGCTGCCCTTTTCCCCATTAATACTAATCCCATTTGCTCACATCAAGACTATATCCTTCAATGGCCTGTCTAAATGTTTGTTCATTATAACTGTATCTGTTTCCATCACTTTCTGTGCTGCGTTCCAGGTATCAGCCATTCTGTATGTGCTGGTCACATTTGTATCTTCAGAATACACTTTTTGGTTATAGCTTTTAGTGGTTTAAGATTCTCTTTGAGAATATGAAGTCTAAACAAATTAGCTTTTTAAGGTTTAATGAATTATTTAAAAGCCCAAATTTCCCTACCTCTGAGATTTGCATAGATGATAAACACCCAAATATACAGGGTGTTCATGGAGAACAACTTTGAAAGGAGTAAATGATGTATTGGACACAAATGTGAGAGATGGTGTTAAAGATTTTTGAGATGGCTAAACTTGAATGTAAGGATTTCTTGGAATCATGGTCTGCATCTGTTGTAGAGAAAGTTGGACTAGAAAGTGTAAAACTTGGGTAGTTACTGTTAAGAAAGATATTGGAGCAGCTCATGAAATGGAGGTATGCAGTAATGACTCTGTCCAGAGTTGTTATTGCCAGATATACCTACATTTAAGATTGGTAGTTGGTGAACTGGGTTTGTGTTTTAACGTCTCATTAATATATTTTTGGATTAACGTCCCTCTTAGCCAGTTCTTCATTATTATAACATCTGTACTTTTACATGTCTTTCATATTCTAACTGTGGGTAATGCAGGGAATATGGAGGATAACAAAAACTCAGATGGTGCAAAATATGCAGCCACTTCAGCTTTTTGCCAGTTCAGCATGCTTATAGGAAGGTAGCACACATGTATTTATCTAAAATGTATTTAAAATTGAAGAGTGAATTGTATACTCTGTACATTCAGTTGCTGTCTTCACACAAGTTTGCATCCTTGGTGTTGTCCACTTGAGAAAGATGTCACTTGGTTCCATTACCGAACTATGCTAGTTCTTCCACGCTCTCTATTCTATCAAATTTT
This sequence comes from Hemitrygon akajei, assembly GCF_048418815.1. Lineage (NCBI taxonomy): Eukaryota > Metazoa > Chordata > Chondrichthyes > Myliobatiformes > Dasyatidae > Hemitrygon > Hemitrygon akajei. The sequence goes on along the minus strand of NC_133128.1, from coordinate 52,921,963 downwards.
GCAGTACTGTTTGTTGTGGTTTTCAATTCTTTTGGCATGTGTTAACCATTTTCTGATTTAATCTATTGTTACCACAAGTAAAAGTTCAGCACCCCCATTTCCAAATGCCAAACTAACATGGGGCAGTTTGCGCATCGCTTTATACAAAATACCAGAATTACTTCTGTCCGTGGCTTGAATTACATTTTTTCTGCCTCAACTGCCTTTCTGCATTTCTTCCTCTCCCTTTAGATTTGGCTGACCTTGCATTCTGAGTTTCAATGCATCAGAATCTGAAAAAGTTTCATCTGCTAATAAGTAGCATTAGTATTCACAACATGAAACTGTCAGGCACTGACTATCTGTCTGAATACGAAGTTTAGCTGCCTGCTGATATCCCTTGATGCTGCCATTACTCCCTCCAGCACCCTAGGCATCAGTTTTAACCAGAATATCAACTCAACCCACACATAAATGCTGTGGCTACAAGTGCATATTAAAGGTTGCTATCTCTGAGTGATTCTTCATGTGCCCCTTCAGCTTGCTATACCATTTGATAAGATTATGGTTAATCCTCCATGTTAATGCCATATTGCTATTCTCTTTCTGTATATCCAGTGATGCCCCTTTGTGCTTGGAAACCAAATAGTCTCCTTAAATATATTTAGGAAATTGATTCAAGGGAATTCCACAGGTTTGCCTATGTCCTAAATGAAGTAATTTCTGCTTGGCATATTCCTAAATGTATCCTACGATTGGCTTGTACTGTATCTTTAAAGCAGTGTTTTGACCCAAAATGTGGACATTTCTTTCCCCACAAATGCAGCTCAACTTTGTTCCTCCAGCAGTTTGTGTTTTGTTTTGCTCTGGATCTCCGCTGGATTGCAGTGCGTTGGATGGCAATCTTTCGTAATCCTTCAAATCATGAGGGAAGTCATGGTGATTTTCCAATCGAGATGAAATGTGAGATTTTTTTTATTAAAATTGTATTGCCAATAGTGCCATAAACCTGTCACAATACATGACATAAGAAGCTGCAATAGTGTTTAACAGTTTTTAATGAGACAATGATGGTCTAGCCTGACCTATAATTCCAAGTTCTCAATTTATCTTTCTCCATGTTTTTGGATGGTTTGGGAATGAAGTAATACTGTGATTGAAAATATTGTACTACTTTGCTTTCTCTGATATTAATAAATTTGCTGTACAGCATATTTCAGAGCACATTTCATTGGGGCAAATGTCTTGCATTTGGCATTAGTTCTACAGGTGTATCAACTTCTATCAGGTTACTTGCTCTTATAAAATATCTGTGTTCAATGAATTGAAAGACTTGCACATGTGACTGCATTCAGCAGAGCTGCTAATGGAACTAGCTTGAGTCATACCAGCTATTTTACCCTCTTGGGCCACTCCCATCAAAACTGGTTATATTTGACCAGTGCTATGAGGTTTCCCTGCCATCGGCTGTGACTCATTAGACTAACTAATAATAATAAGTACTTTGTTGAACCCGAGTGCGGAATTTCTTAAGTGGAAACTAAAGTCTTCAGCAATATTCCCATATTTCAGAATCCGGCAGACATTTTTAGACTGTCACTGTGCCGGCCACACTGAATCTATGTGACACTTTTCCATGACAGTTGTGCCAGTACTTTCACTAATCCATGTTGTTTACCCTCTTCTGTGCCAAAATCAGCAAGATATTCCTCTCCTTTCTTTAGGCTTACCAATACTTTTTCAGTCAGCCATCGTAATGCTCACTAATGCTGGTGGTGTTTCATAAGTGCATCTGTGATCAAGAAAAATTTCAGCCTATGGTTAAGTTGCCTTGTATGTAAATTTTTGTTTCAAGTGAAGTCCATTTAAAAAAAATACTTCACAACGTAATGTGCTGTCTAACTGATATGAACATTTCATTCTATCTGTAGGCAATGTGGAGAGTCACCTAAGAGACACAGAACTGCTAGAACTTGTTTGCTCAACCCTCTAACTATACATAACATATTTGTGTGCATTACAATTTATACAATGTTGTAATATTTGGCCATGTAGCCTGGCTTTCCTGTTTTTTGATAGATCACTGGAGGGGGATGGACAGAACAAAATGAATATTCTTGACGGGCTAAGGCCAGAGTTCCTTTGGTGAAAAGTTGAATGTATTATTGGAGCAGAATTGGCTGGCCCTCTACTGAAGGAAAAAGCAGAGGACCCTTGGACTTTCCTAATGTGGAATGGAAGATTTAAAGTGATCCTACCTGAGTCCTGAACAGGGACACAACAAGTTCCCCTCCTCATCCTGCCATTTATAAGGCTAACCACATTCCCACATTGAATAACGTTTTCAACTTGATTTGCTTTCCCAGGTTCAAAGGTGTAGTTATGGGAAATTGTATCAGCTCAAACAATGTCTGTCTTCTCGTGGGAGACATGGAACAATCTTGTTTCAGTCCAGTTTGAGCCACCGTCTCCACACTTGTCCCTGGTATACTGACAACTGCATTGCTGCTACTTCCTCCACAGAACTAAGATTTCATTACATTTTCTGACAGCTTTCTGGATCTCTCTCTCTCTCTCTCTCTGCATCCGTCTCTGGGTAGAGGCTAGTGACAAACATCCATTCAAGCTATTTATTCCAGCTGATCCACTAAAGGACCCTCTTCCATTCTCCCTGTTCCTCCATCTCTAATGACATTTGCTCCAGTGATAAGACTTTGCACAAAGGGCTTCTTTGCACGTTTCTTCCTCTCTCCCATAATTGACAATCATTGACTGCACCCTTTCTATTTCTTGCTCTTCTGCCCACATCTTGTCTTTGTGGATGCAGCAAAAATTTTAGGTTTGTCTTATGAATAGATCACAAAAGCTTTGCTGTGCAAGCCTGCAGTTAATGTAGCTGGCCCAACGTCAAATGATACCCCTGAAACTCAATCCGGAAATTAAAAGAAAGAAAGATCCTGTTGGTTTTCAATGTTTGACTGAAACCTTTGAAGGAATAGGAACCTAATGGATAGTCCTATTAAACAAATTTTGAACCATAGAACACTACAGCACAGTACAGGCCCTTCAGCCCTCCATGTTGTGCTGACCCATATAATCCTTTTTTTTAAAAAAAAGTACTTAACCCACACTACCCCATAACCCTCTATTTTTCTTTCATCCATGTGCCTGTCGAAGAGGGTCTTAATTTGATCGTCTATTTACTTGGTTTCTGTTGGGCAGTGCACTCAGACTACTGCTGATTTAAGCAGTATGGTGGATTCCAGTTAATTGGACCATTGGTTAATTGGGACTGCCACTTATGTTGGACAACTCTGAAAGACCAAAATCTAATCAAGAAAATAGCTGGAATTCCCTTTGTTAATGTTCACTTGGAACATAATCCCACTTTAATTGAGACAGGAGACTATTTCCAGATGGTTTCTAACTAGTGTCAGTTGTGTATGTTTGTGTTCAAAAAGGGTTTTTTTTGTCTCTGATAGTTGATGGGAAATAAGCAGTACGTCAATTCAAAACAGTTTTGCTCACTGCGGATTTGAGCATAAAGGCTTGGAAATGCCAGAAACAGCCAAGAGTGAAAATGAAATTTCACTACTTCAAGTTAGAAACAATGATGAATTTGAAGGAATCAAAAAACATTTTGAGTATTACAATGAAAATAAAGATTTGGAGGATGCAATTGTCAACAGTATTGTATGAAGGCAGGCCACTATCAGTGCTAGTCAAAAGAACACAATGCAGATGAATTCCTCCATCAATAAGTATTAGTTTTATAGTACTGTAGTGGCATTGGTAGTGTTCTGAATTTGTGTATTTCATTTAAATGCATAATTTGTTACCCAGTTTCTTTTTTTTTAAACCTTTTTTAACTATTTCTGTGGAACTTTGGCTAATTGGGGTGGCTGCTTAATTGGGCCAAAACATACTGGTCCTGATGTGTCCCAATTAACTAGGATCCATTGTATTTTGAAAAACTGAGCTGGTAATCCAGGTTGCCATATAGTGCTTTGTAAAGTAAAGGGGTGGAGGGTTGATGTGTTCCAAATGAGAAATCGAGCCAATAGTATATTAAATCTTGAATGCCTGTACTATGGAGAGACCTCCAGTACTCAAATAGTTTTGAACCTCTCTTGAAGTCTTAATTGAATTGCTGTTCCTTTACTTCCTTTCTGCCATCCTACCCAGAAAAATACACTATTTCTCCAAAATCAATAATTTCTTTTCAATGCTATTCCAAATTTCTCTATCCAGCTGTAGAGCCTACTGTTTGTAGTATCATAGTACACAAAGTAAACCTCTCTCAAAGATTCAAATTACATTTATTATCAAAGTAGATATGTAGCCCTGGGATTCATCTTCCTGCAGGCAGCATTGGAACAAAGATACACCATGGAACTTGTTCAAAGAAAACATCCAATGTGAAAAAAACAAATCACACAAATGGCAAAAAAAACGAATAGCACACAAAACAAACATTATATCTCTATATCTTAGCTTGGGATCCCTCCCACCCACCTCCACCCCATGATTCACTTGCTTATGCCTTATTTAACTGGCTTTAATATTCTTCTCTAAACTTCTCCCTTTGTAACCCCATTGTCTTTCCTCAGCAAATAACTTGTCCCACAACTTTAGCTAAATTAAAGCTTCCTGTCTATATACACGCATCTTTCCCCCACTCAATGCGTACAAAGCAATTAATGTTAAATGGAAGAGAAAAATAATTGGAGTGGCATAGGTTAAATACCGCACTTCATCTCAATTACTTTTCAAAGCATTGACTATACCAAGCTGGGTATGCCATAACACTATATAGTAGTGGTACATAGATAGGTTGAAGATTTGGCACACAGACCAGCAATTCTCTAGCATGAGAGTAAAATGCAATCTGTGATACCTTCACTTCATCATGCTCTGGATGGAAGGGCTGCTTCATTGCTTCAGCAACTTTAAATTGGTTTTGCTGTAAGTACACTTTTCATCTTGTTCTACTTAATTGCCTGCAAGGCTCAAGTCACCTTCTAGCCTCTGTTCCGTTGTTCTCTCCCATTTTGCCAGCGCTGGGTTTGGCCCTGACACCAACAGGCAATGAAAGTTTTTTTTTGAAAAACAAAAGGTGGGGGCTCTCTTTTGTCAATGTCCACTCAACTCATGTGATCAGATGATGTTAAGATAGAGACAGATGCAACTGCAAACTGTTGGTCATAGTGACAAATACATTATAGAACTACTTTTTCCTTTGTGCTGTGAGTATTGAAAATCGGAGGTGTATCTGAGTTGATGTACCTTTCTGAGTCCCAATAATATTTGATTACTTGCATAACCTTTTTTTGTTTCCTCCTGTCAGCATAATGTCAGAGAAAAAGGCAGCCTCGTTTATCCTCAAGTCTCCTTTCATTCTTTTAAAGGGCATTGGCTTACATGTTTGAGAACTGCTTAATTTGTCTGTTATAGACTTCTATATCTTAAAAAGAAGTGGGTGAGTTTGGAATGAAGGATGTGACTCCTTAACTATTCCTAGTGCATTGTCTGAGTAGAAGAAAGACTGGATCTTCTTCGACATTCAGATTGAAACCCAGCAGAGCAATAAAACCTAGTAAATCCTTTTGAAATTTAAATGCTGGTATCTCTTATCTCTTCCACTGATGTCTTTTAATCCACTGATTAATGCATTTGCATTGAAATCTTGACTATGGATAAGTGAAAATATTTAAAATAACATTTTCAATTTGCTGTGGCAGAGAACCTGATAGGATCTGCCTTTAGTTATATTTGCCATTTATATTTGGGGCTCAAAGAATTTGCTTGGCAAATTATCAAAATTAACAATGGGACAGTGAGAGATAACAGGGTAAGTGAAATATGAATCAACAGAACCAAGGATTTCATAAAAATGCACAATGAGAAGGAAATGATAAACAGATAAATTCAATGCCAAATCAAACAGAAACATTGAGCCATGATTCAACAAAGGAAATGAAAATCAAATAATATTTTATTTTACCGTGTTTAAAGTTTCTGAATAAGAGAGCACACTCAATAGTTCTCATGTAGGAGTGGGAACAGCCAGGAACAGTTAAATCTCCATGACTTAAAAGTGTTTTACTGAAATGAATAAAATGGGGTTTCCACTGGTGAATTCACTTCCTGATGTGCAAATAAAACATTACTTGAACAGAGAGACAGAATAGGCTATGCTATTGCAGCAGGGATATTAAAAGAACAAAATTAGGCAATGACTTCTATTATTTGAATCAATAACATGTTGCATTTTGCCTGTTGTTGCTATACACTTGTTATGCAAATAATGATTAGAATTCTGAGCCCCTCTGACCATATGGCCACTGCTTCCAAGTTCCTAGATACATCCTGCATATCTGAAAGTTTTTTCAGTGCAGTTTTTCATGAACTTGGGCTTCATTTATCTGCGTTGTGTGATGATGATCATTTTAAACACCTGCTACCTTTTGAGTCTGTATAGGTTTTTTTTAAAGAGTATTTGCTGTGACACCGAATTGAAGGTCTTCTACAAACAAATTGCTATGAAAACATCATATCTCAGTAATATTTAGTTAACTGAAAGCACCACAAGCTGTCTTCTACAACATAGAATAGGCATTCTTGCTAGCCTGCTATGGTTAGGTTACCGAATTCCACCCTTGCAATTTCCAAAAATGTTTGCTTATTACACTTGAGAGCAGGAAGCATTGAGTTATGCAATCAATTTTAGTAGACGTTTGCTAGTAATGCATCTTCCTTATTGATGGACCTCTCCATGACCATTCAGTTACAAAGTAGATTGTTGTGACATAAATCATGAGATTGAAGCTGGAGTCTGCATGATTCAAAGTCCTATTATACCGATTGAGTCGCTGCATTGTCATAGTTCTTAAATTGCAAAGTTCAAGATCTCCACTGCTTTTCTTTCATGTTTCATGAACTTTGCAAGAAATTCAAGTTATTACAAACAATGAGCCCAAGTATGACTCGTGTGATGCTCTAGAAATCAAGCCGTTGTCAATAAAAAAATTTAAAAATGTAATAATCAGCAAAAGTTGGCCATCTGCAAGAGTGAGCTTCTCTCCATTAAGTGCCCAATATCCATTCTTAGTAAGATTACAAACTTCTATTGACAGCTCCCCCAAAAGTCACTTGAGCTGATCTTCAATGTCAATTGTGTTTTATTGGTTGGAACATTGTGCGATATTGTGTCCAATGATAAAGGTGCAATGTTCCTAAAAAGGAGCAAAATGTTAATGGAACTGATTCCAGGAAAGATTTTCAACCATTAGTTTAACTTGGAGCTGTTCTCATCGGAGCTAAAAGTCGAGAAGATTTTAAAGAAATGTATATTCTTGAATTGGAAAGACATTGCTTTCAGTTCTTGACTGACTTAGTAGATAGGTTGAGAGAAATTAACTAGTTTCATTAGCTAATGGTGTAAGAACTGGTTTGGGAATAGGTGGTGGTCGAAATGGGGAGGCCGTTTCCAATGGTGCACCACTTTTAGTCTATATGCATTTAATAGTCCTGTATTTCTCCAGTATGGGCTCTCGCCTGTATTGTATTGATCTGCCAGAAACATTTCCTGTAGATTTCTAACTATGGCCTCCTACTGTAAATGCCAACTTTCTGGCTGCAGTTGACAGCCTCCCCTCCCCTTCATCCTGCTCCTCAAAATCATGCAGTTTAAATAAATCATTATCTACAAACAGTGGGGGATTTTCTACAAATCATATATCATTCCCAAAGACCAACATAAGCTAATTGGTTTGATCAGTAGCTTCTTAAATTGAAGGCCCATTTATCCACTTCAATCTCAGTGGCTCAAACAAAATTTTAAAAAGCTTGTATTTGTGGCTTATCAATCATTAGTTTAAGTGATTTTGGGATTCAGGACAATGAGATGTTTCTTGTTCTTGCAATTTCATCATGATTTATATATAGGCTCTTTCTAAATGAATTATTGTGAAAACCCTGGATTATTTTTTGCACTGACAAGTGAGTTTCTTGAGAGAAATGATTAATGGAAAAAAATCAATACTTAAATCAAAAGAGAATTAAATCAAGTGTGCATCTTGCAAATTTCTTGACTTTTCCATTTCTGATTAAAGTCATGACACATGAGCTGCTGTGAAAAAAGATAATCTACCTCTTGTCCTTCAAGCTTGTCTACACCCTTTACTATAATTACCTTTTTTCTCCACTAGTATTCCTATTGTCAGCAAGGTAAATGGGGTCCTGCTTTGTCTCGTTCATTCACAGCTTTTTTTCATTAACGGCTTCTCTTCCGACAGCTACACCATTCCCTCAATGAAGTACATCCAGACTCAGTCTTAAATACATCACTGCTCGTCTAAATAGACTGTGGAGTCCAGTCACAAACAAGAGAAAATCTGCAGATGCTGGAAATCAAAGCAACACACACAAAATGCTGGAGGAACTCAGCAGGCCAGGCAGCATCTCTGGAAAAGAGTAAACTGGCAACATTTTGGGCTGAGACCTTTCATCAGGATTCTTGGGTCTTGGCCCAAAACATCAACGTTTTGCTTTTTTTCCATGGATACTGCCTGGCCTGCTGAGTTCTTCCAGCATCTTGTGTGTGTTGCTTGGGGAGTCCAATAGCTGTGATCAGTCAGATGTTCCAGCTGCTGACCTCCAGCTTATTTCAGATGGGGTCTGATTCTGATTTATTTACAGTGAAATGTCCTTTACGTTATTGACCAACACGTCGAAGGATATGCTGGAGGCACCCCCCCAAGTGTCACCACACATCCCAGTGGCAATGTGGCATACCCCTTTCACTGTGCATGCAGATAAGTCAGAGATGTACTAAAGAGTGAACAACCATCACTGCCTGGTACGGGGTGGGGTGTTGGTGTGCAGTGAACAGGACAGAATAAGCTGCAGAAAGTTGTAAACTCCGTCAGCTCTATCATGGGAACTAGACTCACCATCATCCAGGATATCTTCAAAGAGCAATGCCTCGATAAGGTAGCATTCATTATTAAGGACCCCCATCACCCAGGACACGCCCTCTTCTCATCCTGTAGGAGGTACAGGAGCCTGAAGGCACACACTTAGCGATTCAGGAATAATTTCTTCCCCTGTGCTATCAGATTTATGAATGAACAATGAACCTATGAACACCACCGTACCTTTATTCCCTTTTTACACTTTAATTTAAAATTTTCTATCTCTAATATATGCTCTGGAATTTACAATTTCTATTATGTATTACAATGGTCTGCTTCCTAACAACAAATTTCAGGACATCTGGCAGTGAAATTAAACCTGATTCTGACCATCACTCAGTTGGAAATTTAGTTGTTGTGCTTGCTCTCCCTTATGCAGTATTTTCCCTTTTGCTTTGCGACTAGATACCCTCGTCACAGAGAGAGACTTCAGCATTGAGGGTTTGAATTTTGAGCTGTTGTTATTTCGTGTAAACATGTTTTCATACTGTAAACGTCTGGTTGCACAGCACATGGTAATGTTAGTGTATTTCTCACTTACAGGATACAAAACAAAGGCTGTAGCAGGTGTGATCAGGCTGTTTTTCTCTTTAGTACGCATCATTTTTGCTTTTGGATACAAAAACATTGAAAAACTTTGGGACATTGTTTAGAAATGTATTCTTGGTTTATGTCCGAAGATGCTTGGGGAAATCATCGCAAGAGAATTAGAAACAGAAAAGACCATTTTGGTTTTGCTTGTATGAAGGCACTTTGGCAGAATAGGTAGACTACACATAAACCAAAATGGAATTTATCGCAGCTCCGTACTGGGAAGAAATACTATCTTTTTAAATTAGGTTTCAGCAAAGATAGATTTGTTTATGTGTGCAACATGCTAGTCAGGTGTGAAGGAATCCTCTTCACTGGCCTGGGTGAGTGCATCTCTAACAAATAAAGATGTAGGTGTGTGGCTCCTGAATTTGTTCGACTGCCATCTGCCTTTTGATCCATGTTCATGGATATTCTTGTCCAAGAAAAATCTGTTGATGTTGTATCCATGCAATTTCAGAGAAGAGGCTGCTAGATTATTCCTGTCCTTTTGTGATTTCTTTCTTTCTTTCCTTTGAAGAAGCTCAACATTGGGATTACTCCTACAAGTAAAAAAAAAATAGCTTTTTCCTGTTTCTTGAGTTGAAGCTAGCTAACGAGACAAATTTCACCATCTCTACACTAATGCGATCATTCTAATTTCAAAAGAATACTAGCAAAAGTCCTTACATTTTGGGGATGCAGTAAGGATACTGCTGACAAGGGCAGGTTTTATTATTCCTGTTGCATAACCTTTGAAAACCAAGTCATCTTCCCGAACAACAGTTTATTTTTCTAGTGGTTGAAGATGCTCCCTGGTGATTAGGATAGAGAATTCAAGGATAGGCTGGAGGAAATGAACACAAACTGATCTTAAATTTCCAAATCTGAGTGATGTGACTTGGAAGAGAGGAATTGAAGGGAGGTGAAACTTGCAAGTTGTGATGTTCTCTTTTGGCCGTGTCCTCCTTGGTATTAGAGCTCACAGGTCGGGGAGCTTGTGTTGGTGTAGACAAGGTAATAGCTTATTACAACTCCAGATAAAGATTAACTTTATTTATCACATGTACTTTGAAACATCAAAGCATACAAGAGAAATCTGTTGTTTTGTGTCAAATCAGCAAACATTGCTCTGGGCAGCACATAAGTCTCACTAGGCTTCCAGCACCAACGGCACATACGTCTTTGGAATGTGCGAGGAAACCGGAGCACCAAGTTGAAACCCATACAGTCATGAGGAAAGCGTACAAACTCATTACAGGCAGTGGAAAGAATTGAACCCCGATTAGTGATAATTGGTGCTGTAATAGTTCAGAGTAAATTATCATCAGAGTACATATGTCATCATATATTACTCTGAAATTCATTTACTTGTGGGCTTAGCCGGTAATTCTAATAACCGTAAAAGAATCGATCAATGACTGCATCAATGGGCTAGGCAACCAGTGTTCAAAAGATAACAAACTGTGGCAAATACTAAAAAGAGAGAATAAAAAGAAGTAATAATAAATAAATAAGCAATAAATTTCAAGGACACATGATGAGGAATCCTTTAAAGTGAGTCCATAGATTGTGGGATCAGTTCAGTGATGGGGTAAGTGAAGTTATCCTCTCTGGTTCAAGAGCTTGATGGTTGAGGGTTAATAACTATTCCTGAACTTGGTGGTGTGAGTCCTGAGGTCACTGTACCACCTTACTGAAGGCAGTAGCAGAAAGAGCTCATGACCTGGGTAAGCAAATCACTATGCTATCATGCCGCATTGTGTTTAGAAATCCAACTGGTTCAGTATCGGTTCAAAACTCTATTGTACTACTGCATAACATCTTCAACGTGCTTCTGCAATTCAGTAGAAGCTAATGCAGGTTGAAAATCAAAGCTGCCTTGAGCACAGGAGTTTTCCTGTCGTTCAATTTGTATTTGACGTGTATACAGTATGTGCTATATTGCTGCCACCCGCCAAAGGATGCACAGTAGATGTTTACAAGCATTTGTAGAGATTGGTGATGTGTACATGATTGTTTGCAAATGAAAGTTGACAAGAAGGCCTAACAATAGGAAGGGAGGTTCTGCCTACAAGTGTGTGAAGTACAAGATTGTCTGAATGGTAAGCATACACATGTTCTCTCTTTCAACACCTTTTTGCAATGAAAATATCAGCAGGTTAATGTTTCCACTTGTCCTGTTGCCTGTGCATGTAGACTTTCATGGAAGCCATTGTCTATAGTCATTTTCTAGCCGCAGATACCAAGCCTCCTGGCAGTTTGGAATTGAACCAGAAGGAAAACTGATTTTAAAAAAAAAATACACTTGAAAACTAAGATTTTGCTTCCTGAATACTCTTAGGTTTATCTTATGGATTTTGGCTGCTGATCATGAAAATCACCATGAAATTTCCCTATCACGCATCGTTTTTTGAAGTTGCCTATATTTGCTATTTTAGTTCACAATTCAAGTCAATTAAAATGTTGTCCACAATGTAAGCTGAAAAGATTTCTATCTTGTCCAGGCATGCTTAGGTAGGCCAGATGCTTCAGGGTAGGACAGGTTTTAGAAAGGCTGTAAAAGCAATATGCAAACATCATTATATTGGGTTGTAGTCACGTTGACGCACATGCTTTATACGCATAGCATATTGTGTGTACTCATTATAATAAAGCAAATGTATTTTCAGGAGTATTTGTGACGGCAAAATATCTCACCAATGTTGCAACAGCTGTGATACTTTGTTACACTTGTGGCAAGTATGCGCTTAAATCTCAAAGATAGAGCATGACTCATTAGGAGAGCCTATGACCTCTACTTTGGGTGTAAAATTGGTGACCAAGGCTCATCCTGGGCTCCTCACATTTGTTGTGCAACATGCTGTGTAGATATTAGAGCTTGGCTCAGAGGTATTGGAAAGTCAATGGTGTTTACTTTCCCAGTGAGACAGCAAGAGCAGAAAGATGGTGTGACAGACTGCTACCAGAGACTTGGAGTCGAGAGGAAGCGGACAAATTTGCCATGACGCACGAGCCAAGACACTGACACTGATACAGATTTTAAACACTTTATGTCAAGTGAGCATCATCTGATAATTCAATCTAAGTTAAATGACCTGGTCTGAGACTTGGGTTTGCCAAAGCAAAAAGCAGAATTACTGAGTTCAGGACTGCAAGGATATGAGTCGGTTGCACCTTTCCTCATTCCCTGTCATGCCCACTGTTGAACTTGAATGCACGTGAGGTCATCAGTTGCCTAAACGCAGTGATACCCTCGCGCCAGGGATCACTGGTTGGCCTCGGGTAACCGGCTGCTTTGCACAACCGGTGAGAAGTGCAGTTGATACTGGCCTGGAGCACGGACAGATGGGTGCTGCCTCTAAACCTGTTTAGCACACTGAATGTTCGCGGAGAACCCGGTGCTAAAATGTTTGCAGATGACCTAATTCGGGCTCAGGGTTTCATAAGTAGCAGAGCAGCTACCTCGCTGTGATCTACTGAAAGTCATCCCTCGAGCCAGTATATCCTTCCTACCTACCTACCTACCCGTCACACTCCTCCTCGCTCGGTCGGTTGCTCTCTCTGGATTGCGACCACCGCGGCCCCGGCACGGGGACCTCTAGCCCTTACCTTGTCCTCTCACCCCACCCACGACCAGCTGCACCTGGCCAAGGCAGCAGGCAGGCGGGAGGCTGGAGTTCGGGCCCGGAAGCTGTCTAATGAGGCAACAAAGCCCTCAAAACTGCTTCGGCACCTTGAGTCCAAGTGCCCTGCACTTAAAGACAAACCCATTGAGTTTTTTGAGCAGAAAAAACGTGAGCAAGCAGGACAGAAGCAAGCGCTGAGAGCCACGAAAACTAAATTGTGGAATAGATTAGACACAAGGAGCACCTTTCAAGTATCGCTGTCTCCCATAACCTTTCGATGGGACTATTGTTGTAGGCTCCCACTGATTCAGCAATAGTGGTGTGTTGCAATGATTTTATATGTTCATACGAGGAAAATATGTGCTATGTTTAATATCCAAACATTACTTAATGTTATGATGCTATTGACTTGTGGTTATAATTGACTTATCACTATATTCATGCAAGGAAAATATGTGCTGTGTTTTTTAATATTAAATTCATTATATAAACCCTTTTAGAAACTAAACTGAGTGTATTAGTGACTTATAAGTGACTTATAGTTGACTTATCACCTATATTCCGGTCATGGTTAATGCCCTCCCCCCCCCACCCCCCCCCCCCCCCCGTCGGCCGGTCCACAAGAATATTATCTTTTCTTTTTTAATCTTTTTATTAATTTTTTAAACAAACATAAATGAAACATGAATACAAAGTGTTTGAGAGTACATAATTGATAGTTTAAGTAGACATTCAAATATATAATAATCAATATATATAGCCTCCCAAACTCATAGTATTTATGAACAAAAGAAACAAAAAGAAAAAAAAACAAAAAAAGAAAAAAAACACTAACCAACATGGGCCGTTGCATAATGTTAAGTACATACAGTAGTGCCAATAACTCCGAACCTCCATCCAAATAATTAAGGATAATCAAAGTGAGGTTTAGGAAAAGACAATTTAACTCATATGAAAATGTTGAATAAATGGTCTCCAAGTTTCTTCAAATTTAACTGAAGGATCAAGAACAACACTTCTAATTTTTTCTAAGCTCAAACAAGAGATAGTTTGAGAAAACCACTGAAATATAGTTGGAGGATTAATTTCTTTCCAATTCAATAAAATAGATCTTCTAGCCATTAATGTAACAAATGCAATCATTTGTCGAGATGAAGAGGATAAACAACTATTATCCACCATTGGTAAACCAAAAATTGCAGTAAAAGGATGCGGTTGGAAATTGATATTCAGAACTCTTGGAAATAATACTGAAAATATCTTTCCAGTAATTTTGCAAACAAGGGCAAGACCAAAACATGTGGGTCAATGAAGCAACATCAGAATGACATCTGTCACAGGTTGGATTAACATGAGAGTAAAATCGAGCAAGTTTATCCTTAGACATATGAGCTCTATGTACAACCTTCAATTGTATTAGGACATGTTTAGCACAAATAGAGGACGAATTGACTAATAGTAAAATTTTCTCCCACTGCTCAGTGGATATAAGACAATGAAGTTCTTCCCATTCCTTATTTTTTTCTGATACTTCTGGTTGTATTTTCATGATCATATTATAAATAACAGCTACTAAACCCTTTTGACAAGGATTCAGAGCTAAAATTCTTTCCGTAATGTCCAATGGACATAGTTTCGGAAAAGACTGTAACTCATTATACAAAAAATTTCTAACTAGCAAATATCTAAAAAAATGGGTTTTAGGTAAATTATATTTATTAGATAGCTGTTCAAAGGACATAACGCTATCATCCAAAAACAAATCACGAAAACATGTTATACCTTTTGTTTTCCATAAAAGAAAAGCTTGATCCATAAGAGAGGGCCGAAAAGAATAGTTAGATATTATAGGGCATGATAAAATAAACTTATTCAAACCAAAAAATTTACGAAATTGAAACCAAATTCGCAATGTAGATTTGACTATAGGATTAATTATTTGTTTATTCAATTTAGATAAAGAAAAAGAAAGTGAAAATCCTAAGATTGAAAACAATGAAAAGTCTTGTACAGATTTACATTCCAAATTTACCCATTGTGGGCAAGCAGCTGTAGTCAATTCTTGTGTCCAAAATATTAAATATCGTATATTAACTGCCCAATAGTAAAATCTCAAGTTTGGCAAAGCCAAACCGCGCTCCTTCTTAGGCTTCTGTAAATATTTTTTGCCTAGTCTAGGATTTTTAATCTGCCACAGATAAGAAGATATTTTGGAGTCAATAATATCAAAAAAAGATTTAGGAATAAAAATTGGTAATGCTTGAAATAAATATAAGAATTTGGGTAATACCATCATCTTAATAGCATTAATTCTACCAACCAATGACAAAGATAGTGGAGACCACCTGATAGCAAGCTGCTTAATTTGGTCAATTAAGGGTAAAAAGTTAACTTTAAATAAATCTTTGTTTTTTAGTCATTTTAATACCTAAATAAGTAAAATAATCTGTAACAACTTTAAATGGTAAATGTTTATAAATTGGAACTTGCATATTTAATGGAAATAATTCACTCTTATTAAAATTCAATTTATAACCAGAAAATTTACTAAACTGAGCAAGCAAGGACGAAATAGCAGGAATAGATCTTTCAGGGTCGGATATGTATAGTAACAAATCATCAGCATATAATGATAACTTATACGTCCCCTCCCCACGAGTAATACCCAAAATATTAGGTGATTCACGAATGGCTATAGCCAAAGGTTCCAAAGCGATGTCAAATAGTAAAGGACTTAAAGGACAACCTTGCCTTGTACCACGGAATAACTGAAAAAAAGGAGATCTTTGATTATTGGTAAAAACCGAAGCCAAGGGTTTATAGTATATTAATTTAATCCATGATATAAATTTTGAACTAAAATTAAAATGCTGCATCATATTAAATAAATATGGCCATTCAACTCTATCAAATGCTTTTTCAGCATCTAAAGAAATGACACATTCTGGTATTTTGGGTGAAGGAGTATAAATAATATTAATTAATTTTCTAATGTTAAAAGATGAATAGCGATTTTTAATAAATCCAGTTTGATCTTCAGAAATGATTCGAGGTAATATATTTTCTAATCTATTAGCCAAAATTTTACTAAAAATCTTAAAATCCGTATTCAGCAAGGATATAGGCCGATAGGATGCACATTCAATAGGGTCTTTATCTTTTTTAAGGATTAAAGAAATAGAAGCTTCATAAAAAGATTGTGGCAATTTACCTATAACTAACGCATCTTTAAAAATTTTACAAAGCCAAGGAGAAAGTATAGAGGAAAAAAGATTTTTAAAATTCTGCAGAATAACCATCTGGACCAGAAGCTTTACCGGAATTCATTGAAAAAATAGCCTTTTTTATTTCAGTTTCCGTGATAAGTGTATCTAAGAATACACTATCCTCTACTGTTAATTTTGGAATATTCAATTTCCTTAAAAATTCATCTATTATAGAAGAATCCTCAGCAAATTCTGATTGATATAAGGAATTATAAAAATCTTGAAAGGCTTTATTTATCTCTTTATGGTCGATCGTCAGAGTGCCATCTTGTTTACGAATCCTAGTAATCTGTCGTTTAACTGAAGCAGTTTTCAATTGATTAGCCAATAATTTACCAGACTTATCTCCATATACATAAAACTGGGTTCTAGATTTAATTAATTGATTTTCAATCGAAGATGATAATAACAAACTATGCTCCATTTGAAGTTCCACTCTTTCTTTATAAAGTTCTTTGCTGGGGGTCACTGAATAAATCTTATCAATTGCTTTGATTTTATCAACCAATGTTAATATTTTAGAATTAGTTCGTTTCCTAACTCCAGCGGAGTATGAAATAATCTGTCCACAAATAAATGCTTTTAAAGTGTCCCATAAAATTCCACTGGAGATCTCTGCTGTAGAATTTGTTGAGAAAAACAAATCAGTTTGTTGTTTAATAAAATGAACAAAGTCTGAAGAATATTATCAATATTAAACTGGTCCGCGGTGCAAAAGTTTGTTGACCCCTGCCTTAGATAGTGGAATTGATGGCTTTGTGGCAAAGTTTGTGGATATTATGAAGGTAGATGGAGGGGTAGGTAGTACTGAGGAAGGAATAAATTGCAGCAAGACTTGGACAAATTGGAAAAATTAACAAAAATGTGGCAGATGGAATACAGTGTTGTGAAATTTATAACAATACATTTTGGTAAAAGGAACATTAGTGCAGACTGTTACCTAAATGGGGAGAAAATTAAAACATCAGAGGTGCAGAGAGACTTGGGAGTCCTCATGCAAGACTCCCAGAAGATTAATGCACAGGTTGGGTCTGTGGTAAAGAAGGCAAATGCAATGCTGGCATTTATTTCAAAGAGAATAGAATATAAAAACAAGGAGATAGTGTTAAAACTTTATAAGGCACTAGTCAGGCCTCATTTGGAGTATTGTCAACAGTTTTGGGACCCTTACCTCAAAGGATGTATTGTTATTAGAGAAAGACCAGAGAAGATTCATGAGGATGACTCTGGGAATGAAGGGGTTAACATATGGGGAGTGTTTGTCAGCTTTGGGCCTGTACTCACTCAAACTTAGAAGAATGGGGGGGGCTCTCATTGAAATCTTCTGAATGTTCAAAGGACAAGATAGAGTGGTGTGGAGAGAATGTTTCCACTGGTGGGGGTATCTAGAACTAGAGGACACTGCCTCAAAATTGAGGGGTGACCTTTTAGAATGGAAGTAAGGAGGAATTTTTTTAGCCAGAGCATAGGGAATCCGTGGAATGCTCTGCCACAGACAACAGTGGAGACCAAGTCGGTCGGTATATTTAAAGCAGAAGTTGATTATTTCCTGATTGGTCAGGGCATCAAGGGATATGGTGAGAGGGAAGGTTTATGGGGTTCAGTGAGATCTGGGATCAGCTGCGATGAAATGGGGGAGTGGAATCGATGGGCTGAATGGCTCAACTCTGTTCCTATGTCTTATGGGTGATGGGATCCAGAGCACCAGAACCAGGACTCATCCACCCAGTCCACCGCAACTGACTTCACCTGCTAGGACAGGCAAGTCCCCATCTCACTGGGGTATGAGGCCTGCTGGCTACCCTCACCTGGTTTAGCCCACAGGGTGTGGCTGCTGTTTAATGCAAACTGATACATGGAGTCACAGCTGAGAACTGAGTGTCTAGAGGGAACCAGAGCTGAGTGGGCTGCCCCGGAATGGACACAACAAACCACTTCACCAGAGGTCCTACTTCTCCTTGGCCATCCCATACACTCCATTCCCTGCATATTCATTTCTAAAAGATTTAAATGCCCAATAGAGTGCTTTCATCCCTACTCTAGCAGACTGTGCCAGGCTGCTACCACAGTTTCTTTTAAAAAAGACTTGACCTGAATATATCCTTTAAACTACCCCCTTTCACTTTAAATGCAGGTCCTCTTATATTCACACTTCTACCTTGGGATGAAGATTCTGACGCTGTCCTATTTGTATCTCATTATTTATAAGCTTGTATTCAGTCTCTGCTGAACTTCTGACTCTCAAGTTTGACCAGCCTCTCCTTCTAACTCATATCCCCTAATCCAGTGGTCCCCAACCACCAGGCCGTGGCCTGTTGTTTGCGGACCACTGCCCTAATCCAGGCAATATCCTGATAAACCTCTATTGCAACCTTTCCAAAGTCTCCACATTCTTCCTGTAATGAGGATACCAGAGATGAACACACAATACTGTGTGACTCAACTAAAGATTTGTATAGCTGCAATATGACTTCCTGATCTTCTGTTTAGAGCTTCAATCAATGTAGGCCATATTTACTTCCCTATCTACTTTCATTGAACTATGGACTAGGGCCCGAAGATCCCTCTGTACATCTGGGCCTGTTAGAAGTCCTGCCCCTAACTGTATACTTACCATTTGTATTTGACTCCCCACAGTGCAGCAACCTACACTTGCACAAATCAAATGCCATCTGCCATTTCTCCACCTACATCTATAACGGACTTGCATTGTGCTACATCCTATGCTAATCCTCTTTACTGTCCACAGATCCACCAATTTTTGTGTCGTCTGCAAGCTAACCCATCTGTTTGCATTTACATCTGAGTAGTTATGCAGGGATCAGAATGGTACTGGTTATGGGTCCTTGATCTCCTCATTGGGAGACTACGGTGTTACGTTCCCAGTAACCGGGTGACTTACCAGCAAAGATAGAGAGGTCCGCTGAAGTCTGATGGTACTATTTTCAAACATTTTTTATTTATAAAGGGGCACAAACGTATGGTTAATACAAAACATTCAGATCATATACGTCGTCAAAACTCAATCTAAAGCACAGGTATAGTAAGAATCAATCAGAAATAAGCTCTATCGTTGTCTAGGGGATACTGAGTCCAATGGAATATAAGAGTCACTCAAAATCTGCAGGCTTTCCCGTTTTGGGAACCGCTGGCATTTCACGTGTTGGAGAGAGAGAGTGGTGAGAAAGAAAGAACACTTGCCCGTCATCTTTGCGAAGCAAATCCCTGTTGTTAGTTAAAACGGTTTTCCTTTGGTTTCAGCCACAGACTCCCGATCCGGAATCTAACGCACGTGGCTTCCTTCAAAATGGCTTCCCGCTCCGACGGGAAGCGCTATTGTGTCTTCTTCGTGTGTCTCCTTGGTGCGTCTGAGGCCCCGCCTCGGCAGCCCACCTTTTATCTGGACTGGCAGGGTTGTAGATGTCAATCAGGGTGGGGTGAGGCAATCTTTCTCCCATCACCCAGCCCACGTTGCCCTGAGGGTTTGCACGTAGTCCAGTCCCTTATTCCACAAAGGTGTCTCCCAAGACAATGGCCATGTCCGTGGCTTTTGTCTGGCTGAGAGACCAGACCACATTCCAAACCGTAAGGCTGCTCTCTCTCTCTTGCGATTCTCACAAAGGAGGGGGCTGGGGTCATAACAACGGTCAGTACAGATTGGTGAGAGCATCTCTTTGCTGACACAAGAGATGTTGTGGATACTGGAAATCCAGAGTAACACTTTAAAAAAAAAAAATGCTGTAGGAACTTAGCTGATCAGGCAGCATCTATGAAAGTGAATAAACAATCAACATTTCAGGCCAAGACCGCTCATGACTGTAAAGGAAGGTGGAAGAAGCCAGAATGAAAAGGTGTCATCTGCTTAATTCATTCAGCACAACATCTAGAGCCAAATGGCCTGTTCCGTGCAGTACTATTTTATAATTGTATTTGTTTCCAAGCTACTCTATTCACATACATGCTGATTACTTGTATGGGACATTTATTGTTTATTCCTAAACAGGAATGATGCCTCCACACTGCAAACTGGACAGCTTCACAATGGGGGAGGGTGTGGTCTTAACTCCTTGTCCTAAATGCAGAGTTTGCCTCTTCCATGTCTCTGGAGTTATCATTGCTGTCACTTTGTAAAGTTCTTTCACTTTAATGACTCTCCAGATACTTCCTGCTTTCATTACATCCAGCTGTATGGCTGTAATCTGTTACCTGCCAGACAATGCCCTTGTTTTACCAACTCCTTTGCCCATTAGCTCTACTCCCAGCCTTGGGCTTCTCTCAGCTTTGCAGTCTATCAGTTGCCCATTCATTGTTAAAGAATTCAACAAACAAGCTACATCTGTTGTGCAACACCTGATCATTTGAGGTTGTTCCACGTTTCTAAGTCTGAAACGTGGAACATAGAGGTCTGAACTTTTAACCCAGCCTGAAGAAGCTCCATTCCTAAAGCCTCATTGACAGCTTGTCTGGAGCGGCAGCATTTTGAACTACAACAAATGGAATTATTCTCTCCCAGGTCAGCAACACAGCCTCCGTGCTTCTTGCTCTTGGCTTCAGAGACTGACGCAGATTCAGAGGGTAGGTTTCCAGGTTTAAGTGCATGGAAGTGGATGTTCCACTCCAAAACTCACTAGAATAAGTCCCCAGTGTAGTGTTGAAGGGCAGCAGCAAGTGTCTGGTAAGGACTTCAGCATTATTAGATACAGTTTCAAACAAAACTTGGTGTTGTGTAAATTTTGAAACCAGTAACACCAGTAATCCTCGTTTCACATTGGGACTTGAGTTTGGGTGATGCCCAAAAATGTATTCGCAGGTTTCAACCTTTCTCTAGTTATCCTGGGCCCATTCTCAATTTGTGAACATACGAGCAGATGTAGGCTGACACCCCGCCCCACTCCCCGTCAAGAAAACTTGCCAATGCCTCTATTACCCAGGAGGCTAGAGAAAAATTTGCATGTATCCATTGATCCTTACCGATGTTTATTGATGCACCATAGAAAGCATCTTGTCTGGATGCATCATGGCTGCTCTGCATGTGGCCGCAAGAAACTGCAGAGACTTGTGGACATCACAAACAGTTGAAGATGGTACTGGTGAAGCACAGTGATGACTGGCTGGGAACTAACAAAACTATTTACTACCTTATTAATCACACCTTTTCTCAAATGATCACTGCAATAATAGCCTGTAACTTCGCTTTCGGAGTCGAACTTTTGATTCGCCTGTACAACCTCGCGTTTTTGCATTTTGGACTGAAGTCTCAAAGGTGCATGGCAGTTGTGGCCTGGCGTGTATGGGCCCAAATTGAGGCAGCAGGCCCAGTGCCGAGACTGAGGAATGAGCCAATGTATGGCCATTGCTGGACTGGACTTGGTGATTTGAAGCAGCGAGCTGAGGCAGAGTCTAAGCACGACAAGAGAGCGTGAAACAAGCCAATGTTTGACCAATTTAAGTGCTCAGCCAGATTCGAAAGGTCAGCTATGGGCTGGATCAAGCTGGCGAGTTCCAGATCAGAAAGCATATCGAAGGCCCAACAGATTGAAGCGCCAGGCCAGATTGAAAAGGTCAGGGTATCGGGGCTGGGCCTGTGTTCAGATCGCTGCTCCTGGGGTTTATTCATCTCTGTGCTGAACTGAGCCTGTAGCCTGCAACTAACAGGCTCCTGGACCAGCTGCAGTGATGAACTGGCTTCATGGTTATGAATTCATTTTCATGAACTTCAGTTCTGAATGTGATTTCCTTAATTTTATTGTTTGACGATTTGTTGTTTTTGGGGTTGCTTTTCTGCATGTTGGGTGTTTGATGGTCTTGTTTTTTAAATGGGTTCTATTGGGCTTCTTTATTTTGTGGCTGCCTGTAAGGAGACAAATTTCAAGGTTGTATATGTAAAACATACTTTGATTAAAAAATGAACTTTGAAACACACTCTCCTTTGAACTCCTTATTGTCTCAGTAAAGCAGCCAGCATAATCATTGACCCATCCACCCCAGACATCTCTCTCCTTCCCTCTTCCATTGGGCAGAAGATACAAAAGCCTGAAAGTATGTCCCACCAGGCTGAAAGACTGCATCTACCCTACTGTTATGGAGTTCGCTGGGATGATAAGATGGACCCTTGACCTCGCATCTCACTTAGTTATTATTGCATTGCATTTTGTGTAGCTGCCACTCTTTACTCTGTGTTCCATTATCGTTTAAACATTGTACTACTTCAGTGCACTGTGTAATGAGCTGATCTGTATGATGGGTATGCAAGGCAAGCTTTTCACCATAGCTCTGTACATGTGACAATAATAATCCAGATCTAATTCCAATCAATGCCAGGCTTTGGTTTCAAGTAAATACTTGTGTGTGGATCCTTGGGTGAGTTTCCTAGAACAATTACTAGTTGTTGTTATAACAATTATTAGACAGTGGAGAATTACATATACTGTAGGCACTGAGGGATCTGTGTCTATCTTTTGTGTAAAGCCTTGTATGTCTCTCTGTGTATTTACAGTAGCTCCCTAACACAGGAGCTGCTTCTAAAGTATCTGCTGGAAGTCCAACACTGTGAAACTACAAGTGTGATTCTTGACAGAGTTGCCAATTCCTGATTCTGAAGGGGCAATCGTTTTCACTAACTACCGCTGAAAAGGAATTATTTAGTTAAAAGTTCAGAGTTGCTTACCATTTGCTGAATTATGGCCAGACATTATGCAAATAAAGGTCTGCATGCTACAGAACTCAATGATGCAATCCATGATCATCATTAAAATTGTGTATTCAAGTACTAAGGGCCACAGCTGCAAAGAAATTTTAATTTGAAGAAATGTTTAAAGGACCGACACAGAAGGAATCACTAAAACTTAAAGTTTGATGTTGTGAGTCAATCAAGAAGCTGAGAAAAGCCAATTAGATGTAGAAAGCTGTTTCTGCAGTTTCTTGCTAATTATGTTATGTTGATAAAGCCGGAGTATGTTTTGAGTTAAAACGATGGTGGTGAAGTAGGCTTTTTGAAAGACGAGTGTTCTTTGTGAAAGCAAAATTTAAAGTTGAGCTTGGAACAATCTTTCCAGAACCAAAGTCTGTCTCCTTCAGATGGAGCTGAGATCAGCTTAAGGTCAGATTTGCTAATGTACTTTTTTTAAGTTCATTATATCATATGAGCAAAGCTTTACCATGGAGAAATGATTCATCAGAGGTTTAGAATCAATAGACACACATTACTTTGAATAACACAGCTGATTTGATGCATTCGATCTTGATCGTAACTCCCAGTAGACAAGTTATTGTATCATTGTTTTTATTACACATCTCTTCTGTTTATTGAACATATATCCATCAATAGTCTGCCTGATTGCTTCTAGAAATCAGACTCCCATTCGTTTACTATTGAAACTGTTTCAGGAAGTATTGACTGAACTGGACCAGGGCTAAGTTTGACCCATGACAACTCTCACTTTGAAGATGACCTCTCCAACATTCCTAGTTCAGTGTATGGTACTTTCCCACCATCTGCTTTTATTATGATATGACTAGTTGGGGGACATAGAGTGATGTCAAAATCTCTTTGGATTGAGAATCAGTGTAAAACCTGAGAATAGTGAAGTTTAAGGGAAGTGGGAACTGTTTAGGCATACACCACAGGGAGGTGAACCAAAGTTGTAATTGGGTGGTACGACGGGGAGTGGCAGGCAATACTGAAGGGAATTAAAAGCAAGCCCTTACCTGGAGGAAGACTGGTTGTTCTGATGTCACAGTTAAGTATTATCAACTGGATGAAAGACTCTTGTCTACCTTAGTTATCTTTCAGTGCAAGGAGATGTTGTCTGGTGTCTGACTGACAGATTCCAGGCTGCTGGAGTATGTGCTGTCAAATACTTGAAGTTTGTATCATTCAAGGAGGCAACATGAGTTGCAATGGAGATATGTCTGCAAAATATGCTCCTACTGCTAAAGTGTAGAGCCAGTGACATTGAATGTGAATGCAAAGAGAATAATGTACTGTTCTTTTGTACATGTAAATATTTTTATAAATGTTTCCAAATGATAAAAGTACTGGAGAAGTAGACTGCACCCTTCTGGTTAGGACCTACTGGGGTACTTTTGGTGGCCAGAGGACATCGCACGATTGACGTACAAGTGGATCCGCACATTTACACACAAATGGCCACTGCATATGAACATGTTAAACTCAAACCCAAAGTCTGAGTACTCCTGATTTAGAGGAAAATGTAATATGAGGAAAATGCAAAATTTAGCAATTTTGTTGGGAATTTTTTTTTTTGCTATTTAATTTGTTGCAATATTTGAGGGTTGGTTTTATTCCAGCAGTGCTTGTCTGTGTGTAACTTTTCATTGATTCCATTGTTTTTTTTGTTGGACTGTGAACATCTGAAAGAAAGTGAATCTCAGTGTTGTATATGGTGATATGTATGTACTTTGATAACAAATTTACTTTGAGCTTTTGAACTTTGAAGGTATGTACTATCCTGAATTAAGCAACAATGCTGAAGTACATAAACATGAGTAATTAGATTTGTGCAATTCTATTAATGCATTAATATTTTTTGTCTCAGTATTCCGTCTACTCTGACTTCCCACCCCTTTTAGAAATTTGATTCTATAGAACCCTGTAGTTAATCTACCTTTGCAGTAGTTAATCCACCTCCTCTCTGTTCTGGGTTGGCACTGAAAATTTTAGTTCTGAGTAGTGCAGAGAACAGACCAAGTTTTGAACTAAGTATGTCAAAGTCAACGTATACAAAGTCAAGTATACATTACCATACACTACCTTGAGATTAATTTTCTTGCAGGCTCTTGCAGGAAAATAAAAAAATATGTAATAGAATTTATGAAAAGCTATACATAAAGATTGGCAATCAATGAGCAAAGGAAGACAAATTATGCAAATAAAGTAAATATACTGAGAGTCCTAGAAATTGAGTCTGTAGATTGTAGAATCAGTTCAGAGTAGTGGTGATTGAAGTTATCTTTACTGGTTCAGGAGCCTGATAGTTGGAGAGAAATAACCGTTCCTGAACCTGGTGATGTGGGACCCAGTCACAAACAAAAGAAAATGTGCAGATGCTGGAAATCCAAGAACACACATAAAATGCTGGAGGACCTCAGCAGTCCACACAGCATGAGACCTCCAGCACTCTGTGTGTGTGTGTGTGTGTGTGTGTGTGTGTGTGTGTGTGTGTGTGTGTGTGTGTGTGTGTGTGTGTGTGTGTGTGTGTGTGTGTGTGTGTGTGTGTGTGTGTGTGTGTGTGTGTGTGTGTGTGTGTGTGTGTGTGTGTTGATGTGAGAGCCAAAGGTCTTTTGCCTCATGGTAGTGGAAAGAAGAAAGTGTTGTCTGGATTTGGGGGTCCTCGATGGTGATTGCTCTTTCTTGTGGCAACATTCCATTTAAGTGCTCATTAGTGGGAAGGGCATTGCTTGTGATGGACTGCTCTGTCTCTGCTACTTTCTATGGGTTCTTCTGTTTTTGGTCATTGGTGATTCCATCCTAGGGCATAATGCAACCAGTCAATATTCTCTCCACTGTGCATCTATAGAACTTTGTCAAAGGTTTTGGTGATATGCCGAATCCACACAAAGTTTTAAGAAAGTAGAGGTGCCATCATACCTTCTTTGTGATGACACTTTCATGCTGCTCTCAGGACAGGTCTCATAACTCCATGAATTAAAAGTTACTGACTCTCTCCACCTCCGATCCCCCAATGATGACTGGCTCATTGACCTTTGGTTGCCTCCTCCTGCAGTTGATAATCAGCTCTGGTTTTGCTGACGTTGAGTGAGAGCTTGCTGTTGTGGCACGAGTCACAGATTTTCAGTCTCCCTCCTTTTTGCCAATTGTGGCTATCTTTGATTTGGCCAACAATGGTGGTGTCATCAACAACCCTAGATGTGTAATTGGAGCTGCACTTAGCCACATAATCATAGGTATAAAGTGAGTGATGCAGGCAGTTAATAACACAGCCTTGTAGTGCGCCTGTGCTGATGGTGAAAGTTTAGAATATGTCGTTGCTAATATGTACTATGAAGCTAATCTCAGTAGATGAGGAGCAGAAATGTTGCTATACTTCAGCTGCAGCATTTAATGCAGGTAGGGTATTTGCATGTCTGCTGCTGCACTTGTGTTCAATTTATAGAATTTTAGCCAAAACAGAGGATTAAATTGTTGAGTTGTTTGGAACCCAAGACTGTATTTACGTTCCAGCACATGTAAATTGTTAGCAACACACAAAATGCTGGAGGAACTCAGCGGGCTGAGCAGTATCTGTGGAGGAAATGGATGGCCGACATTTTGGGTCAAGAGCCTTCATTGGGACTGGAGGGTAAGAGGGCAGAAACCAGTATAAAAGGGTGAGGTGGGGGTAGAGCAAGAGGTGGCAGGAGATTGGTGAATCCAGGTCAGGGCAGTGAGGGGAAGGTGGGTAGGAGAACAGTGGGAATGGTGCAAGAAGCTGTCAGGTAGAAGTGACAAATGTCTGAAGAAGATGGAATCTGATAGGAAAAGACAGTAGGCCATTGAATAAAAGGAAGGAGGTGAGGAGGGGAACTAGAGGGTGTAAAGTGTGGGTGATGTGGCGATTGAGGGGGTGGGTGAGGGGAAAAGAGTATTGATTGGTTGGTGGAATAAGGGAAAGCAAAGGGAGTGGTTACCAGAAGCTGGCAAAGTCGACGTTGATGCCTTCAGGCTGGGGATAGCCAAGGTGGACTATGAGGTGCTGTTCCGCTAAACTGCATCTAACCTCAACTTGACAGCAGGGGAGGCCTTGGACAGACTTGTCAGTATGGGAATCGGAATCGGGTTTAATATCGCTGGCATATGATGTGAAATTCGTAGATTTGTGGCAGCAGTACATTGCGATATATAATTTAAGAAACTAAAAAATACAGTAAGAAATGTATTAAAAAAATCAAATTAACCAAGTGCAAAAAGAGAGCCAAACAAAAGGGGGGAGGGGGAAGTGAAGTAGTGTACATGGGTTCATTGTCCATTCAGAAATATGATGGTGGAGGGAAGAAGCTGTTCCTGAAATGTTGGTTGTGTGGCTTCAGGCTCCTGCACATCTTCCTTGATGGTAGGAATGAGAAGAGGGCTGGGCCTGGGTGATGGGAGAGGGTGGAGGGCCTTAATGATGGATGCTGCCTTTCTGAAGTACCACCTTCTGAATGTGTCTTGGACGCTGGGGTGTTTAGTGTCCGTGATGGAGCTGGCAGAGTTAACAACTTTCTGCAGCTTTTTCTGATCCTGTCCGGTGGCCCCTGCATACCAGACTGATGCAACCAGGTAACAGGCTCTTCACGATACATCTGTAGAAATTTGCAAGTGTCTTTGGTGACATACCAAATCTCTTCCAAAACCTAATGCAAAATAACTGCAATTGTGCCTTCTTTGTAACTGCACCAATATGTTGAGCCCAAATGCAGAAACTTGAAACTGGTCACCCTTTCCACTGCTAGTTCCCCTAACTTCCTCTTCCTGAAGCCCATAATCAACTCTTAGTCTTGATGCGACACCAATACACCACTCAACCAGCTATCTCACTCCTGTATGCTTCCCCGTCACCATCTGAAATTCTACCAACAATAGTTGCATCATCAGCAAATGTATAGATGGCATTTGAGCTGTGCCAAGCCCCACAGTCATGGGTGTAGAGAGAGTGGAGCAGCAGGCTAAGCACAGATCAATGAGGTGCGCTAGTGTTGATTGTCAGTGAGGAAGAGGTGTTACTTCTGATCCACACTGGCTTTGGCCTCCCAGTGAGGGTATCAAGGATCCAGTTGCAGAGGGAGGTACAGAGGCCCAGGTTTTGGAACTTGTTGATTAGTACTAAGGGTATAATTGTGTTGAACTCTGAGCTGTAATCAATAAACAGCAGCCTGATGTAGGTATCACTATTATCCAGGTGATCCAAGGGCCAGTGGAGACCTATTGTGGCGATTGGCAAGTTGCAGTGGGTCCAGGTCCTTGCTTAGGCAGGAGTCGATGCTGGCCGTGACCGTGCTCTCAAAGCACTTCATCACAGTAGATGCAACTGGCTGGTAGTCGTTGAGGCAGCTCACCCTGCTCTGGGGCACTGGTATGGGCGCCACCCTTTTGAACCTCGGACTGTAGCAGTGAGAAATTGAAGATGTCTTTGAACACTTCTACCAGTTGCTTGGCCCAGGTTTTCACTGCCCTACCAGATGCATCGTCAGAGCCTGATGCTCTGTAAGGGTTTATTTACCCTCTTGAAAGATGTTCCGACGTCAGAGATCACAAGTCGTGAGATGCTGGTACAATTTTATTCATTGAGCACTGACCAGTGACCAGTCCAGACATCAGAAGTTTGTGAAGTGGAGATTTCACTCGGGTCCACTGCCTGAGTAGAAGGCGGCAGTGGCGGATTGTAACAGCATATTTGAGCCCCAACCAGTGACCAAATGGCATTTGACATTGATCAGCAAGAGTAAATTAAAGGAAGGCGGGTAAGCACAGCGGCCATTATCTGAGTGGAAGAGTCAGAGTGGTGAGGCTTCAGCTGTTTGAGGCATCAGTCGGAGAATGCAAAAGAAAAATGCTCTAGGTAAAGTTTGTTTTTCCCTTCCCTCCTTTACATCTGCTCAGTTAGGACAGTAGAGATGCCAGGCAGGATAATTGAATGTTCCTCTTGCAGGATGTGGGAAGGAAGGGAGACCTCCGGTGTCCCTGACAACGACACCTGCAAGAGGTGCAACCAGCTGCAGCTTTAAAGCAGAGTGCATTAAAGAGTTGGACCTGGAACTGGATGAACTCGAGACCATTTGGGAGGCTGAAGGGGTGATAGATAGGACATACAGAGAATTAGTTACACCCAAGGTGCAGGACAAAGGAAACTGCGTGACAGTCAGGAAGGGAAAAGGGGTTAAACAGTCAGTGCAGTGTACCCCTGTGGCTAACCCCTCAACAGGTATATCACCTGTTGGGGGGCGGTCAGGTCTCTGCTACCGAGTCTGCCTCTGACTCAGAAGGGAAGACAGGAAGAGGCACATTGTGGTGACAGGGGATTTGCTAGTTGGGGAACAGGCTGGTGGTTCTGTGGGCAAAAACAAGATTCTCGGATGGTATGTTGCCTCCCGGGTGCCAGGGTCCAGAACATCTAGGATCGAGTCCTCAGCATTCTTAAGTGGGAGGGTGAGCAGCCAGAGGTCATTGTCCTTGTAGGTACTAATGACAAGGGTAGGACAAATGATGAGGTTCTGTGTAGGGAGTTCAGGGAATTAGGTGCCAAGTTAAAAGGCAGGACCTGTGGGGTTGTGATCTCCAGAGACAGGCCATGCCATGTGCTGGTGAGGCCAGAACTAGAAAGGTTATGTAGCTTAATACATGGCTGAGGAGTTGATGTAGGAGGGTGGGCAGAAGATTTTTGGATCATTGGGCTCTCTTCCAGGGAAGGTGATTAGGTGATTACCAGTACAGAGTGACGGTTTGCACCTGAACTGGAGGAGGACTAATATCGTAGTGGTGAGGTTTGTTAATACTGCACAATGGGGTTCAACTAGAGTTGCAGGGGTTGGGATCCAGAGTACCAGAAAGGTTAGTGGAGAGGTTGTGGAGACAGATGTTGGTAAGACCTCAAACAAAGTCAACAAACAAAAGGTCGGGCATGGTTCATCTAGTGTCCTGAGCTGCATATATTTCAGTGGAAGAATTATCGCAGGAAAGGCAAATGAGCTCAAGGCATGGAACGACACCTAGAATCATGATGATGTAGCCACTAGTGGGACTTGGTGCAGGGGGGCAGGCCTGGCAGCTCAATATTCTGGGATTCTATTGCCTTTGAGATGATAGGGCAGGAGGATTAAAGGTGGAGGGGTGGCATTATAGTCAGGGAAAACATCAGGGCCGTGCTCTGACAGAACGGACTGGAGAACTCGACTAGTGAGGCATTAGGGTGGAACTGAGAAATACTAAAGGTATGACCAAGTTAATGGGGCTATATTGCAGACCACCCAACAATCCACGGGATTCAGAGGAACAAGTTTGTAAAGAGATCGTAGACTGTTGCAAGACTGTTGTTACAGTAGGTGATTTTAAATTTTGAGATATTGACTGGGACTCCCATACTGTAAAAGGACTACACGGGATAGAGTTTGTCAGACGTGTTCAGGAAAGTTTCCTTCATCAGTATGTAGAAGACTCTATGAGAGAGCGTCTGATGCTGGATTTGCTATTAGGGTAGGTGATAGTAGTTTGTGTAGGGGAACACTTTGCATCTAGTGACCACAATGCCATTAGTTTCAACGTAAATATGCAAAAAGATGTTTCTGGTCCACAGGTTGAGATTCTAAATTGGAGAAAGGCCAATTTTGATGGTATCAGAAATGAAATGATCTGGCAAGTATGGATTGGGACAGGTGTACTTGATAAGTGGGAGATCCTTTTGACACATTGGTCTTCTTAAATCAATGTATTGAGTACAGAAGATGGATGTTATGTTGAAGTTTCATAAGCTATTGGTGAGGCTTAATTTGGAATATTGTTTGCAGTTTTGGTCACCGACATACAGGAAAGATGTAAATAAGGTTGAAAGAGTACAGAGAAAATTTACAAGGATATTGCTGGGTCTGGAGGGCCTGAGCTAAAAGGAAAGAATGAATAGATTAGGACTGTATTCTTTAGAACATAGAAGACTGAGAGGAGATTTAATAGAGCTATTCAAAATTGAGAGGTTTGGATAGGGTAAATGCAAGCAGGAGCTTTCCAGAGGAAGGGTGGGGACTACAACTAGAGGTCATGCAGTTAGAGGTGAAGGGTGAAAAGTTTGAGGAGATCATGAAAGAGAGGCTCTTCATTCAGAGGGTCGTGAGAGTGTGAAATGAGCTTCCAGCACAAGTGGTGCATGTGAGCTGGATTTCATCATTTAAGAGAAGTTTGGATCAGTACATGGGTAGTAGGGGTATGGAGGGCCATGGTCCCGGTGCAGATCGATGAGGGTAGGCAGTTTAAATGGGTTCAGCATGGACCGGATTAACCAAAGGGCCTGTTAATT
The DNA here is from genome assembly GCF_048418815.1 of Hemitrygon akajei. Classification (NCBI taxonomy): domain Eukaryota; kingdom Metazoa; phylum Chordata; class Chondrichthyes; order Myliobatiformes; family Dasyatidae; genus Hemitrygon; species Hemitrygon akajei. The sequence goes on along the minus strand of NC_133128.1, from coordinate 52,890,539 downwards.
TGCTGTACTTCTCTGACTCATTTTCAAAGTGGGTATAAAACACATTATTCTCATCTGAGAAATATTAGGCTGTCGTGATCACAAACAAGAGAAGATCTGCAGATGCTGAAAATCCAAACAACAGACACAAAATGCTGGAGAAAATCTGCAGGTCAGGCAGCATCTATGGGGATAAAAGTACAGGGCTGCCGAAGCGTCTCGGCTCGAAATGTCAACTGTACTTTTTACCCCATAGATTCTGCCTGGCCTGCTGAGTTCCTCCAGTGTTTTCTGTGTGCAGCCTATCATGATATTAGGTTTCATCTTGTTGAAAGTAATGGCTTACAAACTGCCAGAGCTAGTGTGCTTTTGACTCAGTCTCTAACTTCAATTGGAATTGTTTAGTCACTTTTAAAATAGCCTTCCATACGTCATGCGTGGGCTTGTATATTTCTGGATTACTGGTCTTGAATGTTACAGATCGAGCCCTCAGCAGACTCTGAATTTCCTGGTCCATCCACGGCTTTTGGTCTGGACATTTCCTCGAAGGCACGTACTCATCCACACAAGTCTTGATAAAGTCAGTGATGACTATGGCGTATTCATTGGGATTTGACAATGAATCCCTGAATATTGTCCAATGCAACAATTCGGTGCAGTCCTGAAAGCACTTCCTCACCTCCTTCCCTTCCCTTGACCATACCTGGGAGTGGGAGGTGGCATTAAGATGTCTGGCCACTGGGTGATCCCAGCTGTTACAGCAGATGGAGCAAATATGCTCAATTGCATAGGGTCTCAGGATGTAGAAGGGAGGACCGGATGCAACGTTGACTTTGCATTTCCCTTCATAGATGCTGTGACCCAATAAGTTGCTCTAATATCTTCAGATATCCAGCATCCGTAGTCTTGTGCCTCAGTGTAAGTTGGTAACAAAATTAAAAATAAGAGCTCTTTAAAGATTACTAAAGAGGAGTCTTTTATGGCATTTGCAAATTACATTTTTAGAAGTCTAATTTGCATCTGTGTTAAATGCAAAATTCCATTGTTAGTTTTTAGACATTTGAGTTGAGCTTAAAGTGGGGAACATTCAGAGCGACAAGGAAAGAGTCATGGAGGAGCACAGTACACGGGCTAAGCAGAGTGGGGGTTGAATGAGCTTGTCTCACTATATCATTTCAATGATTTGAAATGTAACTGAGTAGAAACGACATGTTTTCTTTTGATTGAAAGATGGAAGGCCATTTTTATTACAATGGTGATACTGGATCTTCAGGTCACTGCTGTCCTTGCCAACATTATACACTGTATAAGGAATTCAATAGGTAAGTGAGGACCCATTATCTGTGTGCCTCAATCACATCAATGTACAACTTGGAATGGAATTTGAAGGTGATTGTGTTGATAAAACTTTGCTTCTCTTTGAAGCTAGAGGCTAGCAGTTGCCATAGTGAAAGGTAGCAGCCCATTTCATATTTTGTACACGTTGGAGTTGCTATGTGCTGTATAGTAGTGAGTCCAATGGCAAGGTCACTTATCAAGTAAATTGGCTTCAACTTGGATGTTTAATATTGTGAATACTGTGACTGGAATTAACCAAGTGAATGCTGAGGTTAAAGGCAGATGTTTACAAAGGTTTTTGGTCTACAGTTTTGCACTATCTCTTCAGATTGTGAAAAGACCTGGATCCAAATGTTTTTGGCAGAATCCTGATTGTAGTTGCTTGATGCCTTTATTGATGATATGGTAGGCTGCATGTATTAAATTAAACCTTGACAATTACACCTGCACAAGTGATTTGCAGATCATTGAGGGTGATGTTTGTAAAGTATCCATGACTTTTGTTAATGTTACATTATATCTTCCAATCTTATTTTTCTTATTTCTATTAAAATGTATCCTGACTTGGTGGATGATAGGCACATTATAACATTTTAAATCACTTTTGTCATGCTTCTGTGCTACTCATCAGGCATTCATTTTGGGAATGTAAACCGATTCTCCCATTCTTAAAGGGCTAGATTCTATTTCAGCTTTATTTTCATTCTTAAGTGATCTTCTCTTTGATAGTACAAATATCTGGCACTTTCTTTCAGATACACTGAGGATTTCATTAGAGCCTGAAGAGGTGAATAAATCAGCGCACAGTGCATCAGATCAGGCACCACTGAATCGGCCCTGTCTGAGGAAAATCTTCGATGCTTGCACACACCAGACTGGCTGAAAGTGTGAAAAGAAATTGTTAAAGTTGTGTCCTGATTGAAGTTGAGGTGAAGAAACCAAGGATGGAGGAAATTAGGATCCAAATGTGGATCATGGTAAAGGACAGCTGTCAGTAGTCAATGGTGGTGGGATTTGTCAGTATTGGGGAGATGTGCTACTGAGTCAGAGGCCTTGGGTAATTGTGTAGAATAGGGTGGGAGGTAGGGCTGGGGTATTGTGATGGGATTAGAGCCAGGCTGGGGATGACAGGTGATTAGAGTGAGGTGTAGGTATGAATGAGTAATGATGAGGGAAATGATTGGTTCCGTAACTTATTGCAAGAATTGGGTTGGGACTTGCCTAGGGAGTTTCTTTAAATCATTACTACAGGCCTATGAGGGGTTACGAATGCTCAATCTGACACCCATACCGATCCAATAAAGAAACTGTTCATCCAGTCCAGTGTTTACGCAACGTATCAGGTTTCTGTACTGTGACTTGACACAAAACCAGTTTAACTACATTCCATTCCAGGGAACATTGGTATTCCCATGCAATATGTTGGAAAAGATAATGTTGTGCAGTCAAATTTCTGATAGAATTTTTTTTTTGTTGTTGAAAGGTTAAATAGGTGTTGAGTGTATTATTGTTAGATTTGATTTCTGCCTTGAGGAGGTAAAACTGTTGGCAGTCCCCTCATTGCTGTCAAATCTTTTCCAATCATCAGTAATAGGTGCAAGTATTGATGACTGAAAGCTTTGACCCTTGAGCCACAATCTCTGGCAGTAGTCGATGCAAGGTTCAATATTTTAATGTGAGATTGCCTATACACATCAGCAATCACATGGATTTTGGTGGAAAAGAAACTTGTATCCAGCAGCAAATAGTAGTGGGGCCACTGGCATTTCTCTTCAGCAACAGCCTTTATTAACCTTTGCAGCAGTTGAGAAATAAGCCTTCATTTGCATGTGCCATCATTCAGGTGTTTTGTTGTCAATATCTGTCTTTTATTATGCATCTGACTTTTGATCTTGCGACTTGAGTAACCTACCCGATTTATAGAATTCCCAAGGGGTGGCATCATAGCATAGCAGTTAGTGCAACACTACAGGGCCAGCTGTAAAAATTGATAGGGGTTCAATTCTTTAAAGAGTTCTCCCCTTCTCCTCATGACCATTTGGGTTTCCTTCAGATGTTCAGCTTTCCTCCCACATTTTAGTGATGTATGCGTTAGGTTTAGTAGGTTGTGGGCATGCTGTGTTGGCACTGGAAGCATGGTGACACTTGTGGGCTGCCCCCTCAACCACACCCCTGGAGTGTGGTCGTCGACACAACTGATTTATTTCACTGTATTGATGTTTCGATGTCCATGTGACAGATAAACATAGAAACGTAGAAAACCTACAGCACAATACAGGCCCTTTGGCCCTCAAAGTTGTGCCGAACATGTCTCTACCTTAGAAATTACTAGGCTTACCCATAGCCCTCTATTTTACTAAGCTCCATGTACCTATCCAAAAGTCTCTTAAAAGACCCTATCGCATCCGCCTCCATCACCGTTGCCAGCAGCCCATTCCACGCACTCACCATTGAGTAAAAATCTTACCCCTGACATCTCCTGTGTACCTACTCCCAAGCACCTTAAACTTGTGTCCACTTGTGGCAGCCATTTCAGCCCTGGAAAGAAGCCTCTGACAATCCACACGATCAATGCCTCTCATCATCTTATACACCTCTATCAGGTCACCTCTCATCCTTCATCGCTCCAAGGAGAAAAATCCGAGTTCACTCAACCTGTCTTCATAAGGCATGCTCCCCAATCCAGGCAATGTCCTTGTAAGTCTCCTCTGGACCCTTTCTATGGCTTCCACATCCTTCCTGTAGTGAGGCAACCAGAACTGAGCACAGTATTCCATGTGGGGTCTGACCAGGGTCCTATATAGCTGCAAAATTACCTCTCGGCTCCTAAATCCAATTCCACAATTGATGAAGGCCAATACACCGTATGCCTTCTTAACCACAGAGTCAACCTGTGCAGCTGCTTTATGCATCCATTGACATTTCCTCTGTACCTACTCCCAAGCACCGTTGACTTGGACCCCAAGATCCCTCTGATCCTCCACACTGCCAAGAGTCTTACCATTAATACTATATTCTGCCATCATACTTGACCTACCAAAATGAACCACTTCACACTTATCTAGGTTGAAATCCATCTGCCACTTCTCAGCCCAGTTTTGCATTCTATCAATGTCCTGCTGCAACCTCTGACAGCTCTCCACACTATCCACAACACTTCCAACCTTTGTGTCATCAGCAAACTTACTAACCCATCCCTCCACTTCCTCATCCAGATTACTTATAAAAATCAAGAAGAGTAAGGGTCCCAGAACAGATCACTGAGGCACAACACTGGTCACTGACCTCCATTCAAAATCTGACCTGTCTACAACCACTCTTTGCTTGTGTGAGCAAGCCAGTTCTGGATCCACAAACAATGTCCCCTTGGATCCCATGCCTCCTTACTTTCTCAATAAGCCTTGTATGGGGTACCATATCAAATGTCTTGCTGAAATCCATATACACTACATCTACTACTCCTCCTTCATCAATGTGTTTAGTCACATCCTCAAAAAATTCAATCAGGCTCGTAAGGCATGACCTGCCCTTGACAAAGCCATGCTGACTATTCCCTGATCATATTATACCTCTCCAAATGCTCATGAATCCTGCCTCTCAGGATCTTCTTCAACCACTGAAGTAAGACTCGCTGGTCTATAATTTCCTGGGCTATCCTTACTCCCTTTCTTGAATAAAGGAACAACATCTGCAACCTTCCATCCTCCGGAACCTCTCCCATCCCCATTGATGTTGCAAAGATCATTGCCAGAGACTCGGCAATCTCCTCCCTCGCCTCCCACAGTAGCCTGGGGTACATCTCATCTGGTCCTGGCGACTTATCCAACTTGAATCTTAACTTTTTTTAAAAAGGTGTCTCTGAAAGGGCCATCCTTTTCCATTCTGAGTGGCAGTCCATGGTGGCTGATTTAACATTGGGACCTAATTTTCATATAATTGATCTCTGAATTAGTTGCAATTCTTTCAGACCACTTCCATTACTGCTTATCTTTCATGTGAATAGTAGATCTAATTCTATTGGGTGCTTTCCAATGCCCTTCTGTGTTTTGGATCTAGAGTTCTAAGTCGACTCCTTCAAAGGATGTAGGTGAGGTCCTAATGTGTACTTCATCCTTGTATTTGGCAAGCTGAAAGATAGATAGATAGATACTTTATTCATCCCCATGGGGAAATTCAACTTTTTTTCCAATGTCCCATACACTTGTTGTAGCAAAACTAATTACATACAATACTTAACTCAGTAAAAAATATGATATGCATCTAAATCACTATCTCAAAAAGCATTAATAATAGCTTTTAAAAAGTTCTTATGTCCTGGCGGTTGACTATGTAGAGGATGTTCAGAGTTTTCCATAATTGACCGTAGCCTACTCAGCGCCCTTCGCTCAGCTACCGATGTTAAACCCTCCAGTACTTTGCCCACGACAGAGCCCGCCTTCCTTACCAGCTTATTAAGACGTGAGGCGTCCCTCTTCTTAATGCTTCCTCCCCAACACGCCACCACAAAGAAGAGGGCGCTCTCCACAACTGACCTATAGAACATCTTCAGCATCTCACTACAGACATTGAATGACGCCAACCTTCTAAGGAAGTACAGTCGACTCTGTGCCTTCCTGCACAAGGCATCTGTGTTGGCAGTCCAGTACAGAAGTACAGAATAGTGAGATCAGTGTGGAGCATCCTACTATGCTCGGGCATTTTCAGAGTTTAAGTGGTGTTGGAATATTAAGGTGATGTCCCCAGGCTGATGGGATATACCGAAAGTTATTGAGAGAGGCAAATGATGAGATTGTTGAGACCTTGACTGAGATCTTTGTGTCTCCTTAGCTAGAAGCAAAGTTCTGGGGTACTGGTGAGTAGCTAATGCTGCTCGATTGTTTCAGAAGTGAAAGTCCTGGTGACTATAATGTCAGTAGTAGGGAAGCTTTTGGAGAGAGTTCTTCAAAATAGGATTTATGACCATTGGGTTGGGGTGCATGGCTTAATTAGAAGCAGTTAGCATGTTTTATACAGGGCAAGTCTTGTTAACTTGATTGAGTTTTTGAGGAGGTTACAAAGATGATTGAGGTGTGTGTGTGTGTGTGTGTGTGTGTGTGTGTGTGTGTGTGTGTGTGTGTGTGTGTGTGTGTGTGTGTGTGTGTGTGTGTGTGTGTGTGTGTGTGTGTGTGTGTTGCGCATGTGTTTGATAAGATCCCTCATGATAGAGTCATTCAGTATATTGAGATGCATGGGATCCATAGTGACTCTGTGGAGATTTGGAATTGCCTCTCTCATAGAGGGTGGTGGTGAATGGGATTGGTGGAGTGCTGTTCAGCAAGGATGTGTACAGCAACCTCTGTTTGTGATATATGTGAATTAATTTGAATGGATGGATAAGGAAGTTTGCAAACTATGCAAAAGTTGGGAACATTGTGGATAGTCACGTCACTTTTATTGTCATTTCAACCATAATTGCTGGTACAGTACACAGTAAAACTGAGAATGTTTTTCAGGACCATGGTATTACATGACACAGTACAAAAACTAGACTGAACTATGTAAAAAAAAAAAACTACACTAGACTACAGACCTACCCAGGACTGTATAAAGTGCACAAAACAGTGCAGGCATTACAATAAATAATAAACAGGACAATAGGGCAGTAAGGTGTCAGTCCAGCCTCTGGGTATTGAGGAGTCTGATAGTTTCTTCCCCCAAGCTGTTACGTAGTCTGGTCATGAGAGCCCGAATGCTTCAGAGCCTTTTCCCAGATGGCAGGAGGGAGAAGAGTTTTTTATGAGGGGTGTGTGGGGTCCTTCATAATGCTGTTTGCTTTGCGGATGCAGCATGTAGTGTAAATGTGTAAATGTCTGTAATGGCAGGAAGAGAGACCCCGATGATCTTCTCAGCTGACCTCACTATTCGCTGCACGGTCTTGTGATCTGAGATGGTGCAATTTCTGAACCAGGCAGTGATGCAGCTGCTCAGGATGCTCTCAATACAACCCCTGTAGAATGTGATGAGGATGGGGGGTGGGAGATGGACTTTCCTCAGCCTTCGCAGAAAGTAGAGACGCTGCTGGGCTTTCTTTGCTATGGAGCTGGTGTTGAGGGACCAGGTGAGATTCTCCGTCAGGTGAACACCAAGAAATTTGGTGCTCTTAACGATCTCTACCGAGGAGCCGTCGATGTTCAGCGGGGAGTGGTACAGAAGATTGCCAAAGGCTACAGCATGATGTAGGTCAGCTGCAGAAAAATAGCAGTCAGTGTTTAATCCAGCCAAATATGAGGTGTTGAACTTTGGGAGATCAAATGTAATGGATCCTTAACAGTGTTGATATACAGAGGGATCTTAGGGACCCAAGTCCCCAGCTCCCTAAAAGTGGCTGTAGAAGTTGATAATATAATGTCACGCTTGTCTTCGTTAGATGAGGCACTAAGCTAGAGTCAGGAAGTTATGTTGCAGCTTTATCAGGCTGCATCTGGTCGATTCTGAGCACCGTATCATAGGAAGGATGTGAAGGCTCCGGAGAGGGTGCGGAAGGGGTTTAGCAGAATGCTGCCTGGATGAGAGGTTGGACAAACGTGGGTTGTTTTCTCTGAAGCAGAGGAGGCTGGGAGAGACTTATTAGATACTTATGAGACTGAGGGGGGTTAGAGAAGCAGCCAGTATATTTTTCTCAGTCTAATACTAGCTGGTATGCATTTAAGTTTAGAAGGAGTAAATTCAAAGGATATGTGGAGCAAGTTTTTTCCACAGAGTGGTGAGTACCTGGTATGTGCTGCCAAAGGTGGTCATGGAGGCAAACACAATAGAGGTGCCAAGAGGGTCTTTGATAGGCATGTGAATATGTGGAGATCCATAGGCAGAAGGGATTAGTTAAGTAAGCTTTTAATTATTATTCAGTGCAACATCATGGGTCAAACCATTTGTTCATATACTGTACTGTAAGATCATAGGACACAGGAGCAGAATTAGGCCATTTGGCCCTTCGAGTCTGCTCTGCCATTCCATCATGGCTGATTCATTATATCTCTCAACTCCTTTCTCCTGCCTTCTCCCCTTAACCTTTGACCTCATTAATCAGGAGCCTATCAAGCTTTACATTAAATATGCCCAATGACTTGGCCCATAGTGAATTCCACAGATTCATCACCCTCTGGCTAAAGAAACTTATCCACATCTCTGTTCTAAATGGACATCTCTCAACTCTGAAGCTGTGTTCTCTGGTTCTAGACTCCCCCACTATAGGAATCATCCTCTCCACACCCACTCTTTACAGACCTTTCAATATTTGGTAGGTTTCAATTATATCTTTCCACCACCCCTGCCATCCTCATTCTTCTAAAGACAAGCAAGTACTTGCCCACAGCCAAGTTCCTGGAATCATTCTCATGAACCTCCTCTAGGCCCTCTCCAATACTAGCATATCTTTTCTTAGATGAAGAGTCCAGAACTGCTCACAATACTCCAAGAGCAGTCTGACCAATGCCTTATAAAGCCTCAGCATCAGATCTTTGCTCTTATATTCTAGTCCCCTCAAAATGAATGATAACATTGCATTTGCCTTCCTGCAAGTTGACCTTTTAGGGGTATTATTGGCTTGTTTCCCTTCATGTTTAATGTTTTCCCTCTTTATGTTTTTTTTAGTTGCCTTCTGTTGGCTTTTAAAACCTTCCCAATCCACTAACTTCCCATTAATTTTTGCTATATTATATGCCCTCCCTTTTGCTTTTATGTTGTCTTTGACTTCACTTGTCAGCCACAATTGCCTCAACCTCCCTTTAGAATTCTTCTTCATCTTAGGGATATATCTATCCTGCATCTTCCGTATTGCCTCCAGAAATTCCAGACAGTGCTGTTCTATCATCATTTCTGATGGTGTCCCCTTCCAATCAAATTCGGACAGCTCTTCTCTCATGCTTCTATAATTCCCTTTACCCACTATAATACTAATATATCCGATCTTAGCTTCTCCCCTCACAGTGCAGCGTGAATTCTATCACATGATTGCTGCATCCTAATGGGTTCCTTTACCTTAAGCTTCCTAATCAAATTTACATAACACCCAATCCAGAATTGTCATTCCCCTCATAGGCTCACCCACAAACTGCTCTAAAAAGCCATCTCGTAGGCATTCTACAATTTCCCTCTCTTGGGATCCAACACCAGCCGTGTTTTGCCAAGCAACCTGCCTATTGAAATCTCCATGATTATCACATCCACAGGATTGGTTTTCTGCTCCTCCAGCTGTGTAATTCCCTATCTCGACTTCCCCCTTCCCTTCTGAGCCACAGAGCCAGGGACAAGGTTGCTCCAGTCCCCACTGGTCGCTCATCACCCCCCCCCCCCTCCACCCATCAACAGTATTGCACAAGACATAGTAGCAGTATTAGGCTGACCTGCCCTTTGAGTCTGCTCTGTCATTCCATCACAGCCAATATCGGATCCCACTCTACCCCTTACACCTGCCTTATCGCCATATCCTTTGATGCCCTAACCAATCAGGAAACCATCAACTTCCATCTTAAGTATACCCACACACTTGACCTCCCCTGCAGTCAGCGGCAGAGCATTCCACAGATTCATTACCTCTTGGTTAAAAAAACGTCCTTCTTACCTCTACTCTAAAAGGCTGCCTCTCAAATTTGAGGCTGTGCCCTCCAATTCTAGATGCCCCCACCATAGGAAACCCTTGCCACTCTTGCCTCTCTTGTACTTAATATATCTTTAAACAAAATTGGTGTCCACTTTTATGTTGTTGGCTAGCTTAGCTTCATATTTCATCATTAATCTCCTTATTGTTTTTTTTTAGTTGCCTTCTGTTGGTTTTTAAAAGCTTCTCAATCCTTTAGCTTCCCACTAATTTTTTGCTGCATTGTACGCGCTCTGTTTTGCTTTTATGTAACCCATTCTCATTATTTATTAAGACACTCTCATTAATGTGTATCTATTGCCATGTTCTCACAACGTCATTCGCCACAGTCTTTTTTTGGGGTATGCGAGCACTGCTTTGAGCTTTACTGCTAGAAACCAAATGCAAGGTGGTTAAATTTCATTCTCGATGAAATAGGCTTGGTTTACACCTTTCCAACTTTTTTTAAATACCGTTTATTGTCAATGAATGTATTTTTTTTTAAATCAAAAATGTTATAGCAGCACCATGAACAAAGCCATGAAAAAATTTGTCTGTCATGGCCTGAAAGCAGCATTAGGATTGTCTTTAATATGAACAGTGGCACGTTATTGCAAATCACAGGCATACAACAAGTATGTTAAAAGCATTCAACTCATTTGAAGATCATACCCTTTTAAATATCTATAATTATACATATTGTTGAAAATTACCATTATGACATAAAATACATAATCATTTCAGTATTCTGCATTTCTATTTCAAATTGTATATTTTAATCCAAATGTTAATCTTGCTTATCCTTGAATAGCTTTTTATTTTAGTTTTCTAAATTCACTGGCAATTAGTGCTCCACAGGGATTACACGTTGAATTTGCATAACAATATATTAAGATGTATTATTTATGCAAAGCAATATATGTTTGTGAGTGGGATATCCTTGATAATCATAAGGTGTACCAAGTGCACCAGGAAAGAATATGGGCAGAGATTTTTTAAAAAGAATTTAGCTTTGCCAATTGATTGTTTACTTTCTTGCCTAATATGATTCTGTTTCTTAACTCGCAGTAGTACTAGTCCAGATTTGCATATTTGTTTTCAAATGGAAATTTGTATTTTGAATATTGCATCTTGATTTAAAGCATACCTATAATCTTTTTTTAACCACTTTTTTTTTAAAAGAGACATTGACTTTAAACAATTGTCCTTATTCGGTTTGTTGTATTTGCTATGGAAAGCTTGAGCAAACTTTTAGGGAATCCTAAAGCCCAGCTACACTTGTTGAGATTTCAATATTTAAATGGTATACGGGCTTTTCATCTGGTAAATGTTAAATTTTATATCAGTCCTAGAAATGCATTAAATGATATAATGTCTACACTTAGTTTTGGAGTTGGCAGGCATCGTTTCAACCCTTGCTGAAAGTTTAACTGGAGAAAATGTCCCATTTGCTGAGAATTCCAAGTAATTGTATATCATTTGAATCGCTCAATTAATTGTGGCTGCTGCTCATGTGCATAAACTGCCAGGTGCCTCAGATGAAGGGCAAGTCGGAAGCTCCCATTGCTTCCAAGTGCATAGCAATAGTTGCTCAACTGTTTTGCTTTGGTTTCTTCCTCTTGCTGTCTCTTCCTATACTGTGCCTCTACTGTCTTGCCTCTCCCAAACCTTATCCGCTCAATAACCAAAGTCACAAACAGTTAAGCTACAAAGTACAAGATAAATTAACTTAAAAATGTAACACATTTTAAAATTAAAAACAGATTGTTTTTATAAATCAAAGTATTGAGTATAAGAATTGGAATGTTATGGTGAGGGTGTATGAGGCATTGGTGAGGCCGAATTTGGAGTATTGTCTGCAATTTTGGTCACCGAATTACAGGGAGGATGTTAATAAGGTTGAAAGAGTGCAGAGAAGGTTTACAAGAATGTTGCCAGGACTTGAGAAACTGAGTTACAGAGAAAGGTTGAATAGGTTAGGACTTTATTCCCTGGAGCGTAGGAGAATGAGAGGTGACTTGAAAGAGGTATATAAAATTATGATGGATATAGATAGAGTGAATGCAAGCAGGCTTTTTCCACTGAGTCTAGGGGAGAAAAAACCAGAGGACATGGGTTAAGGGTGAAGGGAGAAAAGTTTAAAGGGAACGTTAGGGGGGAGGCTTCTTCACACAGAGAGTGGTGGGAGTATGGAATGAGTTGCCAGATGAAGTGGTAAATGCGGGCTCACTTCTAACATTTAAGAAAAACTTGGACAGGTACATGGATGAGAGGGGTATGGAGGGATATGGGCCGGGTGCAGGTCAGTGGGACTAGGCAGAAAAATGGTTCGGCACAGCCAAGAAGGGCCAAAAGGCCTGTTTATGTGCTGTAATGTTCTATGATTATGATGTGGGAGGTAATGTTGTCCATCAAGTCTATTCCAGTCCCAAAAAAATCCTATTGAACCCATTCTCCCATTTCAGGCTCTTATTTTCTAAATGCCCATAACGTTTCTCAATTCCCTCACAACCTTAATCTAGGGGCACATTAAATAGACAGTTAACCTACCACTAAGCGCATCTTTGGAGTGTAGGAGAAACCCAGATGCCCTGCACCCATGTGATCACATAAACATGGAACTTCACATTCGAGTTCTAGATCAAACCCAAGTGATTGGAGTTTGATATTCATTCTCAATGAAATAGACTTGGTTTACATCTTTTAAACAGCATTTATTGTCAATGAATACTTTTTAAAAATCCTGTGTTTATAGTTGCACCATTAACAAAGCAAAAAATTGGTTTGAAAAAAACAATAAAGGAACTTGCCATATTCTTATTCCTTTCCATCTCTTGTAGAAATCATGCATTCAATTCTTGTCTAACCTGGACAAGGATTTATGGGCCTTTCCCCCATTTTAAGTGCTGAAGAATCTGAGCAAGCTTCTGGTCTGCTACTGGGTGTCCAACAGTGGAGAGCATCCAGGAAAAAGCTAATTCACTTGTCCAGTGGGTGTGACAATTCTGTCCTGTATACGTCCCTAGATATAAACTGAGTAATTTCAGTAGATTAGTGCAAAACTGCCACTAACTGGCAGCAATTCTGTGATATTGGATATTGGAAACTCTTGGATATTGAGTTTGTCATGAGTGCAATGTTTTATTTCTGTTAAGCGTTTTGACAGTACAAACAATATAGTGAACAAACAATGTGGTCAAGAAATAATTTTCAGTTTTATGTGAAATCCCATTGTTACAGCCAATATTTAGTGGAAAAATGCATTACAACTACTTACCTTGCGGTAGTAAGATGATGGTTCTGAAATTAGTTTTTCGTGACTTGCTTCCGTAGCTCTCCTTCCCAGGGTAGGGGAGTTCACAAATAGAAGGCATAGGCTTAAGGTGAGAAGAGAGAGATTTGAAAGCAATCTGGGGTAAATTTTTCTGTTGAGAATGTTGTGAACATCTGGAGTGAGCTGCCTAAGGGGGTGATGGAAACAGTGTTTAACAGATATAGTTAGACAAGAAAAGCAGAAGGACATGGGCTTCGTGCAAGCAAATGGGACTAGTGGAGATGAGCATCACAGAAAGTGTGGACAAGGTGGGTTGAAAGGGCCCATTTCTGTGAAGAAATTGTGATCTTTGGGGGTACTTGATGACTGCAACACAAACAATCCAATAATGGGTTGCTGCACACATTAAAGTTTTACATTTTCATCTTGAAATTTCTCAGAAAACTGTTTTTATAGTTTAGGCTTTTTTCTTTGAAGTCACCTGTACTTTTCCTTGTACTTTTCCCGGACAAGTAAGCAGCTAAATTGATATAATTTAATTAATCTGCAACTTTAAATGTTTTGAAGCCTAATGATTTGTCACATCTCCTCTCCAAGGGTAAGGTTATAAATTACTCTCTGTTGGGTAGCACATTGAAAACTCCCCAGGTGCAGATCTTGCTCTGGTTTTCTTTTTAAAGCTGAGTACGATGAGTGCATGTTGTTGTTTAGTCATTAGCCTGAGGGATACACGCAGCTTCATTAATAGTCTAAGCAACTCCAACAACATGTTATTTTTTTCAATTCAATCTGCACTCAGCTGCTACAGTATGTGGCAAAGAATCATGGGATGCACTTAATACATGAAAAGCTATCAAGAGAATGAATAGTTTTAATTGACACACTGGGATCTGTGCTTGGAATTTTTGGGAACTGGTTTATGAAACTAACAGTAAAAATTATCAGTTCAGCTCAATTAAAAATATTAGACTGTTTTCATCATTCTCATTTTGGATTTCTCTTCTTTATAGAATCGGATAATTTTAAATTTGATCATTCTCCTAAGTAAAACACTTCTTCCATAAAATCCAGTGTGATTTTTTTTTAAAAGAAAAAGGTCAAATTGGACACCAAAGCACTATGTTTTTATTCTTCCCAAACTCTTATCCAAGAACCCCCCCCCCCCCCCCGGAGATTTTACCACTTACCAACACAACAGAGCAATTTACAAGCAACCTTGTAAATGCGAAGAAAAAGCATTTCAGGATGTATATTGTATACATTTCTCTGACTTTAAATTTACTTTTGAAACCTAATAAGCTGCAATTTTTTAGGATGTGGGAAGAAACCAGACTAAAGTTCTTGGAGGAAACCCACAGATTCACATGGAGAAACTGCTTGTCAAGATTGAAGCCAGCATTTAGAGGCAGCGACCCCGAACAATTGATCCGCTGACCACCCGTTGTGAAGAAATGTGACTGAAGGATTGTTTAGGCCTCTGGCTGGTGGGAGCAGAAGAGTTGAAATGACAATTGTTATGTTGCCCGTTAGTTACAAGGGAACATTCTATAAAGTGTGGTCACCGGGAATGGAAGAGTGGACCAAGGAGTTGCAATGGCAAGGTGGGAGCTATTGAGATTTGTGGGAAAAGGGGCAATCTGAATGCTGTGAAGGTATGCTAAGAGTAGAGAAGATGTTGTGCACTCTTTGAAGTATTGAATTCTGGTTTTGCAGCTACATTCAGGAGATGATGTTGGTGGAACATCATGATATCTGTCCAGGTCTATTCTAAGGTTTCCCTGGAAGAAGCCTTGACATGAACATATGCTTCTTCTGCTGGTCTTTGCATCTGCAGAGGCTGCAGGTGAAAGCAAGAACACAATCTTGGAGGCATCGAATAATACAGATCCTCAGTCCAGTGCTTCCATGATGACCATAATGTCCACTCAGCTCGTCCCAATTTCCTGCTTTTGGCCCATATCCTTCTCAGCCTCACCCCTCAGGTACATATCTAATTGCTAAAATGATGCTATCGTACCAGTCACAATCTCTTCCTCTGGAAGCTTATATGTACACTCACCACCATCGGGGTGAAAAAGTTGCTCCTTTGGGGCCTTGTTAAACCTTTTTGCTCTCACCCTAAATCTATACAGCTTAGTTTTGTACTTCCCTACCCTGGGACAAAGACTGTTACCACCCACCTTATCCGTGGTCCTCAATTTTAAGCTTTGCTGTAAGATTACCACTCATCAGAATCAGGTTTAATATCAGGTGATATTAAACCACCAGAATATGTCATGACATTTGTTAACTTTACAGAGGCGGTACAATGAAATACATGATAAATAAAGAGGAACAAAAGCTGAATATATTTAATAGTTAAGTTAAAATAAGCAGTGCAAAAAAAAACCCCAAATAAAAGTAGTGAGGTAGTGTTCATAGGCTCAACGTCCATTTAGAAATCAGAGGCCATGAAGCTGTTCCTGAGTCACTGAGTGTGTGCGTTCAGGCTTCTGTACCTCGTTCTCATTGTTACCATCAGGAAGAAGGCACATCCTAGGGGGTGAGGTTCCTTGGTGATGGACCTCGCCTTCCTAAGGCACCACTCCTTGAAGATGTCTTGGATACTACAGAGGCTAGTACCCACGATGGAGCCGATTAATTCTACAAGATTCTGCAACGTACTTCAATTTGTGCAGAAGCTTACCATACCAGACAGTGATGCAGCCAGTCAGAATGCTCTCCGTGGTACATTCGTAGAAGTTTTCAAGGGTTTTTGTTGACAAACCAAATCTCCTCAAATTCCTAATGAATTATAGTTGCAGTCTTGCCTTCTTTATAGCTGCATTAATATGTTGCGTCCAGGTTGGGTCCTCAGAGATTTTAGCATGCTCGCTGCTTCTAATTGCAATGCAGTTACATTTTGCCATATTATCAGCTAGTACACCAACCTTCATGTTATTAGCACAATGAAAGCGTTGCATGGCAGTTCCAGGACCATAATTTCTGAGCTGGTTATTTATTTCACTCTACTTTCTTGGATGTCTCATGATGAATAGGTTGTAATGTGTGTAAAGGAGTCACATAGGCTGGGTTCTTCATTCAGTGGCACATCTGTCCTGAACTAAGTTAGTGATAACCTAATGTGAGTGCTCTTGCGCAGGATGGAAAAGGATCCTGTTGATCAGTTTCTGAGGGGTCTTTTTTGGATTAAAAAAAAAACGGGATTATGCTCTGCAATGATACCATCATTTTCAACACTGGAGAACTATCAACATCTGCCATTTTATACTTCAGGAAGAGTAGATGCCCACAGTATAAGACCATAAGAAATAGATCATTTATCCTATTGAGTAACTTATGCCATTCCATCATGGCTGATTTATTATCCCCCTCAATCCCATTCTCCTGCCTTCTCCCCAAAACCTTTGACACCCTGATTATTCAAGAACCTATCAACCTCCACTTTAAATATAGTCAATGACATGTCCTCCATAGCCATATCTGGCAAGAAATTCCACATATTCATCACCCTCAGGCTAAATAAATTCCTCCCCGTCTCTGTTCTAAAGGGATATACTTGTATTCTGAGGCCGTTCCCTCTTGTCGGAGACTCTCCCATTATAGGAAACATCCTCAACACATTCACCCTATCTAGGCCTTTCAATACTCAATAGGTTTCAATGAGAATGCCCTCTCATTCTTTTAAACTCCAGCAAGTATAGGCCTAGAGCAGGGGTGGGCAAACTTTTTGACTTGTGGGCCACAAAGGGTTCTAAAATTTGACAGGGGGGCTGGACTAGGAGCAGATGGACGGAGTGTTTTGGTAATACACCTCATAAGAGAAAATAAAATATCATGGGATATGTAGAAAACATGTGCTTTAATTTCAATTGAAAATGAACAAATGCATTACAACAAAATATCTGTCTTTGAAGTCCTATGGTATTTAGCTATTTATTGAAATGACTTTTAAAACACTGAAAATTAAATGAATAAAATACAGCTTTTTTTAATAGTAACAGTTATTATTTTAAAGCACTGAAAATTCTGTTATCCTTCAAGATATTATCATCATCACTCTCCTCCTGACTGTCTTTATTTCAAAAACGGTAGGAGATGCAGGTCTACTTGTCCTGCTCCTTCTTATTCAATTGTCCCCTGTGCCAAAGCTCAACAACGACCAGCACAAGGACAGAACAGTGACAGCGCGCCAGTATGCGGAGCGCATTATTTGATCTGGAGCGCATTTTTTATTTTGAGAACGTACGTGCACCTGCGCACTACTCATGTCCATCACTTAACAGAAATGACATGTAACATGTAAGGCTTATTGAAAAAAATATTTTCAAATGCATTTTTTACATAACACAACGAAGAAACTTATTTTTAATTTCAGTGGGAACAGTGTTGTTGGTCTCCCTTTTTAGCCAGCGCATCAAAGTCTGGATTTAGTTTTGTTGTGGCGATTCTCAGGATGGATCTGAGGTGTTGGTCAGTTAACTTGGATCTGTGGCTGGCTTTGTTGATGTTCATGACGCTGAACGCCTGTTCACACAAATAGGTCGAGCCGAACAACGCCAGCATCTTCTGTGCCGTCCTCCGGAGGTTTGGAAACACCTCTTTACCAAGTGAAGCATAAAAGTCACTCAGTTTAAGAGAGTTGAACTCTTTTAAGACGGGGTCAGACTGAAGGTCGATCAGTTCCAGCTGTAGCTCCTCTGGTGCTGTTTCAGGATCTTGTGACAGGGGACAGGCCACCAACTGAAGTGACTTGTCAATTTTTTCAAAATCAGAAAAGCGACGGCAGAATTCTCTGTGCAGCGCATCCAGTGACTCGCTGTATTTTTTCACATTTGCACCGGCCTCTTCCAGCGTGGCTAGTGTGGGAAAATGAGTGAATAACTTATTCAAAATTTGCCTGGAGAAAAAAGCCAGCTTGGATTTAAAGGCTTTCACGTTTGTGTACATGTCATGTACAAACTGATCCTTCCCCTGTAACTTCACGTTCAGTTCATTCATGTGTGAAAATATATCCACAGCAAACGCAAAGTCACAAAGCCAGCTCTTGTTGCTCAGCTCAGGAAATTCGCCGGCCTTCCTCAGTAACTCCAAAAATGCACCGATCTCCTCTTTGAGCTCTTTGCCCAAACTTAACCAGTGGACACGGGAGTGATAAAGTAGGTCCTGGTGATCCGCATCAGTTTCCTCCAGGAATGTGATGAACTGACGGTGCTGAAGTCCCCTTGCACGTATAAAGTTGACAAGTTTTACGACAGGATTCACAACATGATTCAGCTGTAATACCGATTTACATAGAGATTCCTGCAGTGAAGGAAAATAACATCCTGGTCAGGATTTTCATCTTTCACTTTATTCTGTATTCTCCTCAGCAGGCCGACATTTTTCCCTGTCAAATTAGGAGATCCATCTGTGGTGACGTTGATAAGTTTACTCCAAGGGAGCTTCATATTTTCGATGACAGCAGACACCCGGTCATACAAGTCCTCTCCTCGTGTTTTTCCTTTCAGAGACTCCATTGTCAAAAATTCCTCCGTTATTTCAAAAGTATTGTTAATTCCTCGGATAAAAATGAGGAGCTGAGCAGTGTCTTTTACATCGTTGCTTTCATCCAGTGCTAATGAATATAACGTGAATGATTCTGCCTTTTTATTTAAGTCGCTGGTTATATCTTCATCTATCAGTTCCACACGGCGAGTCACTGTCCTGCGTGATAAACTGATTTTTTCAAATTTGTCTTTGCTCTCCGGACACAATACACCTGCTGTCTCCACCATACATTCTTTTAAAAACTCGCCTTCAGACAGAGGCTTGCTGGCCTTTGCTAATTTGAATGACAGCATAAAACTCGCCTTGGTACTTGACTCATGAATGGCAGTTTGACGGTGAAAAAAATTTTGTTGAGCCTGTAAATTAGCTGCCAACCTCTGAGCATTAGCTTCCCGTTCTTTCGTTGACTGGTTGCTAGCATAGTTGGCATGTTTTGTGGCAAAGTGACGGCTGATATTATATTCTTTAAAAACCGCCACAGTCTCTTGGCATATCAGGCATACAGCAGTTGATCGGTGTTTGGTAAAAAGATATTTAGTTGTCCACTCCTTATTAAACACCCGACATTCTCTATCCACTTTTCTTTTCTTAGCTCCACTCATCTTTACAGAAGGGGTGAGAGGTCAAAGAGTAAAGCGCAAATGTGGAATAATACGCTGCACCTCAACAAAGGTCAATGTATATAGAGTGCGTCATCTATTGGGAAAACGCCAGAATTGCGGGGAAAAAACGTTAACAAGGTTTATTAATATAATTTCATCAAGTTCTGCGGGCCGGATTAAAAAGCTTAACGGGCCGCATATGGCCCCCGGGCCGTAGTTTGCCCAGGCCTGGCCTAGAGCCATCAAAAGCTTCTCATGCATTAACCCTTTCTTTTTCAGAATCACTCTTGTGAACCTCCTCTGGCAATGACAGCATATCTTTCTTTTAGGTAAGGGGCCCAAGGCTGCTCACAATACTCCAAGTGTGGTCTGACCAATGATTTGTAAAGCTTCAGCCTTTCTTCTTTGCTCTAGTCCTAGAGCAATTCTAGTCCTCTCAAAATAAATGCTGGCATTGCATTTGCCTTCCATACCACTGACCCAACCTGCAAGCTGACATTTGGTGAATCCTACACAAGGACTACTAACTCCCTTGGCACCCCTGATTTTTGAATTTTCTCCCCATTTAAAAAATAGCCTGCTCCTTTATTTCTTCTGCCACAGTGAATGACCGTACACCTCCCTACAATATATTCAATCTGCCACTTCTTTGCACATTTTCTCAGGCTCTCTACATTCTGAACACTACCTGCCCCTCCACCTATCTTTGCCTCATCTGCAAACTTGGCCACAAAGCCATGAATTCCATTATCCAAGTCAATGACATATAATGTGAAAAGAAGTGGACCCAATATCGAACCCTGTTGAACACCACTAGTCATCGGCAGCCAACCAGAAAAGGCCTCCTTTATTCCCACTCTTTGGCTGACTGGCAGGAGGCAATCTTCTATTCATGCTAGTAACTTTCCTGTAATACCATGGACTCGTCTTTTATATTATTAGCTGGTTTGCGTTCATATTTCATCTTTTTTCTCCCTATGGCATTTAAATTGCCTTCTGATAGTTTTTAAAAACTTCCCCATACACTAATGCTGGTTTTTGCTTCCCTTGTTGGTCACAATTGCTTCAACTTCCCTTTAGAATAATTCTTCATCTTTGGGATGTATCCATCCTGTGCCTTTTAAATTGCTCCCAAAATCTCCAGCCATTACTGCTCTGCTATCATCCCTGCTAGTGTCCACCTTTGTCCAGCTCCTTTCCTATGCCTTAGTAATTACCTTTACTTCATTGTAGTATTGATACATCTGACATTATCTTCTCCCTCTCAATGAATTGTATCATATTATGATCACTGCCTCCTAAGGGTTCCTTAACTTTAAACTCTCTAATCAAACCTGGTTCATTATACAACTCCCAATTGAGAATTGCCTTTCCCCTAATGGGCTCAACCACAAGCTGCTCTAAAAAGCCATCATATAGGCATTCTAAAAATTCCCTCTCTTGGGAACTAGCACCAAGCTGATTCTCTCAATCTTCTGCATATTAAAATCCCCAATGACTGTCGTAACATTGCCCAT
Organism: Hemitrygon akajei; assembly: GCF_048418815.1. Classification (NCBI taxonomy): domain Eukaryota; kingdom Metazoa; phylum Chordata; class Chondrichthyes; order Myliobatiformes; family Dasyatidae; genus Hemitrygon; species Hemitrygon akajei. The sequence goes on along the minus strand of NC_133128.1, from coordinate 52,869,665 downwards.
ATTGCATGCCTACTTACTTCAGTGGTTGGTAAGTTGATGGAAAAGATCCTGAGAGGCAGGATTTATCAACATTTGGAGAGGCACAACATGATTAGGAATAGTCAGCATGGTTTTGTCAAAGGCAGGTCATGCCTTACGAGCCTGATTGAATTTTTTGAGGATGTGACTAAACACATTGATGAAGGTAGAGCAGTAGATGTAGTATATATGGATTTCAACAAGGCATTTGATAAGGTACCCCATACAAGGCTTATTGAGAAAGTAAGGAGGCATGGGACCCAAGGGGACCTTGCTATGTGTCCAGAACTGGTTTGCCCACAGAAGGCAAACAGTGGTTGTAGATGGGTCATATTCTGTGTGGAGGTCAGTGACCAGTGGTGTGCCTCAGAGATCTGTTCTGGGACCCATGCTCTTAGTGATCTTTATAAATGACCTGAATGAGGAAGTGGAGGAATGGGTTAGTAAATTTGCTGATGACGCAAAGGTTGGAGGTGATGTGGATAGTGTAGAGGGCTGTCAGAGGTTACAGCGGGACATCAGTAAAATGCAAAACTGGGCTGAGAAGTGACAGATGGAGTACAACCCAGATAAGTGTAAGGTGGTTCATTTTGGTAGGTCAAATATGATGGCAGAATGTAGTATTAATGGTAAGACTCTTGGCAGTGTGGAGGATCAGAGGGACCTTGGGGTCCCAGCCCATAAAACACTCAAAGCTGCTGCGCAGGTTGACCATGTAGTTAAGAAGGCATACAGTGTATTGCCCTTTGTCAACCGTGAGATTGAGTTCAAGAGCTGAGAGGTAATGTTACAGCTATATAGGACCCTAGTCAGACCCCACTTGGAGTACTGTGCTCAGTTCTGGTCACCTCACTACAGGAAGGATGTGGAAACTATAAAAGGGTACAGAGGAGGTATACAAGGATGTTGCCTGGATTGGGGAGCATGCCTTATGAGAATAGGTTGAGTGCAGTCGGCCTTTTCTCCTTGGAGCGACAGAGGATGAGGGGTGACCTGATAGAGGCATTGATTGTGTGGATAGTCAGAAGATTTTTCCCGGGGCTGAAATGGCTAACACAAGAAGGTACAGTTTTAAGGTGCTTGGAAGTAGATACAGAGGAGATGTCAGGGGTAAGTTTTTTACGCAGAGAGTGGTGAGTGTGTGGAATGGGCTGCCAGCGACGGTGGTGAAGGCAGATATGATAGTCTTTTAAGAGACTCCTGGATAGGTACATAGAACTTAGGAAAACAGAGGGCTATGGGTAATCCTAGATAATTTCTAAAGTAAGTACATGTTCAGCGCAGCTTTATGGGCCGAAGGGCCTGTATTGTGCTGTAGATTTTCTGTGTTCTGTGCTCTACTTGGATGTCTGCGATGAACAAGAATTTCAGGTTGCATATTGTATATATTTCTCTGATATTAAATGGAACTATTGAAACTTTTGTATTTGTTGTAATTTGTATTCCACATCCTGGCTACTGTTTGGAAGCCTGTATATAATTCCCATCAGGTTCTTTTTACCTTGCAGTTTCTTAACTCTACCCACAAGGATTCTTTAAGAGCTAAGGAATAGAAACTACTACAAAAAGAAATGGATATGACTCAGTCCATCACAGTTAAGGCCCTCCCTACCATTGAGCATATCTGCATGGAGCGTTTTTGCAAGAAAGCACCATCCATCATCAAGGACCCTCACCAACTAGGCCATAGTCTCTTCTCTTCTTGTTACTGCCATCAGAAAGAAGGTACAGGAGTCTCAGGACCCACACCACCAGGTTCAGGAACAGTTATTACCCCTTAACTATCAGGCTCTTGAACTAGTGGGGATAACTTCACTCAACCCATAACTGAACTGTTCCTAGAAAATATTGATTCACTTTCAAGGACTCAATGTTTATTGCTTATTTTGTTTAGTTATTGTTATTATTCTGCTTTTCTTTAGTATTTGCACAGTTTGTTGTCTGTTGCACATTAATTGTTTGCCCATCTGGTTGGGTGCACTCTTTCATTGATTTTATTTTGTTTCTTAAATTTACTGTATAGCTGCAAGAAAATGAATCTCAGGGTTGTATCTGGTGACATGTATGCACTTTGATAATAATTTACATTGGCTTTGAATGTCTTCTGTTCCTATGTCACCCTATTTTAAGGATTTGTTTTCATTGTTTACCAACAGAGCCACCCCACCCCCTCTGCCTACCTGCCTGTCCTTTCAATACAGTGCGTATCCTTGGATGTTAAGCTCCCAACCGTGATCTTCTTTCAGCCACGATTCAGTGACACCCACAATGTCATACCTGCCAATCTCTAACTGCACTACAAGATCATCTGCCTTATTTTGTATACTGCGTGCATTCAAATATAAAACCTTTATCCCTATATTCATCACACTTTTTGATTTTACCCCCATGTTAGACTTAGACTCATCCCACTGACTGAAATTTTGCCCAATCATCTGTCCGTACTTTCTCAGAGTCTCACTATACCAATCGCCCTATTACTCCGATTCCCATGCCCCTGCCAAATTAGTTTAAACCTTCTCCAACAGCTCTGACAGACCTGCCTACAAGGATATTGGTCCCCCTCAGGTTCAGGTGTATTCTGTCCTTTTTGTACATGTCATATCTTACTCAAAAGGATTCCAATCCAGAAGTCTGGAATTCTGACCCCTGCATTTCCTCAGCCACTCATTCATCTGCACTGTCATCCTATTCCTGCCCTGTTGAGCAAATGGCAGTAAGTAATCTGGAGATTACTTCCTTGGAGGTCCTTCTCCTCAGCTCTTTCCTTAACTCCCTATACTCACTGTGGAGGACCTCTTTCCCCCTTTCTACCTAAGACATTGTAGCCAATGTGCACCATTACCCCTGCCTGCTCACCCTCCTTCATGTGAATCTTCTACAGCGGCTCTGAGACATCCTGGACCCTAGTACCTGGGAGGCAAGATACCATCCTGGCATCTTTTTCATGGCCACGGAATCTCTTGACTGTCTCTCCCCCCGCCACCACCCAGTTATCGAGATTCCTATCACTGTCTCTCTTCTTGACTTTACCCTTCCCAGCTGAGTTTCAGAGCCAGTCACAGTTCCACTGGCCTGGCTGCTGCTGCTGTTCTGCCTCGATAGGTCATTCCCCCCCCCCACCCCCCAGCAATATCTGTGGCCGAGGAAAATGGGCACTGGGGTACCCTGCACTGACTGCTTACTCGCTTACTTTGTCACTCATCTACCACCTGAAGCCTGCACTCTGGGTGTGACTACCTCATTAAAAGACTCAACTATGACATTTTCATACACGTGGATGGTCTTGTGTACATTCAGCTCCAGTTCACTGACCTTGTCGATCAGGAGCTGCAGTCAGATACACTTTCTGCAAGTGATAATCATCAGGGAGATTGTCAGATACCCTTAATCCCACATCTCAGAGAAGGAGTATTCCACTGCCTGAACTACCATCTTATTATACCACTAACCTCTAATGCTTAATTACTAGCCTGCACATCTGTTCTCGCTGAAGCCTGATGATCCAAAGCCTGACTACTCTAACACTGACCCACTCACACAATGGCCGCTCTGCTTACACCTTCCTTCTTTTTATTGGCCCTTGCTAAGTTACTATTAACACAAGCAACCTCCTGCTCCGCAGTCATTGCAACATGCCCTGATCACTTTTTAAACCTGGTGTATAAAGTTCATAAGGAACTGTCTGTAACTCACAGCAGATGATTCCTGACAGGCCCAGTCATTTATTATGTGGTAAAGAAACTAAGGAAATTAATAAAGCACTTTAGTAACAATGTTGATGTCTGTGGAATTAAGCTCTTTTTTTTAGTTCATTGAATTTGGTGGATTTAAATTGTTTTAGATGTTTCTCACATTTCACTGTATTTGGAATCAAGTATCTTCTTTCCTTTGGTTGAGAAAACCAAATGAGGGTCTTTCTTCCAATATTTGTTATCTACTAATTTTCCAGGTGCTTCTGGGAATGTAGTATTGAAATTAATTTACCGTAGATTCCGGACTACAGAGCGCACCTGATTAAAAGCCGCTGGCTCTAATTTTAGAAATAAAATCAATTTTTTACTTGTACAGGCCGCACCGGATTTTAGGCCGCACCGGATTTTCGGCCGCAGGTGTCCCACGTTGTAATATGAGATATTTACACAGAAAGATATTACACGTGAGGATTTTTTAACTTTTAATTAAATCCATATGGTAACATAAACAAATACATATTGCAAATGCTTTTTTTCGAACCGTGCCTGTAACGCGGCTACTTTTAAATATACGTTGCGTATACTTCTTTACTGAACAACATTCCAATATCTCCTAACGACTGGTAAAAAATATATATACTGCAGCCTACCAGGAAAAGTTATTGATCGCCTTTAACTTAAAAGCAGCGTTTTCGCTCCGCCGCTCGCCCCCCTCCTTCCCGTTTATCGCAAACCGGTATCCCACAAGACGCGGCGAAACCGGGTGTGACGTCATAGCATCCCGCGATGTAGTACAGAAAACAAATATAGTTAAAACAGTTCTAACTTTAACTAACAAATGAATTACTAAGCGAAAATATTATAAACTAAATAACTGCCATAAAGGCAGCACAATGCTTTTCTTCGAGTGTTTTCCATGTTGATGAGGGTGAGTACAAATGACTGATTTACAATAATTTAATTGTGAAAGTGCGCTTGATTTATCGTACAATTTCATTGGACCTCTGTGAACTACTCATCAATTTTATTGGTCTACTGTTACGAGGCAAAATGTTTTTGGCGGCATGAAAAAAAAACATGTATTAGCCACACCGTATTAAAGGCCGCAGAGTTCAAAGCTGTTCAAAATGTGGGAAAAAAGTAGCGGCTTAAAATCCGGAATCTACGGTAATTATGCATGAAAATTTGCAGTCAGTTTCATAAGTTGGCATGAGCAATAAGCACAGATTAATTTTTATAGAATTATGAAACCACTGTTAAATACATATCATATAGTTCCAAGAGTGAGCAATGAGTTTAACAATTCACTGTGTAAGTAAGATAACAGTGACTCAATTTGTCCTTAGGATATGTATTGTACAAATTTTTTTTTTAATTGATACTTTCACCTTATTTGAGTTAACCAAGCACTTCTCTAAAGAGACCTGTCTTAGTTTATCACCTTTTGATTGCTATTCTTTCGAACAACAAAAAGGCCTAAGCTTTTAAGCCAAAATTATTCTCTTTCTCATCTGAAATTGTCTTAAAATTATCTTTCTCAGCACAATTTGTATGATTTCACTGCAGTGTTTGATCAACATAGAAAGTAGTGTTACAGTCATTATGATAAAGGATCCATTTGAAAGTTAACAGTTAATCTCAATTATACTTGTAGCCATTCAGGAACTATTGGCTAGTTGGCACTTTCCTTGTAAGCTGCTGTTTGACTGGGGTGGCATGGTTGTGTAACGATTAGTGTAATGCTTTACAGCAGCCAGCTGTACGATCACAGTTCAATTCCTGCTGCTGACTAAGGAGTTTCTATATTCTCCCTGTGAGTGGGTGGGTTTCCTCTGGGTACTTGGGTTTCTTCCTACATTCCAAAGATGCACGGGTTAGGAGCAGTGAGTTATGGGAATGCTATATTGGCACTGGAAACATGGTAACCCTTGCAGGCTGCCCAGCTGATTTGATTTGATGCAAAATAATGCATTTCACTGTATCTTTTGACAAATAAAACTAACCTTTCCTTCTTTTTGAGTCCACGTTACCCTAGTTCCAGTATCTTGCACATTTTTTTAAAAAACTAAGAAATTTACCCCCCATGCCATTGACAATCTCAGCCTAAATTCTGGAGCTCCATGCTTAAACTTTTGGATCACCTATCCTTTTAAAAGTCTCAACTCCTCGAATAACCCATCTTAATAGCTCCTTCTATAGAACATATACTGTGACATGGTTTGAATCTACTTTTGATCATTGTTTAAATGTTTTATGAGCACTAAAGTACAGGATAACTTGTCTTGGGAAAACTTATCAAACTTAATATCTTGAGTAATGGGCATTTGAGCCTTACATTGACCAATTATAATTATTTAATGTTGTAACTTTAACATCACCAGAATTAATTTTCCATCTTATTTACAAAGGATCTTGCCTGATTACTTGTAGAAATAAGAGATGATTTATCATGTAAGACTTGTCCAAACTGTGTCTGTCAGTGACAAGCAGCTAAGTTGACGTTTTAACCCAATCCAATTTGGTGAAGATGAAATGATGTGTATTTAATAATATTTGAGTAATCTTGTAAGTATATTTGATTAAGCATTCTTGTTGATTTCAATCGTTCATTATGGGTTATTGTATAAGTACATGAATTGCATATGTAATCATGCTACCAAGTGATGTGCATGCACCTCGTTTAAAGTAAACACTAAGTTAGACTCATATTTCAAATACGCATGTCTTCCTTTTGAACTAGTTTAATGTTTTGAAGTTACAAAATATAACATTGGCAATGAGGTGTTGAAGCACAGGAAAGAACAGCAAGTTTTGTAAAACAAAAACACAGCAAGGGAACAGCAGGTTTAAAAAAAATGCAGCCCAGCACATTTATATTTTTTTTTAAAAAGTAGCACTGTACATGTTCTCCGGAAGGGAAGACATAATCAAGCTTTGGGGAAAAAAAAAGGTCAGTAAACGGAGGAGTTCACAGGTTCATAAAGAGTGAGTACCGGGTGAGAATAATTTTTTAAAAAACAGAAATTGTTGACTATATCAGAAAGATTGGCATGTTTGATTCCATAAAAGTTAACTGGCTTATGTATGCTGAGCTAATTGAACAGTGTTTTGAAGCAAAGAAAATAGCCATTGAGAAACAAGTACCAATTATGCTAAGTGCATTAGTTTTAAAGGTGCACAGTTTGCTTTGAAGTTTAACTGCTCCAACCAAACCATTCGAAATGAGCTTGGCTAATATTGTGACAATGATGCAGGAACAATTAGAACCGAAGTCACTGTTGATTGCCAAACACTAAGTTTCATAAGTTAAATCAAAAAGAGGGAGTTTATTGCAGACAACACACACAAAATGCTGGTAGAACACAGCAGGCTAGGCAGCATCCATAGGGAGAAGCACTGTCGACGTTTCAACATCGACAGCGCTTCTCCCTATAGATGCTGCCTGGCCTGCTGTGTTCTACCAGCATTTTGTGTGTGTTTTTTGAATTCCCAGCATCTGCAGATTTCCTCGTGTTTGGAGTTTATTTCAGTGTACCGGGCTGAATTGAAGAGATTGTCTGAGCATTGTCAGTTCAATAATGGGTTTAATGATGCACTGAGGGATCATTTAGTTTGTGAGCATTCAAAAACAGCTCCTAACTGAGGCACAACTTACATTTAAAAGGGCAGTTGATATTTCTGTTTCTATGGAAACTGCAGATAGAGATGCAATTGGGTTGCAGTCAGGAATGAAAGTGAGTGTGAATAAAATTAGAGCATCCAGAGAGAGGCTAGCCTGGCCAACCAAATAGTGTTATCATTGTGGCACAGGGCTCACATGCACCAGACCAGTGCAGGTTTAAAGATGAAACCTGAAGAAAATCCAACAAAGTAGGTCACTTACAAAGAGCATGTCGGGTATACAAAAATAAACGGACTGCACAGAGAAAAGAAAAGGATAAAGGTTTAAGTTGCAGTTGCTAAAGGAGCACTAATCTGCACGCTGTATGATAAATCCGATCGTGATGAGAATGACACAGGCTTATTTACTTTTTGAGATACTGTGCAGAATAGGCCCTTTGACCTGCGCCACCCAGCAATACCCCGAATTTACTCCTAGCCTAATCATGGGATAATTTACAATGATTAATTAACCAACTAACCAGAATGTCTTTGGACTGTGGAAAGAAACCGCAGCACCCAGAAGAAACCCATGCAGCCATGGGGAAAATGCTCAGACTCCTTACAGGCAGCGGCGGGAATTGAACCTGTGCTGCTGGTACTGTGTGCTGCCCTATTACGTAACCTTGAGATTTACAGTAAGTAAATTAACAATAGACAAGCAACATGGCTTGCACCAGTGGTGATCAGCAAATTAATTAAAATGGAATTGGACACTGAAATGCTGTTCATATCCATTTTGAGGAATGACTGAAACAGCCAAGCCAAAGATACTAAAATAAAGCCTGCAGATATCCAACTGAGAACTTGTACTGGAGAAAAAATAACTCCTGTAGGAATGACATTCAAGACAGTGAAATACAACGATCAGCAAGCCACATTGAACTTGTTTGTGGTAAAAACAGGAGGGCCAGCATTGTGGGGATGTAATTGGCTGAGAGAACTAAAACCTGATTGGAGATCCATGCACCATTTTCATACGACATTCTCGACAATAAAGTCAACTAAAAGCAAATTAAGAAAGGTACTGGATGATGCCACAGCTGTTTCCAAGCTGAACACCATGAACCATTGCCCAACAGAGGACAAACAGGTGTTGGTGCCAACCACAGTGCCTCTGGTTAGAAAACATTGGACCATGCTGATTGAAAAAGTGACAAAAACAGCGGTCTGACTACAACAGTTTTTGTAGACAATGCATCTAAGAAAAGCTTATGTGTTAATCAGTTAGTTACAAAATGTGGCTTAGTTTTAAGCTGTAAGGAGCTTGAAGAAAGCATTTGGCTTTTGTGAGTATAAAGAGGCAGAATCTACACTGTGTACATTAACGTTATTATATGAACTTCAAGCGGGAAACAAAAAGACTGCTTGTAAAAAGTAAATGCAAAGACCAGCTCGATAAATGGAAGGCCAGAAAGAAAGGAGTCAATGCAGATATAAAATCAGAGGATTATTCAATTGATATTATGGATAAGAAAACCAAGTGCAGAGATCAGATTGTAAAGGGAGCAATAGAAGGATTAATAAGAGAATACTCCAGGGAACTAAATCCATCTTCCCAAGATCAAGATGCACAAACTGGAAGATAAAGGAATGGGGGGAAAGGTATCCAGAGCTGTCAGGACCATGTTCTACAGTATCAGAATCAACTCTACAACCACCACAGACAAGGCCCAAGAACCTGAAATTGTTTTCACAGCCACAAGTCTCAGCTGCCCAGCAGAGTGATTCCCTGAAAGTCATCCCACAATCCTCCTAAGCAATTAAATCTTTAGGCCTGAATGGGACAATTTAAATTTTACTGTGGATGCCTGTATATGGTAGGTGTGTTATATACTGTGTATATAGTTGAGGTGAGTTTTCTATTGAGTTGGAATTTATAGCTAAGCTGGAAGGAGTGCTGTGTATTTAATATTTTAGTAATATATGAGTAATCTTGTCAATATATTGTCTGATTAAGCATTCTTGGTCATTTCAATCATTCATTATGGGTTATTTGTGTAAATACATGAATTGCATACGTCATCACACTATCATATGTGAGTGCCTCTCATAAAGTAAACAAAGTTGGACTCACACTTCGGACTCTCGTGTCCTCCTTTGAATTAGTTTAATGCTTTCAAGTTACAAAACATAACATGAATGAGTGATAAATAATAGCCAAAACACCGGTGATAACTCTGCTCTGGTCTTCAGAAAAAATTCTAAGGTCTTCTATACCCATAGAGAAAATGCTGGAAATACTTAGATTTAAAAGACTTAGTCTGCAGAAAGAGAAAAGGGTTAAAATTTCACGTCAAAGATGTCTTGTTGAAGCTGGGGAAAAGTGAAATCAACTTTGAGTTATGCAGAAGATGGGGGAAGGATAAAGGATGGAGAAGACCAAGGAAGCGTCTGTGGGGTAAAGTCTGAGTTGCTGTTAGATACCATCCAGTTGAAGTGTTAATGGGTGCAGTTAGAGAGGGGTGAACACTTTATATAGAAGCATGAAAAGTTGTGAAAAGCTGTAGGATACGTCCAAGTCAGGAAGCGGAAGGGCTGAGCCAAAATCGGGCAGATGACTTGCAGCATAAATGGCCCATTCTGATACAACCAGTGAAAGTGAGCTACCTGATGTTGTAGAATTCCATGTTGAGTCCAGAGAACAGCTATGTCAAGTTGTTGCTCAAAGCTGTGTTGGGTTTGTCATAACAATGTAAAAGGCCATGCACACATTTCAGAATGTGAGATTGATGGAGAATTAAAGTGGCAAAAGAACTGGCAGCTCAAGGTTGTCCCTATCAATTTTTATGCAGGTGTTCTCACCCAATCAGCATTTTGGTTTCATTATGAGGTCACATTATGAACATTTCATTGGAAGAAGTACAAGTGATTCTCTACTTCACCTATTTTGCCAGTGAGAAAGAAATGGGTGAAAGGATGGATGTGTCATATGTAGTTGCCTAGGAAAGTGGCATAAGAAGGGCAATAGTTGGTGGAGCAGGGAATCACGAAAAGAACAATCCCTACCAAATGCTAGGAGGGAATGCAATTGTGCTGAAGTTATAACAGTTTTGAAGGATGATATAGACCCATAGAGCAAGGGGTTTAGATGGGGTGGAATTTGTTAGGTGTGTTCAGGAAAGTTTCTTGACACAATATGTAGATAAGCCTACAAGACGAAAGGCTGTACTTGATTTGCTATTGGGAAATGAAGCTGGTCAGGTGTCAGATCTCTCAGTGGGAGAGCGTTTTGGAGATAGTGATCATAATTCTGTCTCCTTTACAATAGCATTGAAGAGAGATAGGAACAGACAAGTTAGAAAAGTGTATACAGGCAGTCCCCGGGTTATGAACGAGTTCCGTTCCTGAGTCAGTCTTTAAATCGGATTTGTACGCAAGTCGAAACAAGTACAACTGGTATTTAGCATCAGTTAGTCAAACGTTTGTCTTAGTATATAGCATATATTTAACTTTCTATGCATATAAAACACTTAAGAAACGTATGTATTCCAATAATTAAACCACTGTGTTCTTCTCAATAGTTGTAGCTTTCATCGGGGCAGGGCCTTTCACATGTTCCATTATTCTCACTTCATCCTTTATCCTTTAAAATTGTTCCAGTCGTTGATCGACTGTAGCCTAACGCTTTTCCAATGACCGATGGTGTTTCACCTGTTTCCAAATGCTTTATTATTTCCACTTTATTTTCAATCACGATCACTTCCTGTCAACAGAACAGAAACACTGTGGGCGGCGGGTCTCGAGCTTCGCCGTCTCCCAAGGTCTGCTGAGTCCTAAGGACCACCACACTGAATTCCCCGGGTCCTAAAGTCCACCGCACTGAGACAGGTTAAATGGGACAAGTGGGGGCTGTGCTGGGTGTGGGTATTTGATCCTCCACAATATTCCGCGTGAGAATTTAAACTGGAGGTGGCAGTGTGTTTTCGTTTTTACGAGATCGAGTTGCGAACTTGACATCAACCCGGCACAGATGGAGAGTGCGCTCGGAAGCGGTCTGTCACTGGATCGAACTCAGGAACCTCTGTTCTCGAGCCCGGTGCTGATCTCACTGCGCCACCAGCCGACCGGAAAAGGGGGCTCAGGTGGGGTCAGGGTGAATCTTACTAAGAAAAATTTAAGCCAAATACAAAGTTACACACTCAACACTGTGTCAACGGCAATGACTTAAAATGGCGGACAGTGTCGCGATCCAACTTAAAATGGCAGACGGCGTACTCCTTCCTCAGTTTGTAAGTACGAGTTGTTCGTAAGTTGGACGTTCGTAACTCAGGGACCACCTGTAATTGGAGTAAGGGGAATTATGAGGCTATCAGGCAGGAAATTGGAGGCTTAAATTGGAAACAGATGTTCTCAGGGAAAGTATGGAAGGAATGTGGCAAATATTCAGGGGGTATTTGTGTGGAGTTCTGTATAGTTACGTTCCAATGAGACAGGGAAGTTATGGTAGGGTACAGGAACCGTGGTGTACAAAGGCTGTAATAAATCTAGTCAAGAAGTTAAGAAAAGCTTACAAAAGGTTGAGAGAGCTAGGTAATGTTAGAGATCTAGAAGATTATAAGGCTAATAGGGAGGACCTTAAGAAGGAAATTAGGAGAACCAGGAGGGGCCATGAGAAGGCCTTGGTGGGCAGGATTTAAGGAAAACTCCAAGGCATTCTACAAGTTTGTGAAGAGCAAGAGGATAAGACATGAAAGAATAAGACCAATTAAGTGTGACAGTGGGAACATATGTATGGAACCGGAGGAAACAGCAGAGGCGAGGAAATCTGCAGATGCTGGAAATTCAAGCAACACACAAAATGCTGGTGGAACGCAGCAGGCCAAGCAGCATCTATAGGGAGAAGCACTGTCGACGAAGTCCTGACGAAGGGTCTTGGCCTGAAAAGTCAACAGTGCTTCTCCCTGAAATAGCAGAGATACTTAATGAATTCTTTATTTCAGTATTCTCTATGGAAAAGGATCTTGGTGATAGTAGTGATGACCTGCAGCAGACTGAAAAGCTTGAGCATGTAGATATTAAGAAAGAGGATGTGCTGGATCTTTTGGAAAGCATCGTTGGATAAGTTGCCAGGACTGGATGAGATGTAACCCAGGCTACTGTGGGAGGTGGGGGAGGAGATTGCTGAGCCTCTGGCGATGATGTTTGCATCATCAATGGGGATGGGAGAGGTTCTGGAGGATTGGAGGGTTGCGGATGTTGTTCCTTTATTCAAGAAAGGGAGTAGAGATAGCCCAGCAAATTATCGACCAGTGAGTCTTACCTCAGTGGTTGGTAAGTTGATGGAGAAGATCCTGAGAGACAGGATTTATGAACATTTGGAGAGGTATAATATGACTAGGAGTAGTCAGAATGACTTTGTCAAGGGCAGATCATGCCTTACGAGCCTGATTGAATTTTTTGAGGACGTGACTAAACCCATTGATGAAGGTAGAGCAGTAGATGTAGTGTATATGGAATTCAGCAAGGCATTTGAAAAGGTACCCATGCATGGCTTATTGAGAAAGTAAGGAGGCTTGGGATCCAAAGGGACATTGCTTTGTGGATCTAGAACTGGCTTACCACAGAAGGCAAAGAGTGATTGTAAATGGGTCATATTCTGCATGGAGGTCGGTCACCAGTGGAGTGCCTCAGGGATCTGTTCTGGGACCTTTACTCTTTGTGATTTTTATAAATGATCTGGATGAGAAAGTGGAGGGATGGGTTAGTAAGTTTGTTGATGACACAAAGGTTGGAGGCGTTGTGGATAGTGTGGAGGGCTGTCAGAGGTTACAGTGGGACATTGACAAGATGCAAAACTGGGCTGAGAAGTGGCAGATGGAGTTCAATCCAGTTAAGTGTGAAGTGATTCATTTTGGTAAGTCAAATATGATGGCACAATATAGTATTAATCATAAGACTCTTGGCAGTGTGGAGGATCAGAGGGATCTTGGGGTCCAAGTCCAGAGGACGCTCAAAGCAGCTGCGCAGGTTGACTCTGTGGTTAAGAAGGTATATGGTGTATTGGCCTTCATCAATCATGGAATTGAATTTAGGAGCCGTGAGGTAATGATGGACCCTGGTCAGACCCCACTTGGAGTACTGTGCTCAGTTCTGGTTGCCTCATTACAGGAAGGATGTGGAAGCCATAGAAAGGGTGCAGAGGAGATTTACAAGGATATTGCCTGGATAGGGGAGCATGCCTTATGAGAATAGGTTAAGTGAACTCGGCCTTTTCTCCTTGGAGCGACGGAGGATGAGAGGTGACTTGATAGATGGGTACAAGATGATGAGAGGCATTGATCATGTGGATAGTCAGAGGCTTTTTCCCAGGGCTGAAATGGTTGCCACAAGAGGACACAGGTTTAATATGCTGAGGAGTAGGTACAGAGGAGATGTCAGGGGTAAGATTTTTACTCGGAGAGCGGTGAGTGCGTGGAATGGGCTGCCGGCAATGTTGGTGGAGGCGGACACAATAGGGTCTTTTAAGAGGCTTTTAGATAGGTACATGGAGCTTAGTAAAAAAGAGGGCTATAGGTAAACCTAGTAATTTCTAAGATAGGGACATGTTCAGCACAACTTTGTGGACCGAAGAGCCTGTATTGTGCTGTAGGTTTTCTATAAATTGAGTGCAAAGGCCAGTGAGGTGGAAGGTGAACACCAGGGAAGCTCTCATCTTGTCGTCTCTTGGAGGAGAAGGGAAGAGAGAAGAGGCATAGAAAATGAATGACGTGTGGTCAAGAAATCTGACAATTATGTTACAGTAGAAGCCTTGTTTCAAGAAGAGAAAATTTGAGGATCTGAGTGGAGATACTCATTGGAGATGGAGGAACTAGAAGAATAGAATGAAGTCATCAAAGGATGCCGGGTGGATGGAAGTATAGTCAAGAAAGCTGTGAGAGTCAATAACACTTGTCATGTACAGATTTTACATTTGGACCCAGTATAGAATTCTAAAAGCTTGGGTCGCACCCTTACAAGATGAAGAGGTACAAAAATGTAAGGGAAGAATCTGTAATGGATAATGTGCAAGTGAGAGCAGGAGGCAATTAAAGCAAAAGAAAGCATGTTCTCAATTTCTGTATGAGTGCAAGAAGCAATATACCAGAGAAAGAGTTCTGAGGACTGAAATAAAGACTGTTCCACACATCTCATGAAATGACAGGTGTACTTTTGGCCCTCATGATATCCAATAACTGCACATAGGATCTGAAAAAAGTTACATAGGTTTAAAAAAAAACACAGAGGCTGGTTGGGCCTCTGATTAAGAAAGAAGCAATGAACCCTTGGACAATTTTAATGTGGGGTTAAGATGTGGAGAGATTATAAAGTGATGATGAAAATCCAATAGGAGGGACCAGGAAGCCAGAATCTTAATAAAATACCTGAGGCATTAGAGATGTGAGAAGTGTAAGTAGGAAGGAAATGGACCAGGGGAAGGGATAAACTCAACATAGGGAGAAATAAACAAGTTCTGACTGGCAAGAAGATCTTTATTCTGAAATGTTATGTTTCTTTTTTACTGTCTGACCTGTTGAATATTTCTCGACGTATGTTTGTATTTCAAATTTCCATCATTTGCATTCTTGATCTTTCAATTGCTGCATCCTGCTGAGAGAACTGAGGAGTTTGTAGTTCAAAACTCGTCAGAACTCAGGACTTCCAAAATTACAGCGTTCCATCTGATATGGAATTTTGTGATTGATTCATTTAACTGGTTTGAACCTATAAAGTCCTTTCTCTGAAGACGGGGTGTGCTGCCAATAAAGCTTGAAAGAGACTGAGCTGGGCCTAATTAACATTGATTGATGTTGATGCTTGGGATTCAAGAAATAGGATTTTGGAATCTGTAGCTGACAACAAATTGAGGTCATAATTAAAGCTGAAGACTTCAAAATAGTGTTCATAAATTCAAAGGTGGGACGTGTAGAGAGCAAACAAATTCAATGAAGGAATTTTTTTGGTAAAAGAGAAAATGTCACAATTCCTTGATAAATAATATCCTCAAATGGGTAGAACAGTAAATAGGCCTCATAGCATGTGTTCATAAATTTTTTAAAAGTAGCTTGCTATCTCATCACACTTGGGATATAAAATATTCAACACTTGTTTGCCTCCTTCCTTCCCATTGTCCACGCTAGTTGCAATCTTTCCTGCTGAGTCAGAGATTTACTGGTATTTTAATTGTGGTATGGCTGCTGAACACTCAGCACTTGAATTTCTCTGTCATTGTTAAAAGACGTGGATGGAAATTCTTTTGCACTGTATGCTTTTATAATCCCCTATACAAAGGAGTTTCTTTTGAAATTAGGTTGCATCTGTGTGGTTTCCATACCTTGATGTAGACCCATTACGTGAAGGCATGCAGAACGACGGGACTGCACAGTTCACCTTTAATATTGGATATCTGCTCACAACAAAAGCAAGGCTTAAAATAATCGCAGACTCCTTAGTGTGTTTCCTGGCAGGGACTAGTTTTATCAGGTCCTTGCTGTTGAATTGAAGATTTCTTTCTCTCTGGTCTGGCTTAAGAAATTTTCTTGCTGAACACTTATCAGACAACACACATTCTGAACTCCTCTCAGAAAAATGGGAGTAGATTTTTTTAGCCTTTCAAGGCTGCTCTGTCATTGTGTGGTCATGGTTTATCTCAATACTGAATGCCAGCTCTCTTCCCAAGTCTTTTTGGAGACCTTTGTGACTTGGAATCTTTTTCTCCTTCTTAAATATAATTTGCAACCTTTTCCTCCACTACTTTCTGTGATAGAGTATTTTATACTGCATTTTCACCATTCTCTGAAGTAGAGATTTCTCGTTTTCTAAGTTCTGTATCCTGAGACTGTGACCCCTTGTTGATCCTCATATCCCCTAGGTTGGAGATGTTTCTGCCTGCATCCAGCCTGTCAGAAATTTGTTTGTTTCAATGAGATGTTTCATTTTTCTTAGGCCTAGTCATTCAGGCCTTGGTCAAGCCTGTCTCTTGTCCCATTGTTACAGCATCCAAAAGTGCAGAAAATCTGATAGTCCGACATCACTAGTGTCCCGATGAAACTGAATTTTGAGAGTTTTATTGTATGGTAGGAAACACTGGCAGTTTTATGGGGAAATCTCATCCTCTCCCCTCACCCTGTGAATTTCAAGTTTTTTGTGATCATAGTTGCAAGAAATTGGAATTGGATAATGCTTATGTTGTTAACATAGAACAGCAGAGATGGATGAACAAATGAAAGGGAGTGAATAAAATCTGAGGCAGTCAGAATGAGAGGTTGCAAAGTGTGGGTTGTGAGAGGATGGTGGTAGAAGGAAGAGGATGTGATGAAAAATAAAGTTGTTGCCTAAAATTTTTAAAGTTTATGAACTTTGAAGGAGTAATATTAGAGTGAATTATAAATACTGCAGTCAAACCTTGAATCAAAATGAAATTGAGAGATCAATGTAGTTCATGTCAATGGGCATTTTCACTGCTGTGGTACTAAGAGGAAAACTCTTGTGGAGAAAATGCTTACAATTTTCATACAAACATGAACATTATGGTCAGTAACAGCAGGTGGAATGGATCAATAATTTTAATTTCATTCACTGCTTACCATAATGTATGTCCAAAAGAATTTAAAGTGTCTTCAGTTAGATTCAGCTTGCGTGGTCAAGGCATGTGCCATGAAAAGTAACTAGGTTGCACCTATTTGTATAGCAGCTGGAGGTGGATGAGTCATGCATGTAGATCCTTCTGCAAAGAACAAAATGCTCATCATAAGTTTCTTTACATCTAGCTGTAGGAGGACATTAGACATCAAATTGGTCACTTGAAGAAAGGATTAGTGGGAAGCATGCTCCCTGAATTGGTAGAATATAATGGATGATTCACATTTCAGTAATGCAGCAAAATGTCTAGCATCAGAATGTCAGAACATTCCGGATAGATTGCTATCAAAATAACTTTATTGCATTAATGTAAACAGTTAACACTTGCCTCTCTGGTTTGTACAATATTTAGTTGATAATATTAAAAGTGCAGTAGTTCTTTAATTTTCTGGCTAGCTGCTAGCAGAATACACTGAATGGTGTAGGAACTCGGCCAGTCAGGCGGCATCTAAGAAGGGGAACGAACGGCCAACGTTTCAGGCCAAGACCCTTCATAGATGCTGCCTGACTGGCAGAGGTCACCTGACATTTACAGTGTGGGGTGCTCAAGATTTCCAACAGTGGCAGAATGTGTTGTAGGTTACACTGAGTGGTGCTGTCTCAGATCTCTAAATATTGCTGTCAGTTTTCATTTGTGAAATGCCAGGATATCTTGCCTGTTCTTTATGATCCAAAGATTCAACCCAAAACCTTAGCCTGGAGTGACTGAGGCCTGAGATACGTTGTGTTGCCGGATGTACTCTGGGTGTGTTAGACGTATATCGCTAATGCTTCATCATTGTTGGGACTGAACTCAACAACACTACAGGAGTAAGTAGAATGCTTTCGTAAAATATGCAAACTGCTGCTATTGTATGCAGGCAGTAAAAAAGAATTATTAATTTAGGCTGCAGGATGGGCTGCTTTATCCTGGATGGTGTTGAGGTTATACGGAGCTGTGCTCCTGTAGGCAAATGCATTACTGGGTAAACGTCAGATTTGTAACTGCATTGAAACCACTTGTCTGCAAGCACTATTAGTTCTGGAACACACGTCTTCAGTTTTATACTTGGGCTGTTATCTGGTTCTGTAGATTCTGAGTGGGCTCCAGGATCAGCCATGATAGAATGGTGGAGAATGACTCAATGGGCTGAATGGCCTAACTCTGCGCCTATGTCTTATGGTCTTGTGATGTATCCAGTTGCTCACTTTCCCTCCCCACCCCTCCCCCCACCCCCATTTTACAAGTTGAGTCAACTTGGCTGGAGAACAGCTTCTATGATAAAATCTCAGGAGAAGTAGATCATTGCTGTCTCTGACTGAACATAGATACAAAGGCTTCAGCCTTGTATTTAGTGGTTGCATGTTGGGTCACGCCATCACTGAGAAGGGGAAATGGTTTAAGCTGACATCTCCAGTTTGTTGTTTTATTGTCATCTACCATTAATGCGCGAGAACTGCAGAGCATCAATCTGATTCTTCGGCTCTGGGATCACTTGGATTGTCTATTTCATTATTTTTACTGTTTGTGTGCATATTGCAGCTTCAATTGGAGTTATGTTTGGCATGTGTCCTTCTGCAATCAGTCAGCCAGAGCTGATTGCATGACGTGATCATAATAGTAAAGGGAGGGATATGTCAGATCAGAACTCTACAAACCATCGTGCTGGACATCTTATTATATGTGGATGCATGGTTTTGAGTTGCTGGGACTGTTGACACTTGCTGTACCACACAGGACAAAGCAAGGTCCCCACAGGACTGTGCTTGGTTGTTTTTCCCAGAGCTGTCATAGATCATCCAGGTAGATTGGCAAGGATATGATCAAGCAGATTATCCCTCGTGTTGGCTCATTTACTACCTGCTGCACACCAGTCCACTAGTTATGTCAGACACGTCGATGCAGTTCACATCTCTGAACTCCGGTGACTTGTGTTTGATTCTGTATCCTTGCTACTTTCGGTACTGCTTCCAAGTATTGTTCAACGTGGTGTAGCATTAATTCATGCACAGTGGAAGGATGGAAGATGGTAATCTTTGCATGTATTCCCTGTAACTGCATGGGTTTCCTCGGGTGCTGCAGTTTCTTCCCATATCTCGAAAATCTGCAGATTGGCAGTTGTAAATAGCCCCGGAGTGTATAATGGTGGGGGAATCTCGGCAGGTTGGGGTTGAGGTTGGTCGGGTTTGGAGATGGAGAATATGGAAGGAATAAAGTGTATCAGGGTGGGATTAATGTCGGATATCCATCTGCATTTGATGGGTCAAAGGACCTAGTTGCGTGCTGTACTTTTCAGCGTCTGCCCATCAGGATTCTGCAGCTCATTCAGTGCCACTGCTTCCGAGTCGCTCTGGTAGTGGAAATGGAAGTTCCTCATCAAGAGCACATTCTGTGCCCCATTGTTCGATATGTAGAAACACAGATACTCCAGCAGAAGGATGATGGTAGATGGTAATCAAGAATAGGTTTTCTTGCCCAAGTTCACCCTAGTGCTTGAGGCTTCTGGGGTTAACGTTGTGGAGTCCACAGACTGCTCTTTCCAATTAGCATACCACTACGTGTGAAGACTGGTTGGCATTTGTAGTGCTAAAACAGCTATGCTGCCAACGTGCATGTTGGGATGCATTGCTCACACACCTTGATTCTGAATACTGAATCTATTCATGTTATTACTTTGGAATGAGGAAGCTATATCATGTGATGCAGAAGAAATAAGATGCTTGTAAAAATATTATTGGGTATCTCTCTTGATTCATGGCCGTGGAATTTTCAACGTCAGTGCAAGAGGCATCATGCTATTTATAAGAAATCAGTGAAATGACACTGTTAGCAACTCTTTGATATGACTAAGTTGGTCCTGTTGTTGAAAGTATTTTCCAAAAGGCTCAAACTTCCCAAATTCTCTCATTGGGGTCAATGCATTGTCTTGAAAATTCTTCCAGGGAGAAAAAGTATTGTCACTGTTACAGGTGAATTGAGCGTCTTCCATTCCAGATTGTGCTTCCTTGTTCCACATAGCTGCTACATAACAGTCACCAGCTTTATTATAAATAGGGTTTTCAAGCAGGCAATGAAGGAAAAATGTTTCGTGTATGTTTGAAAATGCATCTTGTAAATATATAACATGATGAGGCAAGATAAGATTGTTACCATGCATTACTTCATTCATGAGATCGTATTGACAAAGTTGATCATTTATATTCAACTTCATTCATAATGGGATACATCTTTTCCATTATAAATTGTTGATATTAATTTCTTTTAGAGAATGTATTTTGATATTTTTGTTTTCCTTTTTCAGTATTAAAGGTGGCTGAAGTTTACAAGTATATGTGACCAAGAGGATCAGTGCTAAGGATCTGGACGGCATAATTGCATCTTAACAGCAACCATTAAAATTTTCTTCAAAGGCCAAACAACTAAACTGAACAACCTCAAAGTAAAACAACTAAGATGAATTGTACTTGGAAACCCTGCAGTTAATCATGGTTATTGGGAAGACTGGACCGATTTCTACCTTGAACCAAGACTTAAGATTGAACACATTCACTTCATTGTATCCTGAATTTCTCAGCAAGTGATTTTCTCCAAAACTAGTCATCACTAGACCCCCAAGAACAGAACGAACATTGCTTTTGCAGAAGCATGTCCAAAAAAACTGAGGTTGTCAATTTGTCATTCCTGTTGGACGATGAAAAGAAAACGATTCTAGAAGTTTTAAACCGAGATGAAGTATTGAGAAAAGCTGAAGAGAAAAGAATAAGGTCAGTGGTAGGAGGCGGGGGTTGGTCATTGGCTTAATTAAAAATTTACTAATATTGGTCAACATAATTAAGTGAATTTGTACTCCAGCCAAGAAAGTACTCAGCAATGCAAAATGCTTTTGTATTTCGTACACATTACTGTTCATAGGCAAATGAGCTGGTACACCTTGTGTTTTGTAGCATGAAGTAATTCCTTGAAATATAAAATTAAGGTGAGAGACATAGTATTAAAAATATATTTCTTCATCTGGAACTAGAAGGCAAGGGAATGCAATCCAGTCCACTCATATGCATTTTTGGTAGTCAATGCAAGATCGAGTGACAAGATTAAGTCAATTGACCCAACCCTCACTGGGGAATTAATGTACATAAGAATTAACACAAGATATGTGGATATGGGCTATTCAGCTTATCCATGTTCTTCCATTTAAGAGTACAAATACACCATATCTACATTATTTTGCCTTACTTAATTTTAATCGATTTAGAGATGGAGCACAGTTGAAAGGCTGTTCTGGCCCAATCAGCCGATGCTGCCCATTTACAACCATGTGACAAGTTAACCTAATAACCCATATGACTTTGATATGTGGAAGGAAACTGGAGCACCTCGAGGAAAATGTACAAACACCTTACAAACAGTAGTGGAATTGAACCTGGGTCACCGGCGTTGTAATAGTGTTAATGCTAACCACTACGCTTCTGTCCTGCCTATTCTGCTAATTACAAAACTCAAAAAAATCTACAGATTTGTCAGATATCATTTTTCTTTTATAAATCCACTTTGGCCCTGCCTCCTCCTATCCTTTAAATGTCCTGTTACCTCATAGTAGTAATAAGAAGAAGAAGAAGAAAAAAACAAGCATTTTCAATATAACTAATGACAGGCTAACATATCTTTGACTCCCTGTTTATCATCTGCCAAGTAGTGGGGTTTGATTTTCCTCCTTTCAACTTGTGGATACCACTGTGGGAACCCAGGGTATTTCCCAACAATTTTAACAGGCCAACATGAAAGAAAGTATGAAAGGTTTTATTATGGAATTGTACATAACACATGCATCTACCTGCTGTGATTTTTACGTGCTTTTGCTACAGTCCTCGTATTCGGTACTCAAGTTGCTATTGAATGAAACTGGAACGATGCTCACTACTTTCACAGAAAACACACTCACAAAACATCAGCATCTCTGCAGATTATATTTTGCCCCTTTAGTAATGGAATGCAGAATCTTGTGGACTATGGGCAATGATATCATCAAGCAGGTTAAGCAACCGATCAAATTGAAGAAGGTTTGGTAGCAAAAGATTAAAAAACAATTGAATGTATAGGTTTTTCAGTATTTTAAGCTTTGAAAGATTTATTCTGAGGGAATTCAATTACAAATGTAAATTAAAAATAAGATTGGAGATGAAGTATTAACTGCAATTGCTTAATATGGCATTAGAAAACTCGGCTATACATAATTCATCAAAAAGAATCGGCAGTGAAATATCGCATTTATAAAATAAGATGAAAATTTACATCATGCTAATGATTCTGTGCTTGTCTAGGTTAAAACTGCAACAGTGCCTACTACTTCAAGGTTTAAGATGGTTTAGTAATGTTGTGTACACAAGTGTAAAGGAGAATGATATAATTGTTACTCCTGATCTGATGCAGCACAAAAAGCACCAAGGATGACTAACTTGAAAATAATAATAAAACACAATAAATATAAATACATTCCTTTTAGAGATACAGCACCATAAAAGGCCCTTCTGTCATAATGAGTCCCACTGCCAAGTTACACCCAAATAACCAACTGATCTACCAATCCATACATCTTTTGGACTGTGGGAGTAAACTATAGCACCTGGAGGAAACCCACGTGGTCATGGGGAGAACGTACAAATACCCTACAAACAGCAGTGGAAAATAAACCCAGGTCACTGGCACTGTAAAGCATTAAACTAACCACGGTGGCACCCTCTCTGTTGCTCTGAATTTACACAATTAGCAGGTACATGCAAACATTAGAATTTGATAGTTCTAAAGTAATTCCAGATATTTCTATCATTGTGATTATAAAATTTGTACTAGTATCTTCCCACATTTTATAAACACACTTAAAAATACATATACACTAAATCTATTCCTTTTATTGCCCATAGCTACGATCAAGGCTGTTCCTGGACTACTTTGTAAAGTCGATGTGATAGTACTAAAAGACTGCACAGTATTTCATTATGACTGTTGATTACCTCCTCTTTGCAAGCCAGAAAATTTTAACATGGTACCCCTAGAATTGATAAATTAAGCCTGTTTTTGTATGTTCATTCACATTTTATATTTTTAATGTTAAGCAATTAAGGAAATAGTGACATCATTTCCACGCTAGGGTTCAGATTACTGGAATTGCAACAAGTGAATCCACACGGAAGCTGATTTGCTGTTTAACCAGATGGGATGGGTAGGGCAAAGATTTCACAAAAGCTTGCATGTTTTCATGATTCATACGCATATATTTCACTATCTTTTCTCCCTGTTTGCATACCTCACATTCCTTGCATTACATGGCATATGCTACTCAAACTATCTCTTGCTGGAAAAAGGTTCATAGAAACAGAAAACCTACAGCACAATACAGGCCCTTCAGCCCACAATGCTGTGCTGAACATGTCCTTGCTTAGAAATTACCTAAGGTTACCCATAGCCCTCTATTTATTTTTCTAAGCTCCATATACCTAACCAGGAGTCTCTTAAAAGACCCTATCATATCCGCCTCCACCACCGTTGCCAGCAGCCCATTCCACACACTCACCATTCTCTGTGTTTTTAAAAAAAACTTGCCCCCTGACATCTCCCCTGTACCTACTTCCAAGCACCTTAAAACTATGCCCTCTCATGTTAGCCATTTCAGCCCTGGGAACAAGCTTCCTCTGACTATCCACACGATCGATGCCTCTCATCATCCTATACACCTCCATCAGCTCGCCTCTCATCTTCTGTCGCTGCAAGGAGAAAAGACCGAGTTCACTCAAACTATTCTCATAAGGCATGCTCCCCAATCCAGGCAACACCCTCGTAAATCTCCTCTGTACACTTTCTATAGTTTTCGCATCTTTCCTGTAGTGAGTTGACCAGAACTGAGCACAGTACCCCAAGTGGGGTCTGACCAGGGTCATATATAGCTGTAACATTACCTCTCAGCTCTGAAACTCAATCCCATGGTTGATGAAGGCCAATGCCTGTGGCCTACTTAGCCACAGAGTCAACCTACGCAGCAGTTTTGAGTGTCTTATGGACTCAGACCCCAAGATTCCTCTGATCCTCCACACTGCCAAGAGTCTTACCATTAACACTATATTTTGCCATCATATTTGACCTACCAAAATGAATCACCTCACACTTATCTGGGTTGAACTCCATCTGCCACTTCTCAGCCCAGTTTTGCATCCTATCAATGTCCTGCTATAACCTCTGACAGCCCTCCACACTATCCACAACACCCCCAACCTTAGTGTCATCAGCAAAATTACTAACCCATCCCTCCACTTCCCCATCCAGGTCATTCATAAAAATCGTGAAGATTAAGGGTCCCAGACAGATCCCTGAGGCACCCCACTGGTCACCGACCTCCATGTAGAATATGACCCATTTACAATCACTCTTTGCCTTCCATGAGGAAGCCAGTTCTGGATCCACAAAGCAATGTTCCCTTGGATCCCATGCCTCCTTACTTTCTCAATAAGCCTTGCATGGGGTACCTTATCAAATGCCTTGCTGAAATCCATATACACTACATCTACTGCTCTACCTTCATCAATGTGTTTAGTCACCGCCACAAAAAATTCAATCAGGCTCGTGAGGCACGACCTGCCTTTGACAAAGCCATGCTGACTATTCCTAATCATATTATGCCTCTCCAAATGTTGATAGATCCTGCCTCTCAGGATCTTTTCCATCAACTTACCAACCACTGAAGTAAGACTCACTGGTCTATAATTTCCTGAGCTATCTCTACTCCCTTTCTTGAATAAGGAAACAACATCTGCAACCCTCCAATCCCCTGGAACCTCTCCCGTCCTCATTGATCCTGCAAAGATCATTGCCAGTGGCTCAGCAATCTCCTCCCTCACCTCCCACAGCAGCCTGAGGTACATCTCATTCAGTCACAGGGACTTATCCAACTTGTTGCTTTCCAAAAGTTCCAGCACATCCTCTTTCTTAATATCTACATGCTCAAGCTTTTCAATCCTCTGTAAGTCTTCCCTAGAATCACCAAGATCCTTTTCCGTGGTGAATACTGAAGCAAAGTATTCATTAAGTATCTCTGCTATCTCCTCTGGTTCCATACACACACTTTTCCACAGTCACATTTGATAGGTCCTATTCTCTCATGTCTTATCTTCTTGCTCATCACATACTTGTAGAATGCTTTGGGGTTTTCCTTAATCCTGCTCACCAAGGCCTTCTCATGGCCTCTTCTGGCTCTCCTAATTTCATTCTTAAGCTCTTTCCTGCTAGCCTTATAATCTTCTAGATCTGTATCATTACCTAGCTTTTTTTTTAATCTTTTGTAAGCTTTTTTTTCAACAGCCTTTGTACACCATGGTTCCTGTACCTTATCATCCTTTCCCTGTCTCATTGGAACTTCCCTATTCAGGCAAATATCACCTGAATACTTGTCACATTTCTGCTGTACATTTCCCTGAGAACATCTGTTCCCAATTTATGCTTCCAAGTTCCTGCCTGATAGCTGCATATTTCCCCTTACTCGAATTAAACACTTTCCTAACTTGTCTGTTCCTATCCTTCTCCAATGCTATGGTATAGGAGATAGAATTGTGATCGCTATCTCCAAAATGCTCTCCCACTGAGAGACCTGACCAAGTCCATGTCCCAATATCAAATCAAGTATAGCCTCTCCTCTTGTAAGTTTATCTACATATTGTATCAGGAAACCTTCCTGAGCACTCCTAACTAACTCCACTCCCACCACGACAACCCTGTTATTATTACACCTTTCCAGAATCTGTCCCCCTATCTGCTCCTCAATGTCCCTGTTACTACTGGGTGGTCTATATAAAAAAAAAACACCCAGTAGAGTTATTGACCCTCTTCCTGCTTCTAACTTCTACCCACAGAGACTCGGTAGACAATTCCTCCATGACTTTCTCCTTTTCTGCAGCCGTGACACTGTCTCTGATCAGCAGTGCCATACCCCCACCTCTTTTGCCTCCCTCCCTGTCCTTTCTGAAACATCTATAGCCTGGCACTCGAAGTAATCATTCCTGCCCCTGAACCATCCAAGTCTCTGTAATGGCCACACCATCATAACTCCAAGTACTGATCCAAGCTCTAAGCTCATCCACTTTGTTCATGATGCTTCTTGTATTAAAATAGACAAATCTCAAACCATCAGTCTGAGCACATCCCTTCTCTATCAACTGCCTATCCTCCCTCTCCAAGCTTTGTGAGCCAACAGCCCCTTTCTCCGTCTCTTCAGTTCGGCTCCCACCCCCCAGCAATTCTAGTTTAAACTCTCACCAATAGCCTTGGCAAACTTCCCTGCCAGGATATTGGTCCCCCTCGGATCAGAGTGTTGTACAGGTCACACCTGCCCCAAAAGAGGTCCCAATGACCCAGAGATCTGAATCCCTGCTTCCTGCTCCAATCCTTCAGCCACACATTTATCCTCCACCTCATTCTATTCCTGTACTCATTGTCACGTGGCACAGGCAGTAATCCCGAGATTACTACCATGTAGTCCTGCTTCTTAACTTCCTTCCTCACTCCCTGTAGTCTGTTTTCAGGACCTCCTCTCTTTTCCTACCTATGCCATTGGTTCCAATATGTACCACAACCTCTGGCTGTACTTCAGGATATCATGGATGTGATCAGAAACATCCTGGACCGTGGCACCTGGGAGGCAAGCTACCATCCGTGTTTCTTTCCTGTGTCCACAGAATTGCCTGTCTGACTCCCTAACTATAGAGTCCCGTATTACAGCTGCCATTCTCTTCCTTTCCCTACCCTTCTGAGCCACAGGGTGAGATTCTGTGGCAGAGACGTAGCCACTGTGGCTTCCCCCAGGTAGGCTGTCTTCCCCAACAGTACTCAAACAGGAGCACTTATTGTTAAGGGGGACAGCCACAGGGGTTCTCTCTAGTATCTGCCTCTTGCCCTTCCCTCTCCTGACTGTTACACATTTATCTGTCTCCCGAGGCTCTGGTGTGACTAATTGCCTATCGCTCCTCTCTATCACCTCCTCACTTTCCCTGACCAGACGAAGGTCATGGAGCTGCATCTCCAGTTCCCTAACACAGTCCCTAAGGAGCTGCAACTCGATGCACCTGACACAGCTGAGGCCTTCTGGGAGGCTGGGAGTCTCCTGGACATCCCACCTCTGACACCCAGTACAGAACACCGGCCTCACAGACACACTTCCTGTTTCTTTTCTTAATAGGTAACCTACCTCGCCTCAGCCGGTTATCACCGAAGCCCCGTTGAGCCAAAGCCCTCCTACTCTGTCGCCCGCACCTCCGACACCCACTCTGTAAAGCTGTCTCCTTTTCAACTTCGCGACGGTCGAACTCGCTGACGTCCACGCGCTTGTGCAGTCGTCCCTCGGTCATGGATCACTGGGATCTATCCTAGAGTAGAGTTGACCTGTACGAGAGGGGTGGGTTGCACTTGGACCTAAGGGAGAAAATATCCTTGTGGGAAAATCACGATATCCAGGTTTGCAGGAAAAGGGCCGATAGGACTTCATTAAATTTCACCTAGTTCAATGCACATAGCTTAACAGTAACATAGATGAACTGTGGAAGTGGGCTGCCTGTAGGGACTGGGATATCGTAGCCATAACAGACATGTAGCTGGAAGAAGGGCAGGCCTGGCACCTCAGTGTTCTGGGATACCAGTGCCTCGGGTGTGACAGAGAAAGAGTGGGTTTGGCTCTTCCCCTCTATCGCATTTTCCAAGGTTCCCATTGCAGACATCACTTCTATTGACTTTCCTAGAACAGAGGTAGTTAGTGCCAACACCACCCCTCTAAAACCAGTAGCTGATTGTACTAGCCTCATTTGGAGTCCCTCGGTGAAAGGGGCTTCATCTAGGCCTGTTGTCTCTCGTCATCTATGGTTCCTTGAATGGCCATTTCCCGCAGCCACTGCGCACTTTGTTTGGGTGTGTTACACTCTGCAGGACTTGTGTACCAGTCTGTTGGGCTGGGGTAACAAACGTGCACCAGCAGGCTGAACAAGGAATCTGTTGCTGACCGTCCCGTGTTTTCCCAGTAGTGTGGACTGATGGATCCTCGCTTAGGTACTTCGGCGGCTAGCAGTTTAACCTCATCCCGGATTTGGGTCAGTCAGGTTGTGAGTTGGAAAGAAATTCAATCCCACAAATCCCTGAACTCCATTCCACTATCGTCCTGAGTGACAACCTGCTACCACTGAGCACACCATTGTGGTGCCGGCTGCTCTTGGTCATCCTAATCCTCATATTGTCTCCCATTTGTCCTCGCATTTATCTACTACAGTTTTAAGAGGCTGGTCTGCTAAGGACGCCTGTTATCGACCCCGTAGCAAATCAATGGGTTGATCTACTCATCTATCATCAGGACTTGACCAGAAATCCCCTGTCTGTTTTATCCGGATCCCAGCCTTTTCCCTTCATAGCTCGCACCTTTACTGGGTCCAGGGTAGAACCAATTTTCTCTGCCATTTCTTTTTGTCCAGGAGCTGCACGTTGGCTGGCCAACATGGCTCTGGCTATTCAGTTTTCTCAGCCCATTCTTGAGCTGTGTGTACAGGTTCATGTGCTAAGTTCAATTGTCTCCCCTTCTCCTTTAATCCATCTTTCAATCTAGAAACTTCTTTCTCTAAGGCATTTACTATATGTGTTGCTCTCTATCCTTAAGTACATCCATAAACACCCAAAGTGCAGCTCTAGTGGTGTCCTTTACAAATGGGGAGGAAAATCTATGCCATCCAATGGGTTCTTTTCTCTGGCCCTTGTAACTACTCAGTTCCACATGTTTTGTTGCTCTCAAATTGGCCAGAGTACCAAAACCTTTGGAATTATCTTGTCAGTCAGGAATTTTTTTTTAAAACTCTTCAGCCTATACTCATTTATCTTTCCCTGAAGTATGGCTCAGAGTGGAATCCTGCCAACTATGCCAATTTGTCTCAAAATAGAGCTCAGGTTTCTTTTGATTCCTCTTGAGCAACTGACTCAGCAATGAAAGATATAATTCCCAGACTACTTTATTTGATTCTTCCCTAACAAATAAAGCTAAAGGTTGCATGCAATTTGTTGCAATATTTCTCGGCAATTAACAATTAGCAGCACTGCTTATCTGCTCTTAACCACTGAGTCTTCGGTTGCCAGGGAGTTCCAGCACTTCGAAACTTTGTCAAGATCAACATGCATTGGTCGTGGAGAAACTCTAAAACTCCTTTGAAGCAACCTTATTATACTGTTCAGGGTCTTGCTTAAGTCCCCGACATGTAACTAAGAACTTCATACAAGGCCTGACCCCCGATATGCCGTTTACTGTAAACTACCACAATTTCCAGTAAATCACCTCAGACAGGCCTACCTGCACAACAAATCCCAAAACTAAAGTTCAGTTGGCCATCTTGTCAACGTGCTCAGCCATTTTTATTGCTGTTGCAAGAGGGAAGTCAGTAATTCTGTTTCATCTTACCTCACGGGAGAGAAGTAACTGAAGAGGCTGTTGGAGAGCACTTTGAATCCAGTAACCACAATTCTATTTTTTAAATAGTAATGGGGGGGGGGGGAAGATTAGAACAGGTCTACAGGCTTAAGTCCTAAACTGGAGCAGGTCCAACTTTGAGGGCAGGATCTAGTTTGAGTCAATTAGATGACTCAGTTTAAAGGCAAAGGAACAGCTGGCAAGTGAGAGAGATTTTAAAAGGTCATATGAAAATTCTGGAGCAGCATATTCCTGTTAGAATGAAGGTGGACATACGAATTTAAGGGAATAATGGCTGACAAGAGATATTGAGTCTCTAGTAAGGAAAAAAAATTGCATATGTTGCATTTAGGTAGCTGGGTACAAACTAATCCCTCAATAAATATAAAAGATTAAGACCATTCCTAAGAAGGAAATCAAGAGCGCAAAAAAGAGTTGAGTTTGATTTGACAGGCAGGGTTATAAATAATCCCAAGAGGTGGTTCAGTTATATTAACAGTAAAAGGGAGATTAAGGTTTCTAGGTCCTCTTAAAGATCATTGGGGTTATTTATGCGTGGAGTTGCAGGAGGTGGCTGAGAGTTTTAATCCCTTGTGTTTACTAAGGTGAATATCATGGATACCAAAGAATTAATGGTAATAGGCAGTGAGATGGTGCAGTCTTGAAACACATTAAGGTGGGCAGAACTCCAGGGCCTGGCAAAGTGCACCCCTGGATCTTATGAGAGGCCAGAAAAGAAATTGCAGAACCCCTTGTAGAGGCTTTTGTCTCATTGTTACCCACACTGGCAAAGTTCCAGAAAACTGGGGTGCAGCTAATATGGTTCCATTGTCAAGAAGGACAGGACAGCAACTACAGGCTGATGAGCCTGACTTCTGTTGTGAGGAGGTTGCTAGAGGGATTTTTTGAGAGACATGATCCACCATCACGTGGATACTGATCCGGGGAATAGTCAGCGTTGTTCTGTGCATGGAAGCTCATGTGCGAAGGATCTCCTGGAGTTTTTTGAAGAGGTAACTACAGGGAGTAGATGAGGGGGAGGGCAGTAGATATTGTCTGGACTTTAGTAAGACCTTTGACAAGGCCCTGAACGGCAAGCTGATCTGCAAAATTAGGTCACATGGGATTAAGGGGGAGCTAATAGGGTGCATTCAGGAAGCTGATAGGAAGCACAAAAAGAGAGAATCTGCAGATGCTGGAAATCAAAGTAACACACACCAAATACTGGAGGACCTCAGCAGGCCAGGTAGCATCCATGGAACGTCGACCGTTCACTCTTTTCCATTGATGCTGCCTGGCCTGCTGAGTACCTCCAGCATTGAGGGTTTAAAATTGAATCTCTGACAGGAGGCCTGTGACTGGTGGAGTGTGACTAGGGATCAATGTTGGGACCCCTTTATTATCTCCATATAAATATCTCTAATATATAACCATATAACAATTACAGCACGGAAACAGGCCATCTTGGCCCTTCTAGTCCGTGCCAAACGCTTCCTCTCACCTAGTCCCACCGACCTGCACTCAGCCCATAACCCTCCATTCCTTTCCTGTCCATATACCGATCCAATTTTACTTTAAATGACAATATCGAACCTGCCTCTACTACTTCTACTGGAAGCTCGTTCCACACAGCTACCACTCTCTGAGTAAAGAAATTCCCCCTTGTGTTACCCCTAAACTTTTGCCCCCTATCTCTCAACTCATGTCCTCTTGTTTGAATCTCCTCTACTTTCAATGGAAAAAGCCTATCCACATCAACTCTATCTATCCCCCTCAGAATTTTAAATACCTCTGTCAAGTCCCCCCTCAACCTTCTACACTCCAAAGAATAAAGACCTAACTTGTTCAACTTTTCTCTGTAACTTAGGTGTTGAAACCCAGGAAACATTCTAGTAAATCTCCTCTGTACTCTCTCTATTTTGTTGACATCTTTCCTATAATTCGGTGACCAGAACTGTACACAATACTCCAAATTTGGCCTTACCAATGCCTTGTACAATTTTAACTTTACATCCCAACTCCTATACTCAATGCTCTGATTTATAAAGGCCAGCATACCAAAAGCTTTCTTCACCACCCTATCCACATGAGATTCCACCTTCAGGGAACTATGCACCATTATTCCTAGATCACTCTGTTCTACTGCATTCCTCAATGCCCTACCATTTACCATGTATGTCCTATTTTGATTAGTCCTACAAAAATGTAACACCTCACACTTATCAGCATTAAACTCCATCTGCCATCGTTCAGCCCACTCTTCTAACTGGCCTAAATCTCTCTGCAAGCTTTGAAAACTACTTCATTATCCACAACGCCACCTATCTTAGTATCATCTGCATACTTACTAATCCAATTTACCACCCTATCATCCAGATCATCAATGTATATGACAAACAACATTGGACCCAGTACAGATCCCTGAGGCACACCACTAGTCATCGGCCTCCAACCGGACAGTTATCCACCACAACTCTCTGGCATCTCCCATCCAACCACTGTTGAATCCATTTTACTACCTCAATATTAATATGTAAGGATTGAACCTTCCTAACTAACCTTCCGTGTGGAACCTTGTCAAAGGCCTTACTGAAGTCCATCTAGACAACATCCACTGCTTATATTTATTAAGAAATTTGGATATGAATGTGCATGGCACAATTAGCAAGTTTGCTGATGATACTAAGTTAGGCAGTCTTGAAGCAGGTTGCAATGAATTGCAAAGAGGTCTTGATCAGTTAGGAAGATGGGCCGAGGAATGGCAAATGGATTTCACCTTGAGGTGATGTATTTTGAACAGTCAGACCAAGGTAGGACATATACAGAGTATGGTAGGGCATTGACAGGTGTTGTGGAACAGAGGAATCTGAGAGTACAAATGCACGATTTGCTAAACAAAACTACGTAAGTGGACAGGATGATGAAGAAGATGCTAGCCTTCAGGGCAATGTGTTTAGGTCTTAGGATAGACAATAGACAGTAAGTGCAGGAGTAGGCCATTCGGCCCTTCTAGCCAGCACTGCCATTCACTGTGATCATGGCTGATCATACACAATTAGTACCCCGTTCCTGCCCTCTCCCCATATCCCTTGACCCCGCTATCTATAAGAGCTCTATCTAACTCTCTATGACTATGTTTATTCAATGGATGGAAGAAATCTAACTTGTTCAAAGCCTGCAGTGCTTGACTTTTTCACCTTCACGGCAATGGATTATCTAATGTTTGTGAACTTTCTTTTAATAAGGAATAGGAATGTACCTTCAGGATAGAGTATCCATTTCACATCAATTTTCTCTCTGAGACGCTCCATACATTTTGTTTATGTTTATTCCATGTCCCTGTACTTATCCGGGGTGAATGATGACTTGACCCCCCCCCCCCTACTTTTGTGGATATTGTGGTGGTTATTGAGGCCATTGTGGGATCAGCAGAGTCAGGAGGTGCCTAACAGGATGGTTTATTTTTTATGTCACTGCCCTCTCACTCCACTAACGTGTATTTTCTGCAGCCTCCTGATGTACTCTTTATTACTCAATTCCAATTGATCACCTGCAAGCTTAGCGACCCTCCCTTCTGTGCCTTCATCTCAATGCAGCATCACTCCACGAATGTGGCACACTTTGGCCTCGTTATTTTCTGGATTATTAAATGTTATCTTATGGACACTGTAGTAAACACTTAATCCACTCTGAAATATTAAACAGTAACACTTTAAACTTACCAGACACTGGTAAGTTTGAAGGGAGCATGGCCAACTGGCCCAGATTGGTTAGGAGGGGCACGGAGATGGGGACCTGGCAAGTAGATATTGAGTTTCCAATCGGTGGACAGGAAATGTGACGAATAGCACCTGGTGAACCAGATGCTAAACTATTGGTATTTTTGAATGGTTGTCAATTGTCATTGTCCGTCATCAAGTTTATTACCAAATGTACAAGTGCAATGAAAAGCTTACTTGTAACAGCATCACATGCACATAACTTCAGATAACACAATATTCACAAAAACATAAATTGTGTGCAATTTTTACAAGTTAGCAGATTATCAGAGTTGTATCGTACATCTTGCCAACACAAAGTGAAAGTTCCCAAAAAAACTTTGCAGAAGAAATATCAAGCACATGCACTGAGGAGAGGAT
Organism: Hemitrygon akajei; assembly: GCF_048418815.1. Lineage (NCBI taxonomy): Eukaryota > Metazoa > Chordata > Chondrichthyes > Myliobatiformes > Dasyatidae > Hemitrygon > Hemitrygon akajei. The sequence goes on along the minus strand of NC_133128.1, from coordinate 52,836,080 downwards.
TACACAGCCAACCAAAACCACAATAAGCTAAAAGCATCTCACAGGGATTGTTACAAGCTGCTGTTTCTCAAATAGGAATTATAAAATTTAGGACAGTAATTGAACTTCTGAGTTTCGGCTCACACCTGTGCTGTCACTAACCTTCATCGAATGCTCCGTTACCACCAAACTTCAGCATTTTGGTCACACGCTTGGCAATGACTCATTTGTATCTTTGAATAAATCAAAAAAGGATTTCTAAATTGCATTGTCTTGCTCGCCCATTAACCCTGTGTGAGCTTGCAGCTCTATATTCATTCTGCTCGATGCCCTACTTTTATTTACAGTTCAGTAACACTCTTACACTCATTTTTAGATTTCTCTAAGACTGTATTCTTTCATATGTTCATGCTTAGCTTTTTAAACAACTGGCAGTGGTTAAAAGACGATGTGCATATGCATGGCTGGAAAGGAGGAATGGGGCTTGTTTTTGCTGCTGTTGTTTGTTGCTTGCATTCTGTGTTGCGGCCATGCTATGCTGGCACCAGAATATGTGAAGACACTTGCAGGCTGCCCTCGGCACACCCTTGGGTGTGTTGGTTGTGAACACTATTGGCACATTTCACTATTTATCTTGATGTACATATGCCAAATGAACTTGAATCTTGAATATATAGGCATCTGCAGTAGAATATAGAGTGGTGTGGATCCTAACTATAGTGCAGTTACATAAAGACTTGATGCTGCTAAAGCTTATAACGGACTCTGTTGACTAGGTTTAGCATGTGGCGATTTAAAATATAAATCAAAATAATTCAGCTCATCACTAATTTCTGTAGCAATGCTCATTGCTGTAAATTGGTCTGTAAGTCAGCATTCTTTCTTTGTAATAGATCCGTCTTCGTAATGTCACAGCTACCCAGTTTAGTTCTATTCATGTCAAGAGATAGCTGACATTCTTGTCACTAATGTATTCTAGTTCTTACTGATACATCTCTTGCTATCTTGTGTTAACTTGTCAACCATTACTGATCTTAGTGTTGCTACCATCAGGGACAGGGCAAAGGAGCCTGAGGACACATACTCAAATATTTTAAGAACAGTCCCTTCCTCTCTACCAGCAATTTTTGTATGGTCCATAAATGCTACGTCATTATTCATCTTTTGCACTATTTGTTTACTTTTGTTACAATTTTTGTCTGGCACGGTACTGTTGCTGCAAAATCACAATCATCAATGATAAAAAGCCTAATTCAGATTCTGAATATAATAGATTTCCCAAATCCACAGGAGATGGATTATCTTCATTTAATCATTCTTCGTCTTCGCTGCTTTGAATGTGCTTGTTCCTGTGCACAGCTGCTGCAAACATATTATTTAGTGGAAGTCTTGTAGCTGACAGCTTGGGGAAACAAATGCTGGAAAAGTTCAAGTCATTTGCTTAATGTGCTTAATCACTAATATACAACTAAAATTGCTCAAAAAACCACTGAGTTTCATCAAAATCTAGAGGGAGTCAGAAACCAGTTTCCATATATTGGCAATATTGTAATCAACTTATCTTAAAGGAAAGAAAATATTTGTGTCCTATCAAATTTTTCTTCCTTCAGTTTTTATGTTCATGTTGTACATAAGAACATTGGTATTCTATCAGCAACTCTGGGAGAATGCTCTGGGTCTCCAGAAACAAGTTATTAATGTGGTCATAATTGTAAAATTCCATTCTCACAGCATCACATTCTTGATGACTTTCCTTGTCAAAATGGTTCATTAAATATCACCAAATAAAGAATTCACATGTTTGTGCTGAAAATCTTGAGTGACACACACACAATGGTGGAGGAACTCAGCAAATCAGGGCCATCTATAGAGGGGGAGGGTCTTGACATGAAACGCTGACTGTTTATTCCCCTTCATAGATGCTGGCTGATTTGCTAAGTTCCTCCACCACTTCATGAGTGTAACCAAATTAACAGTTGTTCTTTGCCTCCTTGTTCTTCCCCACTGCCCAAGAGACACAAATGATAGTGGTCCTGGAAACCTGTTCTTTAGAACAATGGATTTTATCCACATTAATATTTCCTGATCCCTTTTTACTTCAAAAACTCTAAATATCTTTTGACCTAGTTCTGCAGTAGCTTGCTTCATGTTTTCCTCCAGAGTTATCGGAGGGACGGGGAAAATGTAATCTATTTGTTTGAGTATCGGGAAGAACTCAGCTATTTAGGATTGAAACGAGAACTTTAGGTGGAGGACTATAAATCATTGGGTTAAATAGATCTTGGGACACTGAATCGCTGGAAATGGAATTGGTTAGGTAGAATGGACAAGGCACAGGACTGGATTGGACACAAAAGATTTTGCAGATGTTTGAAATGTTGAGCAACACAAAATTCTGGAGGGACCCATCAGGTCAGGTAAATATTTATTATTCCTGATATTTTCTATATTTGCATGTGTTTAGCTTCTTTGAATTGTTTTCCTCACTTTAAAATTCTACACCAGTAGTGGTTCTTTGCTAAATCTTGACAACTTCATAGCAGTTTTATCTGTAAGCAAATACCATACCACAAGTCTCACTATATTTATTCCACTCCCTGACTTCCCAAAGTCCCTGAGCATTGTTGGTGATTATCACTTGCTTTGCAGGTTTGCTAAAGTCCTTCTACGATGGGGAAAGCTGCTGTTGGAAAAATTGGTAATAGAGAAGTTGAACAATATGAAAGCCGTGGTGTTGATGAGAACTGATTGAAAACACTAGAGGCGCAAATATGTGGCATATGTGCTTCAACAGAGATTTTCAAATGTTGTAAATGCAAGTGATTGTGTTTGAAAAGTTTGATTTTCTAATGTGTTAGAAATGGGACAGGTAAATGATTGGAAAATTACTTTTTTAAACAAAATTCATTACGGCAACTGCACAGCATTCATCCTACAAAGAAAAGTTCATTTTTAAAAATGTACTTTTCTTTGTAAAATGAATGCTGTGCAGTTGCCACAATGATTATCAAATGTAACATACAGTTTCACTACCCCAAGTCCCATATTCCTTTGAAGGTTCTGGGGAAACTACCATCCTTTTATAGAGTATAGTAAATTTGGACAAAATCTATCATTTATAAATCTATAGCTTGTGCAGATGCTGGAAATTCAGAGCAGCAACCACAAAATGTTGGAGGAACTCAGCAAGTCAGGTGCCATTTATGGAGAGAAATAAACAGTTGATGTTTCAGGCCAAGAACCTTTATCAGGACTGGAAACTAAAGGGGCAGAAGCTGGAATAAAAAATGTGGGGATAATGGAATTAGTAGAAGCTGGTATGTGATAGGTGAGAGCAGGTGAGAAGTAATGTGGGTTAGTAGGTAGGGAATTCTTATGATGTAAGAAGCTAGGAGAAGATAACAGACCGAGGAAGAAGGATTAAAAGGATAGTAGACCATGGACTAAAAGGAAGGAGGTAGGGAACCAGGGAGGTTATGGGTAGGTCAGTAACTAGCAGTGTGGGCAAAGGAGAGGCAGTGGTTGTTATTTATTTGGATTTTCAGAAGGCATTTGATAAGGTGCCGCATATGAGGCTGCTGAACAGGATAAAATCCTATGGCATTACAGGAAAGATACTGGCATGAATAGAGAAATGGCTGACAGGCAGGAGGCAGCAAGTGGGAATAATAGGGCCTTTTCTGGTTGACTGCCAATGAGTGGTGGTGTCCTTCAGTATCGGGATGACTACTTTTCACATTGTTTTTCAGTGATTTGGATAATAGAAATGATGACATAGTGGCAAAGTTTGCGGATAATACGAAGATAGGTGGAGGGGTAGGTAGTGCTGAGGAAGCAATGTGATTGCAGCAGGACTTGGACAAGTTGGAAGAATGGACAAAAAAATGACAAATGGAATATACTGTTGAGAAATGTATGATAATATATTTTGGTAAAAGGAACAATAGTGCAGACTATTATCTAATTGGGAAAAGGTTCAACCATCAGAAGTGTAGAGGGACTTGGGAGTCCTCGTGCAAAATTCTCAGAAGGTTAGTTTACAGGTTGAGTCTGTGTTAAAGGAGGCAAATGCAATGTTAGCATTTATTTCAAGGGGAATAGAAGATAAAAACAAGGAGATGATGCTGAGCCTTCACAAGACACCAGTCAGGCCACACAGTTTGGGGCTCCATATCTCAGAAAGGATGTGTTATCACTGGAGAGAGTCCAGAGGAGGTTCACAAGGATGATACCAGGAATGAAGGGGTTAACATATGAAGAGCATTTGGCAGCTTTGGGTCTGTACTCACTGGAATTTAGAGGAATCCATGGGGACCTCATTGAAACCTACCGAATGTTGAAAGGACATTTTCCCAGGGCTGAAATGATTGCCACAAGAGGACACAGGTTTAAGGTGCTGGGAAGTAGGTATGGAGGAGATGTCAGGGGTAAGTTTTTTATGCAGAGAGTGGTGAGTGCATGGAATGGGCTGCCGGCAATGGTGATGGAGGCAGATACAGTAGGGTCTTTTAAGAGACTTTTGGATAGGTACATGGAGCTTAGAAAAATAGAGGGCTATGCATAAGCCTAGTAATTTTTAAGGTAGGGACATGTTCGGCACAACTTTGTGGGCTGAAGGGTCTGTATTATGCTGTAGGATTTCTATGTTTTCTATGACTAGATAGGGTGGATGTGGAAAGGATGTTTCCTATGGTGAGGGTATTCAGAACTAGAGGGCACAGCTCAAAATTGAAGGATAACTTTTTAGAACCGAGGTAAGGAGGAATTTTTTAGTCAGAGAGCAGTGAATCTGTGGAATTTTCTGCCACAAACCGTTCCAGAGGCTCAGTCCATGGATATATTTAAGGCCAAATTGATAAAGTTTCTTGATCAGTCAGGGCATCAAAGGATATGGCAAGAAGGCAGGTGTATGGGGTTGAGTGGGATCTGGGATCAGCTATGATGGAATGGTGGAGCAGACTTGATGGGCTGAATGGCCTAATTTTGCTCTTATGGTCATGAGGATGGGGGAGGAGAAGAGAAGGAGTGAGGGGGGAGCTAGAATTGGGAATGTTAAAACAGGGAAGGGGGTGGGGGGGAGTGATTACTGGAAGTTAGAGAAATCACTATCATGCCATCAGTTTGGAGGCTACCCAGATGGAATATGAGGTGTTGTTCCTCCAACAACACCTGAGTTTGGCCTCATTGCAACAGTTAAGGAGGCCATGGAGAGACATGTTGGTAAAGGAATGGAAAGTCGAAATGGGTGGCTTCTGGGAGATACTGACTGTTGCACTGGTCAGATCGAAGGTGTTCAAAAGGGCTCCCCAATCGACGTCTCACTGATGTAGAGGAATGGCAGAGAAGGTTTTGGAGCCTACTGCATTCTCAGCTTGTTTACTTTATTTCCCAATGGACAAATGCTGCATTTACTCAGCCAAAAAACCAGAAAGCTTGGCCTTATTTTGTACGGCTGGGTGATGAATTCTCTACCAATGAAGAAATTAACACACAAAATGCCTCATTGTGCCTGTGTAAGAAATGTAGAATTAAACTGTATTCCTGTTTATTATTTGTATGAACTGAACACTAAGAGAAAGACATAAGAAGTTAACTATCATTTTATTTGAGAATCCCTCCACTTTGGGGAGTCTACAGATATTGCTCGAGTGATCACTCATAGTCACTATCACACAGTAGCACTTACATACAGTGTGGTCAAGTGTTTTGAGAGGCTGTTGATGAAACATATCAACTCCTGCCTGACAGGTGACTTGCATCCACTCCAATTTGTCTACCAAAGCAACAGGTCCACAGCAGATGCCATCTCATTGGCTTGTCAATCTGGTCAGCAAAAATACATGCATCAGGATGCACTTTATCGTTTACAGCTCGGCATTTAATACCATCATCCCCTCAAACTAACCAATATGCTCCAAAACCCTGACCTCAATACCTCCTTGAGCAAATTAGATTCTGATATCTTCACTGTAGACCCCAGTCAGTTCAGATTGGCTAAAACATCTCCCTCAATCTCCAACAGCACAGGAGCACTGCAGGGATGTGTGCATTGCCCCCTGTTCTGCTTGCTTTACACGTTTAACAATGTGGCTAAGCACAACTCCAACACCATATACAAGTTTGCTGAAGACACTACTGTTGTGGGCCGTATCAAAGGTGGTGATGAAACAGCATACGGGAGGGAGTTTGAAAATTTGGCTGACTGGAGCCATTACAACAACTTGTCACTCAATGTCAGCAAGACCAAAGAACTGATTGTAAATTTCAGGAGAGGGAAACCAGAGGTCCATGAATCAGTCCTCATTGGAAGATCAGAGGTAGAGAGGGTTATGAAAATCAGAATCAGGTTTATTATCACCAGCAGGTGTTGTGAAATTTGTTAATTTAGCAGCAGCAGCAGTTCAATGCAATCCATGATGATATATAATAAATAAATTGATTAGATTAAGTATATATGTGTATGTGTACATATATAATATGTGTGTATGTGTATTTTAAAAGTAATGCAAAAATAGAAATATATATTTTTTAAAGTGAGGTAGTGTTCATGGGTTTGATATCCATTTTAGAATCAGATGGCAAAGGGGAAGAAGCTGTTCCTGAAAAGCTGAGTGTGTGCCTTCAGGCTTCTGTACCCCCTTCCTAACGGTAACAATCAAAAGAGGATGTCCTTGGTGATGGGAATCCTTAATAATGGGCATCACCGCTCTGAGGCACCGCTTCTTGAAGATGTCTTGAATACTATGAAGGCTAGTACCCAAGATGGAGCTGGAGCTGATTAATTTTACAACTTTTTGTACCTTCTTTCGGTTCTATGCGGTAGCCCCTCACCCCTCCCCAAAGACCAGACAGTGATGCAGCCTGTCAGAATACTCTCCACGGTACATCTATAGAAGTTTTTGAGTGTTTTAGTTGATAAACCAAATCTCATCAATCTCTTAATGAAATATAGCTGCTGTCTTGCCTTCTTTGTAGCTGCATCGATATATTCGGACCAGGTTAGATTGTCAGAGATCTTGACACCTAGATGTTTGAAACTGCTCACTCTCTCCGCTTCTGATCCCTCTGAGGATTGGTTTGTTTTCCCTCTTCTTACCCTTCCTGAAGTCCACAATCAGCTTGTTTGTCTCACTCACATTGAGTGCAAGGTTGTTGCTGTGTCACCACTCTGCCACCTAGTATATCTCAATCCTGTGCACCTTATCTCCATCTTTGATTCTACCAACAATGGCTGTATCATCAGCAAGTTTATAGATGGTATTACTGCTATTCCTAGCCACACAGTGATGGGTATAGAGAGAGTAGAGCAGGGGGCTAAGCACACACCGTTGAAGTGCGCCTGTGTTAATCGCTAGCAAGGAGGAGGTATTATCACCAATCCCCACAGATTGTTCTCTTCTAGTTAGGAAGTCAAGGATCCAATTGCAAAGGGAGGTACAGAGGCCCAGGTTCTGTAGTTCCATCAATCAGCATTGTGGGAATGATGGTGTTAAATGCTGAGCTATAGTCAACAAACCGCTTCCTGACATAGGTGTTTGTATTGTCATGTGAAGAGCCTTTGAGATCGCATCTGAAGTAGACCTGTTGTGGTGATAGGCAAATTGCAGTGGGTCCAGGTCCTTGTTGAGCAACTTTAAATTCTTGTGTGTTACTATTTCAGAAAACCTGTCCTAGACCCAGCACGTAAATGAAATTGCGAAGAAAGCACAGCAGTGTCTTAATCTTTTATCGATCATGTTTTGTTACTTTTGATTTGCTGAGCATGCCCACAGAAAAAATAATCTCAGGGTTGAATGTAGTGACATATTTGTACTCTGATAATAAAATTTACATTGAACTTTGGACTCCTGTAATGAAAGGACACGTAATACAACTTAAGAGGTTCCTGGAGTCTGATGACATGAAAGATTTTTGCTCTCTTCTAAAGATTGAAATTTTTTTAGGGAATAAAAGACTGCCCAGAAATTCATTATTAGTATTCAATATACGATATAATACTCTGCTTCTGAAATTTTGTTCCATTGAATCATAGTTCAAAAGGCTAATTTTGAATTGCATTCATCTTGCGCAATAGAATAATTGTCAATTTCAGTCAGGACCAGAGGTATTTTCAGTAATTCTTCAGATTTTGGTCCACCTGTAGGCTGCAGGATTGCATCTCTTTGGGTGGATTGAATTGCCAGAAGTGAGTACAATTACGACATATAAAAGATTTTTGGATGGGTTCGTGAATCAGAAAGGTTTAGATGGATGTGGGCCCACTGCAGGCAAATCGAACAAGCTCAGGAGGGCATATTGGTTGGCAAGCACGAGTTGAGCCAAAGGGCCTGTTTCCTTGCTGTATAACTCTATATCTGTGCGTGTGGCTACTCAGTCCTGTTGTGATTGGTCAATATTCAATCACTAGGAGGAAAATGCTCCTTTAATATGTATGTCTTCTGATAAAATCCCTTAGATAAATGCAAAAGTAATCATCTTCGGTCCGACGTGTTTAATCAATGAGGCCCTGCTAGTAAAAGCAAGTTGGTTCACTTTATATACAACAAACATCCCAACGACTTGCCTATAGTGCTGAAGACGTGCCCTGGAGTAATTGTTATTTCTAGTGGACCTGTGCCAGTGCAAATGCCTAACTGACATCTACACAACTAAGTGGAAAATTGCTCCAACTGGCCCCTCCCTCAGAGGCAGGACTAATTAAATCTAGCTGGTTATCACTGCAGCAATGTAAACTCAATTATCAGTAGGAAGTCTTCACAGTGTTACAAATTCCTTTTAATTGGTGGCTTACAGATGCTCAGTTTGTGCTCATTTAAGATCCCCTTGGATCCAGATTTCATTAAAGCCTTGGTGCAAATGAGAACGGAATCCAGGCATGAGGTGAGAGTGACCAACAACTTATTCTGGCATCAAGCAGTTCTGGTGAAAGTACAAACCTCATTTCCAGAAAAGTTGGGATATTTTCCAAAATGCAATAAAAACAAAAATCTGTGATATGTTAATTCACATGAACCTTTATTTAACTGGCAAAAGTACAAAAAAAAGATTTTCAATAGTTTTACTGACCAACTTAATTGTATTTTGTAAATATACACAAATTTAGAATTTGATGGCTGCAACACACTCAACGAAAGTTGGGACAGAGGCATGTTTACCATTGTGTTACATCACCTTTCCTTTTAATAACACTTTTTAATCATTTTGGAACTGAAGATACTAATTGTAGTAGATTTGCAATTGGAAATTTTGTCCATTCTTGCTTGATATAAGACCTTAGCTGCTCCACAGCCCGTGGTCTCTGTTGTCTGATTCTCCTCTTCATGATGCGCCACACATTTTCAATAGGAGATAGATCTGGACTGGCAGCAGGCCAGTCAAGCACACGTACTCTGTGTCTACAAAACCACGCTGTTGTAGCCTGTGCAGAATGTGGTCTGGCATTGTCCTGCTAAAATAAGCATGGATGTCCTGGGAAGAGACGTTGCCTTGATGGCAACATATGTCTCTCTAAAATCCTAATATACGCCTCAGAGTCAATGGTGCCTTCACATACATGCAACTCACCAATGCTGTGGGCACTGATGCACCCCCATACCATCACAGATGCTGACTTTTGCACCTTTCGCTGATAACAATCAGGATGCTCGTTTTCATCTTTAGCACAGAGAACTCGACGCCCTTTTTTTTCCGAAAACTAGCTGAAATGTGGACTCATCTGACCACAGCACACGGTTCCACAATCTTTCGGTCCATCTGAGATGAGCTCGGGCCCAGAGAACTCACCGGCGTTACTGCATAGAGTTATGTACCGCTTCCTCCTTGTGTAATACAGTTTCAAGTTGCATTTCTGGATGCAGCAACAGACTGTGTTAAGTGACAATGGTTTTCCGAAGTACTCCCGAGCCCAGGTGGTTCTAATTGTCACAGTAGCATGACGGTTTCTTAGGCAGTGCCGCCTGAGGGCTCAAAGATCACGCGCATTAAACAGTGGTTTCCGACCTTGCCCTTTACGCACTGAGATGTCTCTGAATTCTCTGAATCTTTTCACAATATTATGTACTGTAAACGTTGAAAGACCTAAATTCTCTGCAATCTTGCGTTGGGAAATGTTCCTTTTGAACTGACTAACAATTCTCTCGCGAATTTTGGCACAAAGGGGTGAGCCACGACCCATCCTTGCTTGCAAAGACTGAGCCTTTGATGGACGCTGCTTTTATACCCAGTCATGATACCTCACCTGCTACCAATTAGCCTGCTTAATGTGGAGTCTTCCAAACCGGTGTTACTTGAATATTCTGTGCACTTTTCAATCTTATTTTAGCTCTGTCCCAACTTTTGTTGAGTGTGTTGCAGCCATTAAATTCTAAATTTGTGTATATTTTTAAAAATACAATTAAGTTGGTCAGTAAAACTATTGAAAATCTTTTCTTTGTACTTTTGTCAGTTAAATAAGGGTTCACGTGAATTAACATGTCACAGATTTTTGTTTTTATTGCATTTTGGAAAATATCCCAACTTTTCTGGAAATGGGGTTTGTACATCTAATGAACACTAGAATATTGAAGGGTCCTGCCGAAGAGTCTCAGACTGAAACGTCAACTGTACTCTTCTCCATTGATGCTACCTGGCCTGCTGAGATCCCCAGCATTTTGTGTGTGTTACTAGGATATTAACTTTATCTACAATTAAATCTAGTACAAAGAAAAATGATTGCATTTGTTGTCTCAGCCACAAGATATTGAAGTCCATTAAAGTTCACTTGAATAGACAAGCCATTAATTTTTCTGGCCTATTTAGTGGTTATCCTTGTATTGTTGAAAAGTCATGCTAAGCTTCTGTAAAGATGCAGGAAAAAATGGACAGCACTTGCCATTTATTAGCCTGACTCATCATCCTTCAGACAGGATTGTGAGACAGTTTTTATTTGCAGAGGCAGCCATGATCAGTGTGACAAGTGAAACTGTGGAAGTTAAAATGCTTTGCTACTTCCACTTAGATTTACTAATAGCGTTACAGTGTACTTGATTCCATCTAAATCAAACGTATGTGGACCATGTCATTCAGTTCAAGAATCTGAATCAATAATTGAGCTTGCCGTTATTGCTTATTGGTGGGTGGGAGGGGAGAGATAGCAGTGGAATTCAGGATGTTGAAACATTGTAACAGAACTTTAGAGAACACCATTTAATTGCAAAGAAGTTTGAAGGCACTGGAGCCATTTTTAGCATCAACTCTTAAATTTTCTTGTTATCAATTCCATAATTAACTAACATTTTCAGATTATGCGTGACACAAAGGCTTTCTCAAACTAATAGCCATTCTAGATGGATTCAAGCAGAGATAATATAGCAGGGTTCACAAGTATTGGAGAAAATTGCTGTTGGCTTATGAGGTTAATTTGAATATGACTGTTAATTGCACCTTGGACAGAAAAAAATCTTAATAGTAAATTTTACACTGTCAAGACTGATTTATGCAAATTAGAAAATCTCATGCCTGCTATTAACAATATTCCAAGAGTAGACAAGGCTGGTCATCTCAAGTTAATGTTAATCTATTTCTAATTGAAACTGAATAAGTTTGTTTTCTTAAATTTCAACCTGCCCAAATGTAACTTGGCATGAGCTTATTTCAATTTCTCTGACTTGATTGAGAAATGTCATACTTAGTTTGCCTTTTAGATTCTGCTGTGACACAGTGAATGATTCTACAGGAAAGGAATGCAGCCAAAGGCCCAAAATATAAATGGAATCCCACCAACTCCATGGCATCCGTTAGTCTCGCGAGACCATGGATCTGCACCTGGAAAGTCTTGGAGTGTCCTCTCCACAGTGCAGGCCTGGGCACGGTTGTATGGAAGACCAGCAGTTGCCCATCCAACAAGTCTCCCCTCTCCACGCCACCGATGTTGTCCAAGGGAAGGGTAAGGGCCGATACAACTTGGTACCGGTGTCATCACAGGAGTTGCCAGAACCAGGTTGGAGGCAACGTCGGACTGCCTTAGGGACTCCAGCTCCAGATTTGTCCTCAGGGTTTATTCCCGAAGCCTTTCCCATAAGTGGGTATGGCCGCAAGGCAGCGGAGCTTTGATATCAGGGTTTTCCCTCTCTTAGATGGACTGCCTTCCCAGGCTGATGAGCTCCATCTACCCGATCCCACCAACTACCACCAGGTGAAATGACACAGGATAATTAAGGTGCTGAATTATTGAGTATTCCATTCGGCCCCCAAGTAGATAAGCTGATAATAGTGCAATTGGGTAAGTGCTGAAACCCCTCGTATAAGCATAAAACCATCCTGGTTAATTTTGGTCTGGGGGATGCCTGTTGAAAATGGAGACAGTGTATCCTCTTGTGACCCTATGCACTGGAGCCTCCAAACTTGGTGGTGAAGCCAGAAACTAAACTGCCTTTTCATATACAACACAAAGTTCTGACAGGTTTGATCTTGCAGCCTTCCTAATAATAGCAGGAAATCACCTGACAATTTGGAAATAGACAGGTTTCGCAGTGATCAGTATGAAGGCCTATATTTTGCTGACAAACAATAGTAGTTCATAAATTCTGATGAAGCTTGGTAGCATGTCAGAAAGCTATAAAAATAAGCAAATGTTGTCAGTTCTTAGAAATTGCTGTTGCCTTGACATCCATCTGAACTGTGTAGGCCTCCGTTTGTCTCGATAGACCATGGATTTACACCTTGGAAAGTTTCCAGGGCACAAGCCTGGGCAAGGTTTTTCTTTATGGAAGAACGGCAGTTGCCCAAGCTGCAAGTCTCCCCTCTCCACGCCACCAATGTGGGAAGGGCATTAGAACCATCTGAACTACAGTATGCCATAATGTACACAATTTGATGTCAAATAATCAGGTTTAATATTATTGACATGTCTTGAAATTTGTTGTTTTGCATCAACAGTACGGTTCGATACATTAAAAAAACTAAATTACAATAAGAAATATATATTTAATTTTTTTGTGCCGTACTCTGCCAGAGCCTCGGTGACCACTTATTTTTTCAAGTGGTTGTCTTGAAGGAAGGATTCTGTGAGTGGTCCCCCACGTCCTTCTCACAGCGCAGTTTTTTACGAGGCTGAGTTGCGAGCTCGACACTCAACCCAGCACGGATGGAAAGTTTGCCCGGGAGTGGCCTGACTGAGTTCGAACTCAGAAACCTTCGCTCCGGAGTCCAGCACTGATGTCACTGATTTAAATAAGTAGTGCAACAAGAGGACAAAAATTGTGAGTTAGTATTCGTGGGTTTGTTCATTGTCTGTTCTTCAGGCCTTAATGATGGATTCCACCTTTTTGGGGCATTGGCTTTTAAAGATGTCCTTGATGCTGGGGAGGACAGTGCCCATGATGGAGCTGGCTGAGTTTGCAACCCTCTGCAGCTTTTTTCTAATCCTCTGCATACCAGACAGTGATGCAACCAGCTAGAATGTTCTCCAGAGTACGTCTGTAGAAATCTGCTAGAGTCTTTGGTGACAGACTAAATCTCCTCAAACTCCCAATGAAGTATAGCCACTGGCGTGCCTTCTTTGTTATTGCATCAATACTTAGGGCCCATAATAGGTCCTCAGAGTTGTTGACCTCCTCACCCTGCTCACCACTGCTGATCCCTTGATGAGGACCAGTGTGTGTTCCCTCGACTTCCCCTTCCTGAAGTCCACAACCAATTCCTTGGTCTTAATGATGTTGTGTGCAAGGTTGTTGTTGTGACAACACTCAACAAGTTGATCTTACTCGCTCCTTGTCACCATCTGAGATTCTGCCAACAGCAGTTGTGTCATAGTCAAATTTATAGATGTTCTTTGAGCTGTGTCTAACCTCGCAGTAGTAAGTATAGAAAGAAGTCCGATTAGCACATTTTTCATGGCTGGGGGTGGGGGGAAAGCTAATTTTGAGCCTCTTTACTGATTGTTTGTGATCAATAATCAATTTTACATACAACACCAAGCTATGGAATGTCTGTATTTCAGATTATTTTGTAAGAGCACATTATTTTGGAACTCCCGTAAACTATCTTACTCCCTTACAATGACTTTTCTCAGTGATTGCTGGGTAATTTCTAGGGGCTATCAGATTCTAATAACCTTCTATTTTGCGCACGAGCCTGATGTCTATCTATATAACATGAGGGATCGTTGTTAAAGTAGCTTTAAAGCACAAGCTGTAAAGGATAAAATGGTTCATTGATGTTTTCTGTTTCACTTCTCACTATGGGAATAGCATTTTTAGGAGTTAGTGCTTATTAATTTGCCTTTTGTTCAGGGCATTGAGTATAAAATTTGGCAGGTCATTGTTGCAGCTGTATAAAACATTGGCTGGGCCAAATATATTTAATTCTGGTTACCACCTTAGAGGAAGAATGTGGAGGTTTTGTTCAGGGTACAAGATGATGCCCAGATTGCAGAATATAAGCAGAGATTGGACAAGCTTGGGATTGTTTTCTCTGGAATGTCAGAGGCTCAGGGGGAGGCATGATAGAAGTGTATAAAGTTATGAGATGTTGGATAGTCTGTCTTTTTCCCAGGGTGGAAAGGTCAAATGCTAAAGAACATAGGTTTCAGGTAAGGTAAGGCATGATGGTAGCATAGTGGTTAGTGCAACACTGTTACGGCTCAGGGCATTCCGGAGCTTGGAGTTCAATTCCAGCGCTGTTTTGTATGGAGCTTCCGTATGTTCTCCCTGTGGCATGTGTGGGTTTTCCCCAAATGCTCTGGTTTCCTCCTACAGTCCGAAAAAGTATCGTGTAGGTTAATTTGTCATTGTAAATTGTCCCATGATTGGGGTAGGTTGAATGGGATTGTGGGATTGCTGGGGCGGCATGGCTCAAAGGGCCAGGAGGGCCTATTCTGTGTTTATCACTAAGTAGATATATTTTTGGCAACAACAGCCTCTCATTCATGGTCAGCAAGACTAAGGAATTGATTATCGATTTTGGGAAGAGGCAGTCAGGAGAACATGCACCAGGCCTCATTGAGGGGTTACACTGGCGCATCACCACCTAATATGGAGGCTCCAGTGCACAGGATCACAAGATGCTGCAGGAGGCCGTGTCCATCTTGGACACAACCCTCCCACCATCCACGTGAACCGGTGCCTTAGGAGGGCAGCATCCATGATCAAAGACCCTCACCGTCTGGGACATGTCCACTTCTCATTACTGCAACTGGGAAGGAGACACAGGAACCTTAAAGAAACAATTTTTCCTTTGGCCATCAGATTTCTGAATGGTTCATGAACACACTGGTTATCCTCCATTTGCAATAATTTATTTATGTATGTATGGATCTTTATGTATGTAACTTATAGTAATTTTTATGTCTTACACTGTACTGCTGCAAAACAACAAATGTCACGACATGCTGTATGTTACTGACAATAAATCTGATGCTGATTCAATTCCTTCCTGAAGCTTTTTTATTTACAGTTTCACTTGTGCTTGGTTCAATGTAAAAATGGAAGACATATTTATTTAACAAACTTGTCAACTTCATATTGCCCATTTCAATCTTGATAATGAATACTTAATGGGTCAACATTCCTCCTCCTGTTCTTCCTCTTAAACATTTAAAAACCACCATATCTTTTATGTGCCTGTTAAAAGTTACCTTTATGCAACATTCCATTTTCAAGCTTATTTTCATTGTATCCTTGTGTTACTTCCTGACTTTTATAATCTCATTCCCTTGCGGTTTTACATCTTTATTGTGTGTTACCCCATTTTTAACATTGATTGTTTATCATGGTACCTATTCACTTTTCGGTATATACCTGTCTTGTACCAAATACTTTCCAACTCTGGTGCTCTGGTATCTTTGGCTCAGGAAAAAGCATTAGGCTTTACTGACAAATTATACAACTCACTGGAGCAGGATGCCTACGTCATTAAAGCCCTTCTGCTAACCTTAGCAACATTAGTAGCTTGCTGTGAGGCATATCAACAATGGGAAAAATAGCAGTATGATGTCACTCCGACAGTGCTGCCTCATTTGGCCACATTCCACTCCATGAAAGAACGTTTTTGTTATGAAATTGAAATGGCCTAAGACTGAAATGAAAGGTGCTGCACCCTCCAGCAAGTTTTTAAACAACTTCCCAATTTATAATTAAGTTAATAGCCAATATGCACGCTTTAAAAGAGAATTGTTCTTACTGTCATAATATTGCAAAACCAAAATCATAGTAATTAATACTGACAGGCAATGCAAAAGAAAATAATTACAAGAATTCTTTTTGCAACTGAAGATCCAAATTCCAAAATAGACAATAGACAGCAGGTGCAGGAGTAGGCCATTTGGCCCTTCTAACCAGCACCGCCATTCACTGTGATCATGGCTGATCATACACAATCAGTACCCCGTTCCTGCCCTCTCCCCATATCCCTTGACCCCGCTATCTATAAGAGCTCTATCTAACTCTCTCTTGAATGTATCCAGAGACTTGGCCTCCACTGCCTTCTGGGGCAGAGCATTCCACATATCCACCACTCTCTGGGTGAAAAAGTTTTTCCGCATCTCTGTTCTAAATGGCCTACCCCTTATTCTTAAACTGTGGCCTCTAGTTCTGGACTCACCCATCAGCGGGAACATGCTTCCTGCCTCCAGTGTGCCCAATCCCTTAATAATCTTATATGTTTCAATCAGATCCCCTCTCATCCTTCTAAATTCCAGTGTATACAAGCCCAGTCACTCCAATCTTTCAACATATGACAGTCCCACCATTCCAGGAATTAACCTTGTGAACCTACACTGCACTCCCTCAATAGCGAGAATGTCCTTCCTCAAATTTGGAGACCAAAACTGCACACAATACTCCAGGTGGGGTCTCACCAGGGCCCCGTACAGCTGCAGAAGGACCTCTTTACTCCTATACTCAATTCCTCATGTTATAAAAGCCAGCATGCCATTAGCTTTCTTCACTGCCTGCTGTACCTGCATGCTTGCTTTCATTGACTGATGTACAAGAACACCTAGATCTCTTTGTACTTGCCCTTTTCCTAACTTGACTCCATTTAGATAGTAATTTGCCTTCCTGTCCTTGCCACCAAAGTGGATAACCTCACATTTATCCACATTAAACTGCATCTGCCATACATTTGCCCACTCACCCAACCTGTCCAAGACACCCTGCATTCTCATAACATCCTCCTGACATTTCACACTGCCACCCAGCTTTGTGTCATCAGCAAATTTGCTAATGTTACTTCTAATCCCTTCATCTAAATCATGTATGTCAAACTCAAGGCCCGCAGGCCAAATCCGGCCCACGGTGGAATTATCTTTGGCCAGCGAGATAATATCTAATTACTATTAAAGCTGGCCCCAGTAATCGAAGCGCCTATGGCGTATGATATGGCTAATGCTGAGTTTATTCAGGTACCAGGTTTTCAGGGTTTTTAGTGTTTATTCGGCAGTCTTGCTCGGCAGTCTTCTTCATAAGAAACGGAATTTGTAAAGTGAAACACTTTGTAGTTATAGCAGAGACTGAGACACATGAGAGCAGGCTGAAAAAACGGAGGCAACAAAAGCTGCGTTCGCACGCGTCCGACTGATCCGGCCCGCATGAAGCTGCATTTTGCTCAATCCGGCCCGTGACCTAAAATGAGTTTGACACCCCTGATCTAAATCATTAATGTATATTGTAAACAGCTGCGGTCCCAGCACTGAACCTTGCGGTACCCCACTGGTCACAGCCTGCCATTCTGAAAGGGACCCGTTAATCACTACTCTTTGTTTCCTGTCAGCCGGCCAATTTTCAATCCATGTCAGTACTCTGCCCCCAATACCATGTGCCCTAATTTTGCCCACTAATCTCCTATGTGGGACTTTATCAAAAGCTTTCTGGAAGTCCAGGTACACTACATCCACTGGCTCTCCCTTGTCCATTTTCATAGTTACATCCTCAAAAAAACTCCAGAAGATTAGTCAAGCATGATTTTCCCTTCATAAATCCATGCTGACTCGGACTGATCCTTCTACTGCTATCCAAATGTGTCATAATTTCCTCTTTTATAATTGACTCCAGCATCTTTCCCACCACTGACATCAGGCTAACCGGTCTATAATTCCCTGTTTTCTCTCTCCCTCCTTTCTTGAAAAGTGGGACAACATTAGCCACCCTCCAATCAGCAGGAACTGTTCCTGAATCTATAGAACATTGGAAAATGATTACCAATGCGTCTACTATTTCTAGAACCACCTCTTTAAGTACCCTGGGATGCAGACCATCAGGTCCCGGGGACTTAGCAGCCTTCAGACTCAACAGCCTATCCAACACCGTTTCTTGCCTAATATAAATTTCCTTCAGTTCATCCTTTACCCTAGTTCCTTTGGCCACTATTACATCTGGGAGATTGTTTGTGTCTTCCCTAGTGAAGACAGATCCAAAGTACCTGTTCAGCTCATCTGCCATTTTGTTGTTCCCCATAATAAATTCACCCGTTTCTGTCTTCAATGGCCCAATTTTGGTCTTAACTATTTTTTTGCTATTCACATACCTAAAGAAGCTTTTACTATCCTCTTTTATATTCTTGGCTAGTTTACCTTCGTACCTCATTTTTTCTTGGTGTATTGCCTTTTTTGTTATCTTCTGTTGCTCTTTAAAAGCTTCCCAGTCCTCCGGTTCCCCGCTCTTCTTTGCTATGTTATACTTCTTCTCTTTTATTTTTATACTGCTCTTTACTTCCCTCGTCAGCCACGGCCGCCCCTTACTCCCCTTAGGATCTTTATTGAATGTATTGATGTTTTCACACAGAAGAGCCTGAAGATAATTATCTGGTTACAATCAGATTCTATTGCACAGCAACATGATTGATTGCATTTATCAACTTGTATCCACAGAACTAACTATTACATTGCATGTTGTGGTACAAAGCTTTAAAGGAAACTGCCATTTGCCACTGATGCCCTTTATGGTGGTTACTTTTCCGGTAACATTTAGTCAGACAGAACTGGGCAGTTTATTGGACCCTGTTGTAAAAATATGAAGCATCAGTGAAAATCAGTCATAGCTGATCCTTTATTTTCCTCCTCCTCAACCCCAGTTCCTGGCCTTCTCCCTGCAGCCATTGATGCCATGTCCAATCAAGAACCTATCAATTTCTGCCTTAAATACATCCAACAACCTGGCCTCCACAGCAGCATGTGGCAACAAATTCACCACCCTTTGGCTAAAGAAATTGCTCCACATTTCTGTTTTGAAGGGGTGGCCCTCTATCCTGATGCTGTGCCCTCTTATTCTAGAATCTCCCACTGTGGGAAACATCCTTTCCACATTTACTCTGTCTAGGCCTTTCAGTATTCGAAAGCTTTCAATGAGATCCATAAGACCAAGGAGCAGAAGTCAGCCATTCGGCCCATTGAGTCTGCTCTGCCATTTTATCATGAGCTGATTCATTTTCCCATTTAGTCCCACTCCCCTGCCTTTTCACCATAATCTTTGATGCCCCCTCATCCTTCTGAATTCCAGCAAGTACAGATCCAGAGCCATTAAACGTTCCTCATATGATGACTCTTTCATTCCTGGAATCATCCTTGTGAACCTCCTCTGGACCCTCTCCAATACCAGCACATCTTTTCTCAGATGAGGGGCCCAAAACTGTTCACGATACTCAAGGTGAGGCCTCACCAGTGCCTTATAAAGCTTCAGCATCACATTCTTGCTCTTATATTCTAGACATCTTGCAATGAATGCTAACATTGCATTTGCCTTCCTCACTACCGACTCAACCTGCAAGTTAACCTTTAGAGTGTTCTGCACAAAGGTTCCGAAGTTCGTTTGCATCCCAGATTTTTGGATTTTCTCTCCATTTATAAAATAGTCCACACATTTATTTCTACTACCAAAGTGCATGACCATGCATTTTCCAACATTGTATTTCATTTGCCACTTTCTTACCCATTCTCCTAATCTGTCTAAGTCCTTCTGCATCCTACCTGTTTCCTCAACACTACCTGCCCCTCCACCAATCTTTGTATCATCTGCAAACTTGGAAACAAAGCCATCTATTCAATCATCTAAATCATTTATATACAGCATAAAAAGAAGTGGTCCCAACACCGACCCCTGCAGAACTCCACTAGTCACCAGCAGCCAACCAGAAAAGGATCCTTTTATTCCCACTTGCAGCCTCCTACCAATCAGCCAGTGCTCTAGCCATGTTACTAACTTTCCTGTAATACCATTGGCTCTTAACTTGCTAAGCATCCTCGTGTGGCACCTTGTCAAAGGTCTTCTGAAAGTCCAAATATACAATATCAACTGCATCCCCTTTATCTGTCCAACTTGTAATCTCCTCAAAGAATTCCAACCGGTTTGTCAGGCAGGATTTTCCCTGAAGGAAACCATGCTGACTTTGTACTATATTGTCCTGTGTCACCAAGTACTCCAATACTTCATCCTTAACAATTGACTCTAACATCTTCCCAACCACTGAGGTCAGGCTAACTGGTCTATAATTTCCTTTCTGCTGCCTTCCTCCTTTCTTAAAGAGTGGAGTGACATTTGCAATTCTCCAGTCCTCCGGCACCATGCCAGAGTCCAATGATTTTTGAAAGATCATTTCTAATGCCATCACAATCTCTAACGCTGCTTGTTTCAGAACTCTAGAGTGCAGTTCCTCTGGTCCAGGTGACTTGTGTAGCTTTAGGTCTTTCAGCTCTTTGAGCACCTTATCTCTTGTAATAGAAACTGCCCCCACTCCTCTTCCTTCACACACTACAACATCAGGCATGCTGCTAGTGTCTTCCACAGTGAAGACTGATGCAAAATACTCATTTAGTTCATCAACCATCTCCTTGTCCCCCATTATTTCTCCTGCCTTGTTTTCTAGCTGTCCTATATCCACACTCACTTCTCTTTTATTTTTAACATACTTGGAAAAAACATTTACTATCCTCTTTGATATTATTTGCTAGCTTGCTTTCATATTTCATCTTTTCCCTTCTAATGAATTTTTTAGTTGCTTTCTGTAGGTTTTTTAAAAGAATTCCCAATCCTCTATCTTCCCACTAATTTTTACTTTGTTGTATGCCCTTTCTTTTGCTTTTACAATAGCTTTGACTTGTCAGCCATGGTGGTACTGTTTCAAACTTTTTTAAAAATCCAAAAATCATTCCTGCTTCAGAAAGACAAAATTAGTTTGTAGGAGGAAATCAATCACAAAATAGTATAATTCTATCATTTACTAAAACACTTCATTTATGCTGCATCCCTTGATTCATTTTGGATCTGACTGTTAAACAATTTAGGAATGTAATTTAACCCACAAAGGAAGTGAATTACTGTTGTTAACAGTAATGAACCATTATAAAGCATTGTTACTTCCGCTTTTTTGCTATTTTTCAATATTGCAGCATCAGGTTATGTTGGTTAAAACAGTAAGAGTTTGTATCCCTTCCAGAGTTTTTGGTATAATACCTAATCTTTCATTTCAATTGATACAGGTATTAGAAAAGAAACTAGTGTTTCAATTCATTGTCCTCATCACACAGGAATACACACTCTTCCCAAACAGAATGTAACTGTTACTCAACTGAAACTTAATGAGATGGACTGATAAGTTGGTTAAAGTCATTCATAAACGGCAGTCCAAGTGTAAAGTAATATCAAATAGCACTAACACCCCATGAATGGTAATCCAGGGATTACAAATCTCACCACATGCTGATTTCCATTAGGATAACAATATCAGCAAAATGATCGGCTGACTGAAAAAGTTGTGTAGAAAAGAGGAATTTGGCACCCTCTGAGCCAGAATGGGACAAGGGTCCTATAAACCAGAATCAGATTTATTGTTATTATTAGCATATGGCATGTTGGTGTTTTGTGGCAGCAGTACAATGCAATACATACAAAAATTATTATAAATTGCAGTAAGAAGTAAGTAGTGCAAAAGTGATGTAGTGTTAACGGTCTGTTCAGAAATCTGATGGCAGAGGTGAAGAAGCTGTTTCAGAAACATTGAGTGTGTGTCTTCAGGCTCTTGGTGGCAACAATGAGGAGAGGGCATGTCGTGCATGATGCATGCCGCCTTTCTGAGGGATTGTCTTTTGAAGATGTGCACGAAGCTATCTAGTGGTCTAGTGGCCACGATGGAGCTGGCTGAGCTTACAGTTTACTGCAGCTTTTTCCAATCCTGTGCAGTGACCCCTCCATACCAGAATGTGATGCAACCAGTTAAAATGCTCTTATCGGTACACGTGTAGAAATTTGCGAGAGTCTTTGGTAACATATCAAATCTCCTCAAACTCCTAATGAAGTAGAGCCACTGTTGTGCCTTCTTTGTAATTGCATCAAGATATTGGGCCCAGGATAGATAATCAGAGATGATGACACCCATGAACTTGAAACTGCTCACCCTTTCCATTGCTGATGTGTGTTCCTTGCACTTCCGTTCCTAAAGTCCGCAATCAATTCTTTGGTCTTACTGATGTTGAGTGCAAGTTGGTTGTTGTGACACTATTCAGCTAGCTGATCTATCTCGTTCCTGTATGCCTCCTCGTCACCATCTGAAATTCTGCCAGCAATAGTCTTGCTATTGGCAAATATATAGACGGTGTTTGAGCTGTGCCTAGCCACACAATTCTGGGGGTAGAAAGAGTAGAGTAGTGGGCCAAGCATACATCCTTCAGGTGCACCAGTATTGATTGTCCGTGAGGAGGAGATGTTATTTCCGATCCTCACTGACTGTGTTCTCTTGGTGAGGATCCTGTTGCAGAGGAAGGGTCAGTAGCCCAGGATCTGGTGTTTGTAGAACTGAGGGGTGATTATGTTGAATACTGGGCTGTAATCAGTAAACAGCAGCTTGAGTTGGGTATTGCTATTGTCCAGATGATCCAAGGCTGAGTGGAAAGCCAATGAGATTGCATCCGCTGTAAACCCATAGTGGTGATGGGCAAAACAGGATTGTTTAAAAACTCAGAGCTATTGGAGGAGACATGAAGGTGGAATCTGATTTTTTTTTTAAATCTGAGTGTGAAATGAAATAGGAAATGAGAGTGTAGGATCAGACCAGAGTAAAAGCAGGGAAAATACAATCAGGAAAAGAAAACGTGTTTAAGTACGAAAGCACTCCACGGAGTATTCAAATGGGTTATAGCACTGAGCAGCCTTGATTAAAGTCAGATCAGCTGGGTATTCAAGTGCAATTTCAGCAGTACATTGTACCCCAATGAAGTCAATAACTGTGCTTGTGATGGAAGGATTGGGAAAGGAGTAGAAAGGGAATAATTTACTTAGATGATCTTCCTACCCATTATGGTATTCCAAAGCTTGGGTCTCACTCAGGCAAGTTCACCTATCTTCGTATCTTCCACAAACTTGGCTACAAACCCATCAATTCCGTCATCCAAATCATTATATACAATATGAAAGGATGTGGTCCCAATACTAATCTCTGTGAAACACCACCCAACTGCCAACCAGAACATCCCCCTTCATTCCCACTCTTTGCCTCCTGTCAGTCAGCCAGTCTTCTATTCCTACTAGTATCTCATTACTAATAACCATATAACAATTACAGCACGGAAACAGGCCATCTTGGCCCTCCTAGTCCGTGCCGAACGCTTACTCTCACCTAGTCCCACTGACCTGCACTCAGCCCATAACCCTCCATTCCTTTCCTGTCCATATAGCTATCCAATTTTACTTTAAATGACAATACCAAACCTGCTTCTACCACTTCTACTGGAAGCTTGTTCCACACAGCTACCACTCTCTGAGTAAAGAAATTCCTCCTCGTGTTACCCTTATACTTTTGCCCCCTAATTCTCAACTCATGTCCTCTTGTTTGAATCTCCCCTACTCTCAATGGAAAAAGCCTATCCACGTCAATGACTCCAGAATCTCTTCAGCCATCTCTTTCAGAACCCTGAGGTGTTCTCCATCTCATCTAGGCATCTTATCTCCTTCACACCCCACATACTTCCTTCTTGGTAATTGTGATAATACTCACTTCCTCTCTTGACATGCTCAAATTTGTGGTATACTGCAAGTGTCTGCCACAGTGCAGACTGATGCCAAATACTTACTAAGTTCAACTGTCATTTCTTTGTTCCCCAAGCCTACCTCTCCTGTGTCATTTTCCAACATTTGGATATCCACTCTCCCCTCTCTTTCACACTTTATATATCCAGTAAAACTTCTTGTATCCTCCTTTATACTGTTGGCTAACTTGCCTTCATGTTTGATCTTTTCTCTCCTTATGACTTTTTTAGTTGCCTTCTATTGATTTTTAAAAGCTTTTCAATCCTTACCTTCCCACTAATTTTTGCTATATTATATGCCCTTTCTTTTTGTATTATGCTGTCTTTCACTTCCTTTGACAGTCAGCATTGCCTCATCCTCCCTTTAGAATATTTCTTCATCGTTGGGATATACCTATTCTGCGCCTTCCAAAATGGCTGCACAAACTCCAGCCAATGCTGTTCTGCTATCATCCCTACAAGTGTTCCCATCCAATTAGCTTTGAGTAGCTCTTCTCTCATGCCTCTGTAATTCCCTTTACTCCACTGTAATACCGATCTTCTTCCTCTCAAACTGCAGGGTGAATTCTGTGAAATTATGATCACTGCCTTCTAAGAGTTCCTTTAACTTAATCTCCTTAATCAACCCGGTTCATTACACAACACCCAGTTCAGAATTTTTTCCCTTAGTGGGCTCAACCACAAGTTTTTTTTATATATAAAACCATCCCATCAGCATTCTACAAATTCCCTCTCATGGGATCCAGCACCAACTTGATTTTCCCAATCCACCTACACGTTGAAATACCTTATGACTATAATAACATTGACAGTTTTACACGTCTTTTCTCCCCCTGTAATTTCTATCCCACCATCTGGCTACTGTTCAGAGGTCTGTACATATCTCCCATCAGGGTCTTTTTACCTTTGCAGTTTCTTAACTCCACCCACAAGAACTCTATATCTTCCAGTCCTATGTCACTTCTTTCTAAGGACTTGATGTCTTTTTTTTTTACCAATAGAGCCACTCCACCCTCTCTGCCTACCTGCCTGTCCTTTCAATACAATGTGTAGCCTTGGATGTTAAGCTCCCAACTGTGATCTTCTTTCAGCCATGACTTAGCGATGTCCAACATCATACATACCAATCTCTAACTCTGCTACAAGATCATCGACCTCATTCCGTATACTGTGTGCATTCAGATATAACGCCTTCAGTCCTGTATTCATCACCCTTTTCAATTTTGCCCCCATGTTATACTTAAAGTCATCCCACTGACCACAATTTTGCTCTATCATCTGCCTGTCCTTTCTCACAATCTCACAACACACATCATCTACTTATATACCGGCTGCCCTGTGCTCATCCCTGTCACTCCGGTTCCCATCCCCCTGCCAAATTAGTTTAAATCCTCCCCAACAACTCTAGCAGACCCGCCAGCAAGAATATTGGTCCCCCTCAGGTTCAGGTGTAACCCATTCTTTTTGTACAGGACATACCTTCCACAGAAGAGATCCCAATGATCCAGAAATCAAAAACTCCGACCCCCTGCACCAGATCCTCAGCCACTCACACAACTGTACTTTCATCCTATCCCTACCATTACCAGCATATAGCTCTGGAAGTAATCCAGGGATTACTAATTTAGAGGTCCTATCCTTCAGCCTCTTCCTTAAACTCACTATGCAAGTCCTGCTCCCCTTTTCTACCTATGTCGCTGGTACCAATGCACACCACCACCTCTGGCTGTTTATCCCCCCCCCCCCCCACCTTGGGAATATACTGCAGCCGCTCTGAATCGTCCTTGACCCTAGCACCTGGGAGGTAACACACCATCCTGGTATCTTTTCCATTTGTCACATGATCTCCTGTCTATCCTCCCACTATCAAATTTCCTATCACTATTGCCATACCTGACTTTACCCCTCTCTGCTGAGCCTCTGAGCTGGCTACCTGATATGTCAACCCCCTCCCCTGGCAGTATCCAAAGGGGTGTATTGTTGCTGAGGGAGATGGCCACAGGGGAACCCAGGACTGACAGCTTACTCCCCTTACTCCTCCGGGTGCTCACGTATCTACGATCTGAAGCTGCACTCTGGGTGTGACCACCTCAGTAAGCATCTCATCTGTGAGGTTTCCAGCCACCTGGATGGTTCTGAGTACATCCAGCTCCATCTCCATTTCCTTTACTTTATCCAGTAGCCATCATCATCACCATCAAGGAGGTTGTGAGGTACCTTGTAATCCCACATCTCACAGGAGGTACATTCTACTGACTTAACTACAATCTTGCCTACGCTCGTTGTAGCTTTGCTTCTAACTTCTAAGCAAAAGTTCTACAATTATCTAAATGAGTCTAAAAGACTAAGCACCATTAGCCTATACCTGTTCTCAACCAAGGTTGCTGAGCCAAACTTTTATTACTGGCCAACTCACTTTTTACTGGTTCAGTTAAGACTCTCTGCTGTTTTCAATTGTCTCCCACCCTACAAGATCTTGCTCTCTCACTCACAACTTTAAGCATTGACAGATGATGCCCACTTTTGCTTCTACTCAAGTATTTTTGATAGAACAGATAATTGGAAGCAGAATGTTTGCAATATATGTTGACTTAACAGTTAACATTAAGATTTCTTTACTTGCATCTTACCACACCCCCCCCCCCCCACACTTCTCCTGGGTTTTTTTCTGTTCTTAACTATAGCTGTCCTCTCACCTCTTCTCCTCACCTGGCCATCACCTCCCCATGGTTCCCCATGTCCTTGCCTACTTCCATGGTCTATTGTCCTCTCCTATCAGCCTCCTCCTTCAGTCTTGTATCTCTCCCACCAATGCTCCCTCAGATTCTTGCTTCATAACCCCCTTCCCCCAGCCACCTACCTTCCCTCCACTCAGTTTCACCTAGTGCCTGCCAGTTTATACTCCTCTCCCCCCCCCCCCCCCCCCACTTCGTATTCTGGCTTCTGCCTTCTCCTTTCCAGTCCCGATAAACAGCCATCCAAAAATGCCAGTTGTTTATTTTACTCCGTAGATGCTGTTTGAATTGCTGAGTTCCTCCAGCATTTTGTGTTGTCCAATATTTACAGCATCTGCAGAATCCATTGTGTTTCAGCCCATTTTAGATCTCTAGTCTCATCTTTTAACATTTATGAAACTGAAAGGTACTGTCTTTCTTGTATAGTGATAACTAGAAACTGATTCTTGAAACTACTAAAAGCTTTTGCTGTCTGTTTGATTTCTATTGAAGGTATAATACTGTAGATACTGTGAATTTGAATATTGGCAATGTTCCTTGGGCTGGCATCCAAGGAGATTCTCTTTCCCCAAATACAGTTTTACAGCTCACATTGAATAACGCCAATCAGAAAAGTTAGTCTAGTGGTAAGATCAGATATTTTCCAGTGCGTGCCGTTTTTAATTTTCTATGTCAACAAAAGCTGCATTTATAAATTGATGGTTGAATTTTACCAATTTGTCAGTTACTAACAGCAGACTCTGATTTATTACAGGAAATTAAAGAATGAGCTCATCAAAATCCGTGGTGCCGGGGTGAATCGAAGAAGGCAGCAAGTTAATGAAAGAGTCTGTAAACGATGCCAGAAGACACTTGGCCTGATCTTCTTTAGAGGGGACTTGTGTCAGGTGTGCAATGATCGTGTGTGTGCAGAATGCCGTGTTATCATCAAAGACGGGAGCTGGAAATGCACGGCTTGTGCTAAAATTGCGTATGTATTTAATTTGTATGCAAACATTAACCAAAAGGCTAATCCTAAACTTCTGAAATTCAGTTGGGCTCCTTTGAGACTCAGGCATATTCACAGCTACAGCTAGTTATTGTCACAAAGAAACGCTGCTGTCATCCCTGGTTACCAGTTGTCAATGTCCACATTATGGAAATTTAATATGTTGTCACTTCTATCTGTGATTTTGGAAGAAAATGAATTCTTCTATGTACATGTTTAATTATTAACAAAAACTGCCAAAGTTTCTCACAGATGCTCTTTTTTTAAAAAAAAAGCAATCTTGCCATGACATATTATTTGGATGCTGTCATTGTGAAATATTTTGTGACAATTTTTTGTATATGGTAAGGGAGAAACATCATGAAAATCATGTCTGTTTCAGCTTTGTGCCACTGTGTGTCTTTCATAATTGCACAGTTGTCCACACCATCATAACATAGATTTCTAAAGTAAAACTGATAACAAATGGTGATGTCCATTAAAACCGACTATTAAAAGATGCCTGGTATAATATCCACAGTCAATTGTGATATTTAGCTATTATTACAACAAAAATCTTAATGTTCCACTTTAAATGAAGCCAACTTAAATAATGGTGCCTTGGGCTTCCAGTGGTATGTATGCAGACCATTAGATTCCTTTCAATTCAGGAGATATTAAAATTAATGAGAATATATTTAAATGCACTTAAGCATTTATCTTTATTGCTTTGAATCACGATAATTTGTAAAGAAGTAGAAATAATTTAATTTCCATGGACTGATTTCTTTACAGATATGAGACAAGAAGACATTATTATAGTTTGGTATAATTCTTACTGCCATTGCCGAGTTTGCACAGTCTCACTCTGACCACATGGTTTTGCCTTGTGTGGTCAGATTTCCTGCCAGATTGCAAAGACACGTGGGGTGGTAGGTTAATGGCCAATGTAAATTGCCCCTACTTCATGCCTTGGGTGTAGAATCTGGCGGAGCTGATGGAAATGTGGGGAGAATAAAGCGGGATTAGTGTAAATGGGTGGTTGATAGTAAGTGCAGGGCCTGGTTCCATGAACAATGTGAACCCCACAATGGTTCTAAGATAATACATTGCAGGTTTTCTGTAAAAATACGTACAGCATATTTCTTTTCGCCACCATGCCATACATGTGTGCCTTGCTAAAGTAAAAGCAAAACTAAAATACGTTATTCCTTGTTCCATGTTTTTGTTTTCAATTAGTTCACAGTAGCATAGTGGTTAGCACAATGCTCTACAGTGAGTTCAGTTCACGCCACTGTTGCTAAGGAGTTTGTAAGTTTATCCCCGTGACCATGTGGGTTTCCTCCAGGTGCTCGAGTTTCCTCCCACAGTCCAAAGACATACCAGTTGTTAGGTTATTTGGTCATTGTAAATTGTCTCGTGATTAGGCTAGTGGTAACTTGTGAGTTTCTGGGTAGCGCGGCTCAAAGGTTTAGAAGCACCTACTCCAAGCTGGATTTCAATAAAATAAATTACTTAATGTCTTGGAGTTGCACACAGTTACTGATTATGGGGCCCAATCAGTTCGTGCTAGTGTTTATGCTCAACTTGAGCTGCCTCCCATCTTTCCTCTTCCAGTTATCAGCATAAGATTTTACTCTGTGTGTTTATCTGGCTTCTGCTTAAATTAAGGAACCTTTCCTCTGAAACATGCCTGTATTCTGGATTAAAACCCTTTTGTTTCCAAGCGCCTTGAAATCTTCAGCTCAAGCGTAGAGCCACAGTGGCTAATGCCCATCCTTCTCAACCACATTGCTTGGAAAAATTTACATCAAAGGAATGAAATTATGGGGGCCTACAAAGGCCGGGTGTTTCTTCTTGCTGTATAACATCCCAGACCCTGTACGTGAACATTACCCTCATTAAATTCATACAAAAATATTACATTATTTTAAAAATCTGAGCTGTGATAAGGGAATGGACAATCCCTAAATGTATATATATATATATCTTTTAAAACTACAGGTTTTAGAAATTTAAATTCTGACAAAGGTAATAGACCCACAACATTAACTACTTCTTTCTACTGGTGCTGCCAGATTTGGTTAAGATTTATTTCCAGCACTTTGCCCTACTGACACTAATCTAAAGTTGTTGCAGTGTTGTATTACTGTGTGTGTGTGTGTGTGTGTGTGTGTGTGTGTGAGAGAGAGAGAGAGAGAGAGAGAGAGAGAGAGAGGTTGGGCAGGTGAATAAATAAATGCAACAACTGATTAAAAAGTATTTATGCTTCTAAGTGGGTGGTTTTGTATTCTGGGAAAGACATTCGATAAATAAACAAGCTTAACACTCGGGGACCTGATATACATCAAAATGTATATCTTTCACCTTGATATATACTGAGCATAATGGTGATATATAAGTGTGTGACATTGTTGTAGCTTGGGGCATTTCAGAATTCAATTCCAGTGCCATTCTGTAAGGAATTTCATAGGAAGGCATGGGGTCCATTGTCCTCCCACAATCCAAAGACGTACTGGGACAGTTAATTGGTCATTGTAAAATCGTCCTGTGACTAGGTTAGGGTGAATCAGAGTTGTGGGGTTGCTGGGTAACGTGGCTGAAAGGGCTGCAAGAGCCTACTCCATGTTGTATCGATAAATAACTAAACACTCACAGCAAAAAGAACGAGGTGTGTAGTTGAGGGGAAAAATACATTTAAAGAAATAGAAGAAGTCTGTAAGAAAATATTCAGCTACTGAGATGGAGGAAAATGTAGGGATTAGTTGTGGAATTTTCACTTCTAAATCAGATGGTTAATAGTCTTAGCACCAATTAGGAGTGAGTGCTTACTCCACAATAAAGGAGTGGTATATTTACCAAATTATCAAAAGATACAATTACACAGCAAAATAAAGAATTTATTGACCATCAAAGTAGGTAAAATATTTAGAAACTCATTGTGCAGACAGCCATATCAACCTCGGTCTGTTTCATTAGGTAACACAGCCTGAGTCGTATCCACTGCTCCCCAGTGCTGAATGAAACGGATTCCCTTCCCTGTAACAATGTTAGATTTTCCTCCTTTGTTCTGTTGGCAGCACACCATCAGTTCAATTTTGCATCACATCCAGCCAAATGTATAGAACAACCCAACAGATATAACATAGGGATGTATAAGATGTAAGGGTGTAGAATAAATGTAGTGTCTGGCACTTTATTTAAAATCAACTTTACGTTCAAGTATCCTAGAACATGATAACATCTTAACCATATGATGTCAGCTGGCAAAAAGTTTTGCATGAAGAAGGATTTTAAAGTGTACAATAGCTTCAGACTGTTGTGGCATTAAGGTGTACTTATAGTATTTTGGGTTTTCAAGTTCGTTGTATAAGATTCATGCTAAAGCAGTATTTGCCCATGCCACAAAAGGATACAGATAGCAAGTGAATAGGAAGTGGTTATGCATGATTAACAAGTGCTAATGCATTACCATTCAAATGGATTTGTGCAATACAGCATCTTTAATAGTGGAGACCTACCCAAAACAAATATTGTACAAGCAGTTGGAGAGTACATTATAATGTACTCTCCAACTGCTTGTACAATATTATTAATTCTATGGACTATTGATGGTAGAAGTGCCTTTCATTAACATTCCAACCTGCAAGTCGTATAACTTTGTGTGTCTTTGAACACAATATTAATGAGTTTATTTTCTTATCTCTAAAATAATGCCATTAAAACAAAAACTGAATTAAAATTCTAGTTGAATGTCATTAAATTTCTATTGAAATTTGTTTGTAATGTCTCCAATTATTTTTCATATACCGTATGGTATGATTCTCAGGAATGTCTGATAAATGAAAAATTATTTAGCAGTCTTTATAATGAATACTCAGAGACCAACATATTCAAATGTAAAAGTAGAATTTTATTTTCTTACTTTGTGGGCATAAAAACTGCATGAACATTGATCTTCCTCATTACAGGCAGTTGAGGGAGGTCACTGGTGAATGGTTTTTTGAAGAGAGAGCAAAACGTTTTCAGAATGTTTCTGTGCTGGGAAGTGAAATCGTCAAGCAATCCATCAAAAAATCCGCAGGTGGGACATTCAGATAATTTCTTCGGTATTTATATAAAATGAATATCTTCCCTTTCTTAGATCATTGAAAGATGTTCAGTTCCTTTGAGTTCACAGGTCAAATAGTAACTCAGTGCCAGTTATCAATTTGAGTCTAAGAGCAGTAGAATTTTCTAATGATGAGGTTATTGCTAAAGCTATTGGAATGAGCACAAATGGGGAGCTATGTGACCCCAATACAGTGAAAGTGCTGACCTTGCTCAGCTCTATTGAAGGCTAGTAAATCAAAGGGCCATTCAGCTGTTCTGGAAATTTGGTGGTGAAACAGGATTTTAGACAAAGTATAGAGAAATACAGTCAAACCAGGTTTTCCCACCAGTGCTGCTTAGTCAAATTCTTGCAGAAGCTGGTGGATGGAAAGCACTGTTCCCACTAAGCTGGCCACACGGTAACTGAAATGCTCCCGCGCGCTTAGCCTTTGTTGCCGCTCAGCTAAAATATTCTTTTATTTCGTATTTTATTCAAGTGCTACACAGTTTACAGGCCATGTAAAGCCTGCCTGCTCAGAGCAACGGTTGGTCTGTTTAAAAAAAAAATTAGAGGGAAGGTTGGTGGAAAGTGAGGGTCCCAGACGAAAGGAATGAGCAGAGGTCCGGGAAATAAATGGGATACATCTGAGGGCTGCTCTAGCCACACAGCAGTAAAGGGGAAGCCACAGTTAATAATAAAGAAAGGCACCAAGGTGACATCTGCTGTTGAAGCAAATACAGCAGAGTCAGAGGAAATATGGTCAATAGCTGTGTGAGCCTCTGGGCTTGTCATGCTCATTTGTTGCTAGCCCTATTCCCCAAGACAAGTCTTTTCATTAAATAGTGAGAATCACTCATTTATTGGTACATGTTGGGTTCCAAAATTAAGCTGAGCATGTCTGTCAGTGTTCTTCAAATGCTTGATTCATTGTCTAGCTTTAACCTTTCTAGATACCTGCAGTTTAATAATACCTCCGAACGTTATCCAAGTCAATCCTGTTCCTTCCCCACACTGCCTGCTCGCCAGCAGTTTCCTCTAGTCATCAGGACGCAACAGTCAAGCCTGTCTTTGGAGCTGTCCTGAAATATAGGAGGGTATTATGGCTTACAGGTCTTTTATTTTCCCCAGGCTGGGTTTTGAATACATATGTTTGGAAGAAAAAAAACATGGCTAAACATTAGACTGGAGTGGATGAGATTTACATCATTCCGCCAAGAAGATAATTAAAAATGCTGGATATGCCTAGCAAGTTAAGTAGCATCTATTGAAAGGAAAACAGAGTTAATAACAGGTCTCAGGACTAACAGATTAACTCTGTTTCTCCCTCTGCAGATGCTGCCTAACCTGAGTGCTTCCAGCATTAAGTATTTTTTAATTTCACATTTTTAGCATCTGGCATTTATCTTCAGTGGCCACTTTATTAGGTACACAGAACACCTCGTTAATGCAAATATCTAATCAGCCAATCATGTGGCAGCAACTCAATGCATAGAAGCATGCAGACATGGTCAAGAGGTTCAGTTGTTGATCAGACCAGACACCAGAAGGGGGACAAAATGACTTTGACAAGAAAATGATTGCTGAGGCCAGACAATGTGGTTTTAGTATCTCAGAAACTACAGATCTCCTGTGAATTTCTCTCACAAGTCTGTAGAGTTTACAGAAAAAGGTGGGAAAAAAATCCAGTGGGCAGCAGTTCTGTGAGTGAAAGGTCAGAGGAGAATGGCCGGACTGGTCCAAGCTGGCAGGAAGATGACACTAACTCAGGTAACCACACATTACAGCAGAGGTGTGCAGGGAAGCATCTCTGAATGAACAACTTGTCGAACTTTGAAGCGGATGAGCCAGGGCAGCAGAAAACCACCATGGGTTTCTCTCCAGGACGGAATAAAGTGGCCACTGAGTGTGTGTCAAGAGAATAGTGTTCAATGATGTTCAACTGTTACTAATTATCAAGAGGTTTTGATGTGCAGAATCAAGAAACACACCACATAGCAAACATTCTTTAATCTTCTGTGTGACACTGGAATCTTACAGCTTTATGGGAGTCTTTGTGTAGTTGTCAGGCACATTGAACTTGGAAGCACTTTAGCAGCTCCCTAATAAAACAATAGAACTATACACTGATGGTTATAAAAACTCAGATGAGATGTACAGTGGAATATACGATCGACCGGTGCTTGCTGGAACCCTGAACTGGAGTATATCAACAGAAACTTTTTATTTGCGTTCTTGTGTGTATGAAAAATATTTAAAAACTCCAGTTTCCAAGTAATGATCGAAATAAATGACTTATTTATTGTTAAATATTTGTGACATTCTCTGAAAACTACATATAGATTATTTTCAGTGCAATAGAAATGCAGTTCTCTCTTTTTGGTCTTACTAGAAACAAAGTCTGAGCAATCAAAGGGAAAAGCACGGCAGAAAAACACAGAGGAAATGTTAAAGTCGTCCACAGTACCCAGAAATGAGAAGAAAGCAGTTCCAGATGCATTTAAAAAGTTGAAGTATGTAATAGAGTAACTATATGGAGTTACTCTAATGTAATATACATTTTCTGCTTTAATTCACCTTCAGAGAGGGAGGTATATTAAAATAACTAGATTTGTTATTGGGTGAGAGTTGTGCACATTGGCTGAACTGCTTGTACTACTGAGTAGAAAAAACAGTTTTTAAAAATGTATTATTTATCCTTTATGATCTGACTCATGGTAGCTGCAGTTCCTTGCATGCTTTCCAGAAGCTCGCCTAAATGACTGCTCTTCACGTATGGTTTTAGCAAGCCATTTACTGGTTCTAATGCAAATGGAAATTTTCAGTCCAAGTCAATGAACAAACTCCAGAGGCAGCAAACCAAATATATTCTCTGGCCATACATTTGCAAACAGGTTATCCAGAATCTTCACTTTTCTCCAGCATTTTGTGTGTGTTGTGTCCCAGCATCTGCAGGTTTTTTTGTGTCTAAAATAATTTCACACAAGATTGAGTCTGGCAACCTGCTAACCCCAGTGTACTTTTCTTTCTAGATAGCTATTAGGTACACTTGCAGAAAAATAATCTTCAAGTTGCTTACTAAATTGAATCAGTAATTGCCCCTCCCCCCCAAATTTTTTTTTTTTTTAATAAGAACTTATTTCTTTATTGTATCTCAACATTGTGCTGTTGCAATTGAACATGAAACTATTGTACATAGTTATGGATTTTTAGTTTGCATTTGGTCTGAATTGTTTGTGTGCTATAAATTCTGTATACTACAATATTGCAAGAATAGGACTTGATGTCAACTATTTAGTTGTGAATTTAGGAACATTTTATTGTTTGTCCACACTCACTGAAAGGTGAATTGCATCTGGTGGCCCGGTAGCATGGTGGCTAAAACAACACTTTACAGTACAGGAGACCCGCCTTCAATTCTATGTGACCATGTAGATTTCCTGTGGCTGCTCTGGTTTCCTGCCACAGTCCAACGATGTACTGGTTGCTAGGTTAATCGGTCATTGTAAATTGTCCTGTGGTTAGGCTAGGATTAAATCGGGGTTAAACATGAGAAGTCTGAAGATGCTGGAAATTCAAAGCAACACCTGCAAAATGGTGGAGCAACTCAGCAGGTCAGGCAACATCTATGGAAATAAAAAAACTGTCAATGTTTCAGGCCAAGACCCTTCATCAGGACTGAAATAGAAGGTGGAAGACGCCAGAATAAAAGGGTGGGAGGAGAGGGTGAGGTTATTTAGAACGTGACAGGTGAAGCCAAATGGGTGGGAAAGATAAAGGGCTGGAGAAAAAGGAATCTGATAGGAGAGGAGAGTGGACAATAGGAGAAAGGGAAGGAAGAGTGGAACCGGGGGGAGGTGATAAGCAGATGAGAAGAGGTAAAGGCCAAAGTGAGGAAGGGAGGAGGGGGAGGGGGGAAAATATCTTACCGGAAGGGGAAATCGATGTTCATGCCGTCAGGTTGGAGGCTACCCAGATGGAACATCAGGTGTTGCTTCTCCACCCTGAGGGTGCCCTCATCTTGGCACAAGAGGCCACATGTCGGAATGAGAATAGGAATTAGAATTAAAATGTCTTGCCACCAGAAAGCTACACATTTGGCGGATGGAGTGGAAGTACTCGACAAAATGCTCCCCCAATTTATGATGGGTCTCACCAATGTAGAGGAGGCCACATGGCGAGCAGTGGCATAATAGACAACCCCTGCAGATCCAGAGGTGAAGCGTTGCCTCGCCTGGAAAGGACTGTTTGGGACCTGGATGGAGATGAGAGAGGAGGTGAATGGGCACGTGTAACACTTAAGCTGCTTGCAGGGATAAGTGTCGGGAGGGAGATTAGTGGGGAGATAAACGGACAAGGGAATTGCGGAAGGAGCAACTCCTGCGGAAAGTGGAGAGGGGGTCAGAGGTAAAGATATGTTTAGTGGTACGATCCCTTTGGAGATAGTGGAAGCGGCAGAGAATGGTGTGTTGAACATGGGAGCTCATGGTGTGGTAGGTAAGGACAAGAGGAACTCTATCACTGTTAAGGCGGTGGGAAGATGGAGTGAGCACAGTTGTTTGCCTGGAGCTACACCAGCTATTCGCAGTGAAGGCTTGCTTTGATATTGGGATTATTCTAGATCTGACTACTGCACTTCCTGATAAAAGGAGCGGTATTCAATCCCTCCAAATGCAAAGGACTTTGAAAAATGCATTAAAGAAATTAACTCAAAACACATGACCCATACCCCAATCCTCTGTTATAATTATGGACAATGAAATTGTGCTGCTCTCTCAATGACAGTTTCCTTTTTGACAGAAAACGGGCCAAATCTAACCTGAAGGCACTGAGTGATCAGGGGCTAGATACAGAGGATGGAAGAAGCAATGGCTATACAGGCTCAGATTTCGAAATGGAAAGCATATATTCTTCAGCTCACTCTGGCAGGTAATGGATTAACATTTTTTTAAAGCGACCTTGGTGTCCTCTGGGATATTGCAGGCTGTTGTTTGTTTTACCTGGTTGACTTAAGGCTGATGATGGTCTGGAGATCGTGTTCTGCTGCCATATCTTAGTTTGCCTCAGAAACTGACATTTACAGAGGTCCCTAAAAAGTACAGAGACAACTGGCATTTTATAATGTAAAATGGATTGCAAAAATGTATTCTGTTGTACAGAATAACTGCTTTATTTTTCCCCAGTTATGTATAACATCAAAGATCTGACTGACTGGAGCAGAATTCCCCTGCTGATGATGCAAATGCTCATGTACAGCACGATCATAAAATGGAAAATAAATGACAACCTTGAGAAGATTAAATTTTCTCTTTGGTGGTTCAGTGAGCTTGCCTTCTGTGAATACTTCATCCCTGCTATCGCGTGCTCTGACCCTCCTTCCACTTTCTTATTCTGGCTTTCTGACCCTTCCTTTCCAGTCCTGATGAAGGGTCTTGGTCTGAAACATTGACTGTTTATTCCTCTACATGGATTCTGTCTGATTTGCTGAGTTCCTCCAGCATCTTGTATGTGTTGTTCTAACAAGTATCCCTTCTGGATTTTCACTTGAAGATGAAGGGCATATATTTCTTCCATTAATTAAATGTTTTACAATATTCACCAAAGGATTAAACTTCAATCTGAACACAACGCTGTTCAGACCAGGAATGGTCTGATGAAGGGTCTTGGCCCGAAACGTTTGCTACTCTTTTCTCACGGATGCTGTCTGACCTGCTGAGTTCTTCCAGCGTTGTGTACGTCTTCTTTGATCCACAGCATCCACAGTTGTATTTTTGTGTTTTAAACTTCAATCTGACATTTTTAAAATTTAAAAATAATTAATTTTAAAAACTTTATTAAGTATCAGTATTTTAAAATGGGCATTTCATTATTAACAATATTTTTACACCAGGAACCAATTTGACAACAATAACTGATAATTTGTAGAAGTACAAAATACATTCTTCAGTTAGATATTCAAAAGAATTTAACCTTAACTCAAAAT
Source organism: Hemitrygon akajei (assembly GCF_048418815.1). Taxonomy (NCBI): domain Eukaryota; kingdom Metazoa; phylum Chordata; class Chondrichthyes; order Myliobatiformes; family Dasyatidae; genus Hemitrygon; species Hemitrygon akajei. Next base: position 52,798,337 of record NC_133128.1, on the reverse strand, counting down.
TTTCTTGGATTGTCTTCCTTAATTGACAGTTGCTAACCAGTGTAGGAGAAAGACTGTTTTGCTACTGACAGCTGCTTTTTTTTGTTAGCTGCTTGTATGCCTCAAAATTTTTGTATGGCAGACTAGAACATGTCAGCTTATTTGTCCACCTACAGATAATTTTCCAATAGGAATAACAAGCAAGTGACAACAGACTGTTCCAATCTTTAGTCTACTGTGTGTAAGACCAAACAGTTCCATCAGTGCTATTGTGATTTGTGTGATTCTCTCGGCTTTGAAATCATTAAGACTGAGCATGATGAGTAGGTTATGAAACATTTTTGTTGCCTGCATGTTTGAGAAACACCTCACTGATATAGTCAAACTGCTCGAGGTGCTCTAAGCTGTTTCAGATGCTACCTTACACTGCTGATAGATTTAACAATTGTACACCGATTCATCTGCCTCCTCCCCATTGAACATCCAAAAAATTTAACGATTGTTTCTCCACCAAAACTCCTCTCTCTCTGCCCACTGTTGATCATTATTGTTGCTCTTTTTCCATAGCAATAGGATTATTGTTTCTTTGTGTATGGTCATTTTGACATTGTTATTTTATATACTGTACATTTATCGGTTTTGATCTTTTTCATCTCAAGGTCTTCTTAAAGCTTAATTTCTGTGAAAATCAATTTAATTATTATTTTCGCCAATCCATTCATCTCAATTTTCAGTTTCTGTCTCCTAATCTTGTCCAAAATGAGTGGCTTGTTTTGACCTGATTTATGTGTTATGCTTTAAAACTTTGTGTGACACGTCCTCCCAGTCATAATGGAGGTAACTGAGTTTGTTGAGCTTGTTCCAGATTATGAAATCATAATTTTTATTCTTCATTGGTCTTCTAGTGTATTTTTTTTTAAATCTCATTTTATTTTATTGAGATACAGAGCTGAATAGGTCCTTTGAGCCACACTGCCCAGGAATTCCCCAAATTAATCCTGGCCTAATCATGGGACAATTTCCAATGACTAATTAACCAAACTGGCATATCTTTGGACTGGGAGGAAACCAACTCACCCGAAGAACATACAGGCAGTGGCGGGAATTGAACCCAAGTCACCTGTACTGTAAAGCATTGTGCTAACCTCCACACTACTGTGCCACCCTTAAGTGGCATTGTTAAAACTGTACCCCAAAACAAAAGATTACCTTTACCATTCCTCAATGGAATGAGATGGGAAAAGGTGACAATGGCAGTATTGTTTCATTGGAACATGAGTAATTTTATGACAAATGCAAGCATCCACTTCAAACCTCAAAGCATCAGTTTAGCCTTTCACACGTGACAATATGGAACAAGTAAGTGAGTTAGTATTAAAGTAGATTCACAGCCAGGTTCAAGGCGTAGATAATCTAATCAAATCCCTCACTTTAGAACAGACATGAGGAGGAATTTCTTTAGTCAAAGGGCGGTTAATCTGTAGAACTCATTGCCACAGACAGCTGTGGAGTCCAAGTTATTAGGTATATTTAACGTGGATGTTGATAGATTATGGTGAGAAGGCAGGAGAATAGGGTGGAGAGGGAAAATAAATCGGCCATGATCAAATGGCACAGCAGACTCAATGGCTAATTCTGCACCTATGTCTTATGCTCTAAGTATGAAGTCTTCTTTCAATTGATATCTAGAGAAAGTGGCTGTAATGATCAAGCAGATATTTATTTTCTGTACTTGTATGTTTACTTAGCCTATCAATGTTGTTCCATGCTAATTGCTAGGGAAAACAAAGTTTTATTTGTGGCAGATAGTAAAGGGCAGTCTTAATGCAGCCTGGCCAATCTATCAGGAAGTAGATTTGAGGTTAATCATTGAAAACCTAAAATGAAAATTTTAAACCTTATTAAATTTTCCCTCCTGCATTTTTCTAAACCTTTCTGGAAAACTCCCCTACCCAACTCTTTTCTTCCATATTAGCAGTGCCATCTACTTCTATAAATTTTTGAATGTCAGTCAAAATTGTTTTGATCCCCATTGGTAATATTATCCATTTTTGAAGGGACTTGTGTATTGTCTTTGATAGAATAGTCCTTAAGAGATTTTTCCTTTCACTCCATGTCCGTAATTGCATTTCCATGTGTTGTACAGATAGTGTTTGTGGAGTGAACATTAAAGTTAGTGACTTTGATTCTTCGGGATATATAATTTTTAATTGACGCCCATGCAATCACTGATGGTGTAGATTGGTCTGTTTAAGGAGTGTAAGTTATTTCTTAGAACTCTTGTAAATTAACATCCTTGTAGAGTTGCTTAATATGATCTATCTCTAATTAGGAGTTCACCAGATGGAGGCCAGTACTAAATAAACTAATTGTCAATAATAAAACAGAATTCCTGATTGCAAACTTAGAATTAATAAACATGTTTGATTATAAATATTGAAATTTTCCATTTGAATGTATGATTTTGTATTTTTGAAAAGGCATAATGTTCCTTTGCCTTAATAAGCAGAGGAATACATTAAAGTTATCTTCTCTACAAAAAAGGCCAAGCCAAAACAGAATGAAAAATTGGCTTTATTTTCATTGTGATGTATTAACTTTCTTTGTATTGGTGAACTTAATGATTAAGTAACATTGTAATAGTCACAGAGAAGAGGTGCCATGGAGATAGGCCATCCTCCTCACCAGGTTTGTGCCAACCATGAGGCATCCATGTTATAATAAGCCCATGCTAATTGTTTTCTGTTCTCCCCACATTCTCATCAACACATCTACCAGGAGGCATCTAGACTAGAGGCAAATTAGGGTAGCTAATTAATCTAAAAATACACACCTTTGGGATGTAGCGGGAAGCCCATGTAATCACACAGTGAATAGTGCTGATTGTGTGGAATTTGCATGGAAGCTGGGATTGACCTAAGGTATGGCAAAACGTTGATCCTTAGCTTAAACTAATAAAACTAGTATCTCTCCCATTTCTGCTAATTTCCCCCTCTTCACTTGAGATTAGAACCAGCCTCCAGATCCTTTCCCCTTTCTCTAGGTGATGCACCATCAATAACTCTCTGAGACGTGAGGTGAGATATCGGCTTTTATTGACTGGAAGAAAGAACAAGCAGCAACTGACCACCATGCTACATCCTGGAGACTGAGGGCAGGGCTCAGGCCTCAATCGCCTTTATACCGGGGTCTGTGGGAGGAGCCACGGTCAGTGGGAGGAGCCACAGGAGCAGTCAGCAGGGGGGGCGTGTCCAGACAGGTATATGTAGTTCACCACACTAGGGCCACTTGAGCTGTAAGAGTCTCCTCCTCCTCCCTTATTTCTGGCCAGCCTGTGACCACATAACATCCTATTGGTACCATTTGGGCACTGCACCAGTTCTTCACTGACACTTTACTTCATATTATATTTTTTAAAATCTTCATCCCTCTTGCCTATGAGCCCTCCATATTTAAAATCTTTGTTCAGGTTTCTGAAAGAGAGCTATAAGAAAAAAAGTAATTAGTTTCTCTCTGATCTTTTCCAAAACTATATAAAAACATTCTTGTCAGGTTTATAGCTTTCAACCAGTACAGGAATATTCCCAACCAAAGTAATGTTAATCGGTACCTTGTCCCCCAAACATTCTGCAGACTTTGGTACAATTCGTCCTTTCCATTGCCAGCAATATTTCAAAACATATGTCAGTAATAATAAATCTGATTCTGATTCCCTAATAATAGGTGACATGTAAATAAATGGGTAAAACTAGAACTAATTGAGGGCCACTTAATTTTGCTGGCAGTGGAAAGGAAGAATTGGTATTAAGTTGTGCCAAAGAATGCAGAACAGTTGAGGGGCAAGGTACTGATTGACATTACTTTGGACGAGGATATTTCTTGTACTGGGTGAAAGCTATAAACTTGACTTGGGGGTATTTAAATAGTTGTTCAAAAGCTGAAATAAATAGTATTTGTATCATTTGCTTCATGGTCTCTCAGAACATTATTCAGGGATTCAACATGAAGATGCTCATAAGTGCAGAAGCTGAGCATTGATGAAGGTAGAGCAGCAGATGTAGTGTATATGGATTTCAGTAAAGCATTTGATTAGGTTCCCCATGCAAGGCTCATTCAGAAAGTAAAGAGGCATGGGATCCAAGGAGACCTTGCTTTGTGGATCAAGAATTGGCTTGACCACAGAAGGCAAAGGGTGGTTGTGGATGGCTTGTATTCTACATGGAGGACGGTGACCAGTGATGCTCTTTGTGATCTTTATGATTGACCGGGATGAGGATGTAGAAGGATGGGTTAGTAAGTTTGCTGATGACACAAAAATTGGGGGTGTTGTGGGTGGTCTGGAGCGTTGTCTGAGGTTTCAGTGCAGAAATGGATGCAGAAATGGGCTGAGAAGTGGCAGATGGAGTTCAACCCAGATAAGTGTGAAGTGGTTCATTTTGGAAGGTCAAATTTGAAGACAGAATATAATATTAATGGTGAGTCTCTCGGATGTGTGGAGGATCAGCGAGATCTTGAGGTCCGAGTCCATAGGACACTCAAAGCTGCTGTGCAGGTTGACAGTGTTAAGAATGTAAAGGAAAGTGTTGCCCTTCATCAACTATGGAATTGAGTTCAAGAGCTGTGAGGTAATGTTACATCTTTATAAGACCTTAGTTAGACCCCACTTGGAGTACTGTGTTCAGTTCTGGTTGCCTCACTACAGGAAGGATATGGATACTATAGAGAGAGTGCAGAGGAGATTTACAAGAATGTTGCTTAGATTGGAGGGCATGCCTTATGAGAATAGATTGAGTGGACTTGGCCTTTTCTCCTTGGAGCAACAGAGGATGAGAGGTGACCTGATTGAGGTGTACAAGATGATAAGAGGCATTGATGGGATAACCAGAGGCTTTTTCCCAGGGCTGAAATGGCTATCACGAGAGGGCACAGTTTTAAGGTGCTTGGAAGCAGGTACGAGGGGGATGTCAAGGGTAAGTTTTTCACACAGAGGGTGGTGGGCGTGTGGAATGCACTGTCAGCGAAGGTGGTAGAGGCGGATACAATAGGGTCTTTTAAGAGACTCTCAGGTAAGTACATGGGGCTTAGAAAAATAGAGGGCTATGTGGTAGGGAAATTCTAGGCAGTTTCTAGAGTAGGTTACATGGTCAGCACAACATTGTGGGCCGAAGGGCCTGTGATGTGCTGTAGATTTCTATGTTTCTATGCTTCATGAGGGTAGGGATGCAGATTACAGTCCTGATAACTTTCCAGTGATGCCAAACTGGTTCCAGGAAAGTGCAAATGTATACTGTGGTATTTCAGATACTATGGAAAATGCTAGTCTTGAGTCCCAAGTTAAACCACCAATGCAGGATGGGAGGTTAAAATAGTAAAAGGTGTATTGCATTTGAGACAAATTCAAGGAAGCACATTTACATGTAAAACAATTTAATACCTGGGATAATTGGACAGTGAACAGAGTAAAAAATTCTGAGCTTATTTTAAAATGAATTGGATTATCTGAAGAGAACGCTCGAGATTTCTATGGGAGGTTACAACAGACTCAATAGCCTTTATTTATCATTTGTATTTAGAAGTTGGACAGGCAGCATTAAACCTTGTTTACAGAACACTTGGAGCAGCAGGTTGATAGAGAATGCCAGAACAACAGTGTACATGTAGACCTGTATGATCAGCAGTTTTCATATTAAATATCAGGCAGAATCTGTATTGTATTGAAATGCTGGCGTACAGCTCCAGCCACCAGGATTGCACTCGGTGCACGTCACAGGTATAGAAAGTGTGCCATTTCACTAAACAGCAAGCCAAAGTCTCTAAAAATCCTTCCTCAAAAGTAAAACACTGTAAAAGCTGGAGCTTGGCTTGTAGTGTTACCAAGCTGCCTTTTGGCTACCTCATTTACAATGGAGGCCAGCACAATTCAAGTAGTCGCTGACAGTCATTTCTGTTTGTTAATTACAGCAGGATGACTACACCAGTACCACAGATCTCACCAGCATCCAGTAAACAAAGTCTTGTATCAGATTATGGGAAGAAGGTAAATTGAACATCTTTCTTCCAAAACTTCACATTGAAAATATAATTAAAGAAAATTAAATCCAGTCTTGTTAAGCATGCAGATTAATTCTTCATTAAAATTTTCATAAGCTCTATTGCCTTGATGGATGTTACTACTGTTCCTGCATTAGTGTATATTATGTATAACTGTGAAATCAATGCTTTGATATCAGATTTTAATTAGGTATTTGCCAGGTAAGTAGTAAATGCAATGTTGTATTAATCTACTTCTTGGTGGAAGATAATTAATGTTTTTGGAAATATTGCATTTGAGGAAAAAAAATTACCTATACAAACATTCCTTGCCCCTCAAAAAATAACATAAGCACATGTTTTTGCTACTGATTTGGAACACATCAATTTAATTGCTGATTCAAGAGTGAAATGGAAGAATGGGGCTTGTGTAGAAGAAAATGAGGTGTCTGGATTAGGTCATGAAATGGGGATGCAAAAAATCTGAATCTTTTGTGAATTGAGAAAAACAGTGTTACAAATTGTAAAGCAAAGTAAATGAAAATATTTAATAGACAGAAGATAGCAATCAGTTTGAGCTGTTTTTCTCGCCTCCTGCCACTTTGGATATTCCAGCTGCCCAAGGGAACTGTTACCTCACACAATGACCAATATGAATATCTGCCCATGTTATTTCTACAGCAGATCAGAGGGATTAAAATTGTCTGAATACAGAAATCTTTGCTAAGTTTGGGAACTGAGTACTCCATCTGTGATGCATATTCCACACAATTCCCTATATGTTGAAAACATGTTTTTAAGTTTAAAAAGACACACTTCTCATCTGTTATGCACTATCATTGTGACTTACAAAAGAGTTTAAACAAAATATTTTTATCAAAAAGTTCTTTCAAAAATATAGTTTTGCTGTAATTTATACGTTATGCTTTGATTCCAGGCAAGATCTACAGGAAGTATTGACTCATTATCAATGAGTAACAGTGTGACTGAGGGCCTGTCCAGGGGAAAGCACAATCTGCCTACAATAGAAATTTCAAAATATTCGATTTCATCAGGTTTGTGCATGACTGTGCCATGATTCATAACTGAAGCTTGCATAGCTGAAGGCTGAGATTCTAAGCGATTCAAAGTAAATTCACTTTCTTGTGGACATTCGCAGTAAGTGCAAAGAAACACAATAGAATCAGTGAAAAACTGCACACGACAAAGATGGAAAAACAGTCATTGTGTAAACACAACAAAATGAAAATATGAAAAAAATAATGATAAATAAATAAATAATAAATATAGAGAACACAAGTTACAGAGTCCTTAAAAGTGAGTCCATGGGTGTGAAATCAGTTTAGTGTCCGGGTGAGTAAAAATATCCCCTCTCTCAATCAAGAGCCCGATGGTTGAGGGGTAAAAAACTGTTCCTGAACCTGAAGGTGTGGGACTTGAGCCTCCTGTACCTCAAGCTGAAAATAGCTGAAATAAATTAACAAAATATTCAGTTATTCAATGAAATTTCCACTCCTTAACTGGGTTGGAAGATGTGATGGGTGGATAATTTCCTTTATATGGTGCCTTTGCAATCTGTAAAAGGGCTCGGAAAGGAGTTAAGTGCAGTGTTAACCATACTGGTCTGCGTCATGGTTATATTCTTTTAGATCAATTACTTGTGATATTTTTAACTGTCAGGACAGTACTTATTTCCAGAAAGCTGCTCTAACATATTTTCCAGGAAATAGTTTCACTGAAGACAGAATTATCTTTACATACTAGCTTCATTTTCTACCCACAGTATAACAAAATGCCTCTTCTTCTTCTCAAAGCAATGTTACTCTTCTTCACTACTTTACCTAGGAAGTACAATGATTGTAAACAGACTGTAACCTTACCCACAACACTAAAATATAAAACAGAGCAGTACAGCACAGGAACATAATATTATGCCGAACTAGTTAAATTATTAGTTAAGTACCCAACAAAACGAATCCCTACACAACATCTATATCCTCTGTTTCCTGCACATTCAATTGCCTTTCTAAGAGTCTAATGAATATCCCCACCGTATTTGCCCTGCTCATCTCTCTTGAATTTACTCCCTCTGACCTTGAAAGCATGCCTGTAGTATTAGACATTTCAACCCAGGGAAAAAGATACTGGCCGTCTCCTCTATCTATGTATCTCATAATATTATACACCTCTATCATATCTCTCCACTCCAGAGAAGACAAGTTTGTCAAAGTGAAGTTTAATTGTTATTCAGCCAATGTGAATATCCATGAAATCAGCCAAACAAAGCAGTATTACTTTGGGGCCGAGGTGCAAGGCAGAATCGACAGTCACACACAGCACAAGGCACATATAGCACATATTAGGTATCAGTAAAACACAGCGACACACGAAAGAAATATAGTCCAAGACCCTGAGTCGACGAATGTTGCAGAAGTCTGCAGTCACACACAATGCAGCTTGTCTTCTGCCAAGTGAACGCAGGGCAGTAGCGACTCCACGCTCTGACACCCATCTCCTGGTGGCTGTGAAGAGGAGACACAGCAGCTTGAGGCCGAGTCCTTGCTACAACTGAGGCTGTGCGCCACCTGCCCCTTCAGTCCGCCATTAAGTCAGTGAAACGGTCTTGCAACATCCCACGTTAACAATGTCCAACAGAGTTTTGTGATCACAAAAGAAGTGACTGAGCCTTCTCTGGCTGTTGGACAGCACACCGCCTTCGCGCACCGATGACTCTAATGCTTCAGCGTGATCTGCACCGGGTTCAGTTTCTCTACCAACCAGCAACTCGCGGATGGGATAGGTCAGGACTACTTAAATTCTTAATATCCAGCAGGGTCTTGCGATCTTAAAAAATGTTTAAAAAGTACAATAATCTTTCATATACTATAAAACAGAGTCTGTTACAATGGTATTACAGTCACAAGGAAGTTTAAAGATCTCTTTCGTGAAAATTTTGCCAATCTTTCATATACTATAAAACAGAGTCTGTTACAATGGTCACCTCTATCTATGTCTTTGGTAGGTCGTATCAATGTTGTTAAAATGTATGTTCTCCCTAAACTTTTATATTTATTTCAATCAATCCCAATTTTTATTCCTAAATCTTTTTTTTGATGCCTTAGACTATTATTTTGTCATATCTGTGGAAGAATAAGCGCTCTAGAATTAATAAAGTTTATCTCCAAAAATCTAAAAAAGAGGGTGGCATGGCTCTACCTAACTTTCGTTTATATTATTGGGCAGCCAATATACGTTGTGCTACCTTTTGGTCTTTTTTCCATGGCCAACCCGAGTGCCCTAATTGGGTGGCAATGGAGTTGAGTTCCACTAAAGATTTATCTATCTCTGCACTTCTTGGCTCTGTACTCCCTAGTAGTTTGTCCAGATTAATTGTTAATCCTCTTGTTAGACACACTTTGCATATATGGGCTCAGTTTAGGAAGTTTTATGGTTTCCATGGTTTTTCCTTTTCTAGCTCTATCTTACATAATCACCTTTTTTTACCTACTACGTATGATTCAGCATTCCATGATTGGTATAGGAAGGGCATTAGACATTTTGAAGATCTTTTTATTGATAATCGCTTCGCATCTTTTCAACAGCTCTCTGCTAAGTTCAATCTGCCCAATGCTCATTTTTTTAGATATCTCCAAATTAGACACTTTATTAATCCTTTAATTCCTAACTTCCCTGAAATGCCTGAGAAAAATGTTATGGATTTCTTTCTTTCTATTAATCCACTAGGTAAAGATTTAATATCATTTATTTGTGATAAATTAGCATCCTTACCCTGTGGATAAAATTAGAATGGCTTGGGAGCATGATTTAAATATCTCCTTATCTGATGAGACTTGGGATTCGATTCTCAAATCGGTTAATTCAACCTCTCTTTGCGCTCGCCATTGCCTTTTACAGTTTAAGATTGTTCATAGAGTCCATATGTCTAAATCTAAACTATCCCGATTTTACCCTAACATTAGCCCTCTCTGTGATAAATGCAAAAGGGGCGAGGCCTCTCTCATTCATATGTACTGGTTTTGTCCTAGCTTGGAGAAATTTTGGAAAGACGTCTTCATAATGTTATCTTGTATTCTGAATCACCACCTAGAACCTAACCCTTTAATTGCTTTGTTCGGTTTTTTGGGTGAGACAGAATTACATCTGAGTTCGACTAAGTGTCGGATATTATCTTTTGCTTCTCTCCTGGCTAGACGTTTAATCCTCCTTAGATGGAGGGATGTTGCCCTGCCCACGCATGCTCAATGGCTTAATGATATTATGTCCTGCTTAGACCTTGAAAAAATTCATTATTCAGTTCTTAATTCGGATACAAAGTTCCATAAGGTCTGGGGACCTTTTATTGAGTATTTTCATAACCTTCCTCTTAACTAAGGTTTTTTTTTCGGTCCCTTGCTTTCAGCTCCTTTTTTGTTGGTAGTAGGCATTAATCTCTTCTGTTGCTAAGTGTATTTACAGTTTTGGGGGTTTGAATGTCCTGATGTATACTCTCTAGATTGTGTTGTGGTTGGTCTGGAGTTCTTTTTTGTTGCGGGGTTTGGGGAGGATACTAATTTTACATATCTTCAATTTGGGTGCTTTCTCAATTATCTTCTTTTGTATTATATTATTATTGTATGTTTATTTTTGCACTATATTAATGTTCTTCATTTCGATCTGGGGTTTTTTTTATCTGTAGCGATGTAGAAAATGTATAAAAAAACTAATTTTAAAAAAGTACAATAACCCATAGTAGGTGCTGCAGTCCAAGCTCTCCTTGTAGCACATACCCTTTAGTCTACACAGCAATCCTGGTAAACCTCTTCTGCATTCTCTCCAAATCCTGGACGTCCTTCCCATAATGAGACAGCCATAACTGAATGAAATACTCCAGATCCAGCCCAGCTAAAATTTCATAAAACTGCAACATAACATCCTGACTCTTGAACTCAATTCTTTGACTAATGAAAGCAAGCATGCTATATGTCATCTTTACCACTCTATCAACCTGTGCAAACACTTTCAGGAAGCCATGACATGGTCTCCAAGATCCCTCTACATATCAACACTGTTAAGGCTCTTGCCATTAACAGTGTACTGTCTCTTTACATGTTGTCTCTCAAAGTTCAATCCTTCACGTTTGGTCGGGTTAAACTTCATCTGCTATCTTTCCACCCATATCTACAATTGATCTATATCCATTTTCCAGTCCTGCACTATCTGCCTCACCACCACCAATTTTCATATTATCTGCAAATTTACTAACTCCAGATCATTTATATAAAACATGCACAGCAGAGGTCCCAGTATGGATCTCTGCAGAATACCACTGGTCGCAGACCTCCAGCCAGAATAAATTATTCGATTCAACCAGCTCCCACATGACTTGGAACATTGACTTCCAGCCAATGTTACTAAAGATAGCCCTAACCACTCAAGCCCACATGTTAATGATTACAAGCGGTGCATTTAAACTTGTCATTAAACAAAATACTACTCTATTAGTGTATATTCAGAAAATTAACTCCAGTTTCACAAGCGATACAGACAGGACTTTGGGAGAAATGCAAGAATAATTGGAAGTTTAACAGTAATCACACACTTACCACAAGTATTTCCTTTACTTGAGAACAGTCTTGCAACATGATCAACCTAGCCATGGCCTGGGAAAGACTGAAGACCTAACTTCATCCAAATGCCAGTTGATCCAATTTAGAACACACATACATAGAAAAGCTTTTAAAACAGCTTTTCTAGTCTGGCCAAAGTAATTGCAAAAACCTGCAACTTAACTCGTCTGCAGAGCCACAATGATTTGGTGCAGGAAACTGTTACAGACATCCTGAGAAACATGTATGTAAAAGAATCAACGTATATACCTGTACTGACTTACAGATTCTGCATAAAGCGAATACTGTCAGATATGAGCGCTTTTTTTGGCATAACTGTATAAGACTGTGGGGGAAAGGGAGTTGACAGTCAGGACAATCATGATTTACCTATTAATATTATGATTGCTTTGGGACAGATCGAAGCAGATCTGAGTTGGACTTGAGTGGATCCTGTGCATCCGGGATGGAGGACTCAATCAGCCTCAGATGTAAATCCGTCCCTAGAGGTCTCAATGAAGCCACGGTCAGTTGAACAGATTACTCATTCATGTACAAATGTCTTATAACCTCATGATTACTGCAAGATAGTTTTTCTATAGAATAAAATAATTGACTTTCAAAAAAATCTTAATTTAGAAACCATGGAACTAAAACTATTGGCACCTGGGAATATCACGACTTCTGGGATGCACCATTTTAATTCCCTTGATATCCTATTATCAATCAAAAAACAGTTTCACTTAAAACTTCTTTACATACTGGTATAATTTCCTATCTGGAGTAACCAAATTCCTCATTATACTCAATTGTTTTTAAAGTGACTTGAACAGCTAATTGTAGAAATGATAAGACTTTCCTGCTGACTCTTTATGACAGTGGTGCTTCCTTTGTCCATGTGTAATTTTTGACTATTTTTGTTCCTTCTAATCATGAAGATACCAAGTTAGTGTATCTTGATATTTTTAACTTTATACATTATGAGAGAATGCTACATGACATATTATCAGGGGCAAAGTCTATAGTCCAGGTCTATTTGAAGCAGCTCAATAAGCACTGGCTTGGGTTCCCAAAGTAAATCACCAGTACATGGCTGAACCTCATAGTGTAGATCTGTTTGGCAGAATTTTGCTTCTAGAAGTGGGTTTCAATTGTACAAACACTTTGAAATCTTATGCTACAACAATACAGCAATGTTTCTAACTCTGTTGTAGTATTTTTCTGTTATGACACCACCATGCATACAAGAGGTGGAACTAGATTCAGAATTTGAAGATGCAGTTCCCTAAAATGAATGTGTGCTCACATGCTACTCATATTTATTCGTCGTGTACTTTTAAATGTTCTCTTACTCATTAGAATTTACGAGTTACTTTGACATCTTCATAAGCCTGCATCAAAGAGCGGACATTTAGCTTGAATTCACCATGGGCAGTTAATTATGTGATGTGCTCAGCCATCTTAAGGATGCACCTGAACTATCCAGGCATCCAGCTAATAATCAGGTCAGAGTTAGGAAAATTGTTCTCCTTGCTGTCTGTCAGAACACCTGAAGCCCATTTAGCCTCCTGTTTATGCTGAGTGAGCTACAATTTTCTTTAATATTCTTAAACTCTCATCTCATGAATGTGAAAAACATTACCAGCCACTGTTCCAATCTGAATTAAAATCAATGCAACAATTTAACAGGGATTGGTTATGTATGTGACTCAATGCAAACGTTAGCATTCGCTTAAATGTTAAGATTGCTTAGATCAATGACTGCCAGGTAAAATTATTGCACTTACTACTTCAACAGCAAACTCCATAGATATTGGTTAAAGTCAATGATTTTCCTTACTAACTAATTATTACCAAGTATGAAATTTCTTGTAGGTTACCCTAAGTAACTTCTGGTAATCTAACAAATGAAAAGAAAATAGCAAAATGATACTGTGTTCTTCTTTAGCCTTGACTATTATTTCTGGCACAATGACAGCTATAGTAGCTCGAGCTTCTGAACACCTATCATCAGTGCACTGTTTACTCGTACCAGGATTTTGCATTGGGCTGTGTCAGGGGAGACAAATGTACCACCTTAAATGGGAAAATCCAAAATGGATTGTCACACTTTTTGGCCCTGCTCTCATATAATATTAACTAACAAACTTAAATTCATATCATCTTATTGCAAACAGAAAGTCATATCAAAAGCAATTTTCCTATATTCACTATATGACATGACTTACAGGATTACCTTGACGAAGATGACTTTGATGAAGAAGACATTGATGATTTGGTCTCTATGTATCGCCCAAACAATGAGAGAAACAGTCTGGGAAGTGGGCTTTCTGTAGTAAGTTTGAAACTAATGTCTGTGATATCAATTGAATCTTACTATTCACAATAGATTACTGTGTTAATCTTTAATAATGATAAAGTCATTGTTATGGTAGGTTGATCACTCTAATGATTTAAATAGTGCCCACTAATGTCCTAGAACATGGTTCAGATATACTAACCGTTCAGATGGTAAAGGGAGGGTCTCCCCTGTTAAGACCATGTATTTGATCAGTTCCAAAGCAATTCTCATTCAGCACAAAACTGTTTGTACTTTGGCTGCACTAGACTCACACATCTTAGTTTGGAAATTGGAGTAGGTTCTTTACTTTGTGCTTAACTCTCCTGCAGTAGAGTTCTTAATGTTTTTACTTGTGCCTGAAATGACATTAAATGCTTCCCAGTATTGGCCTTTTAAATAAATGCACTATACTGATGTCTTCTAAACACAGATTTCTAATCTGCACGCAATCGTAACTATGTAATGAAAAATTAATGAGCTGGATTACATCACTGCTCTGGATACAGATCACGTTAGTGAACGGAGTACAACAAACCCAAACAGCATCAAAAATAGTTTATAAAAATAGATATTCTAAATTAAAATATATATGCTAGAAGGTTAAAACAATTATCGGAAATTTCATAGTCTGTATTTTTTGGTAGAAGGAGACTGAGAAACCAAGTGGCTACTACTGATGTGCTAATGATTATCAAAACAAATCCTTATCAATGATTACCAAAACACTTTTCCCTTGGTTGTGTTATTAGTGCTTTGCCTTCTCAAATTTAACTCTTAATTTATACTGTAAATTGGTTAAGTATTAATGGGCTATTCAGAATACATTTAAAGAGAAGAAAGATGGGTCATTTTGATTTCATTTTAGACGTCATGTTAGCATCTTTAATATGCTGCTTTAGAAAACCTTTCCTTTTCACAAGAAACTGCACTTTTGAAATGTGACTGAATCCCTTCTATTCCAAATAACTTTTCAAATATATTAATGTTGAAAATCTTGTCCTTATGCAAATTGACTTTCAGTGGTGTCCTTCGTTTTACTGCCAAGCTGTTTGCTTACTATCACTCTGCAATGTCTTTGTATTTTTCTTCAATTATTGCCACATGCTGTAACGCTTTCCCAGTCAAGCTCTGACAAGAAGTGGACATTCCTTAATGTACCTGATCACGATGCAGACACCGTAAGTTGCTTTGCTTTCAGGTTAACTGGGTCATCTGTTTCTTACCATTTTCTTTTACAATTATACCTTTAAACATAATGACTTACTTTTTAGGAAATACAATCTTTCAAAATGTTTATATCCAAGGCAACACATTTACAGGTAGAAAAGATTAAACCTATCACCTATGAACCAAAACAGTTCATTCTTTAAATGTCAGATACTGTTGGTCATTTTTTTAGAACCGTACAGCAATTAAATGTGCCATTTATTTGACTATTTGCACTATTTCAAAGATTAGGACAGCCCTGAATTTTCAATGAAAGATAGCCAAAGACTGAACAGTCTATAGTAAATGGTATTATAGCACAGTTTTGCTAATAAATATTTATCTCATTGAATCACTTAACAGTTTTCAGTCAAGAATGGGTCAATATTAAATCATGCCTTTTTGTACCAATTAATAATTTTGTGAAAGTGTATGCATTTAAAATATTCCTTGAGCAGAGTAGAGTAACTTTGATGTTCTTTGACTGCTAAACTTTGATGTTAGACCAAACTTTGTTAGGTTAGCGAACAACTGATTTTCTTTGAAGTGGAGAAATGAATCTTTATAAGCCTGTGGACTGATACCATTATGAACTGTTGGCATAGTAAATGCTACTTAAAGCAAGTTAGCTTCTATTTTATCAAGGTAAGTATTGAATTTGCTATTCATTTTAGAATTCCAGTTGTGTTTGGAATTACTTTATAACTACTTAGTTTCCCTTTGTTAAGATCTTTCCAACCAGTAATCACTCACTCTTTGCCACACAGGAGGCAAATAACTTTCTTCCTTAAGAGGAAGTGTTTATCTTTACATTTCTTTGTACATCCTTCCTACACCCCAAATGTAGGACAGACGCAATATGAAAACAACAGTGAGCCCAAAGCTGAATCAAATAACTAATTTCTTCATCACTTCGTTTGCATGCTGATTACCTTCAGGTCTAAAGGAGAGCTCAAAATTAACCTCTAAATCAGAAGATTGAGTTTGTTTTATGTTAACTTATTAGAATAGTTTTTTTTATATTAAACACTGGACGGGAGCCTTGCAAGTGAGGAGAAAAACAAATCTTCACACTGCAATTGAACATTTATGAAATCTTTTTGAATGATCATGGTAAAGCTTTCAA
This sequence comes from Hemitrygon akajei, assembly GCF_048418815.1. Lineage (NCBI taxonomy): Eukaryota > Metazoa > Chordata > Chondrichthyes > Myliobatiformes > Dasyatidae > Hemitrygon > Hemitrygon akajei. Next base: position 52,782,049 of record NC_133128.1, on the reverse strand, counting down.
GTCTAGACAAGAAAATAATACCCTGCGAACAAAGAGAAAGGCCAAAAATGTCAATAAATTTTAGACAACCACAAAAGAAAGCTACAAAAGTCAAAAGCTATGCTTTGTGCTTCTAAATTCCTAAGTGGCTTGAAGCTTTATACAGATGAAATCAATGTGTATGAAAGGTGAATAATCATTACACCTACAGTATACTGATAGATCATCTGCTCAATGGTGAAATTAATGGAGTAAAAATCAGTTGGGCCATGTAATATGACTCAGGCGGTTAAATTGAACATTCACCTGTTAATCCAAGTTTATTTAAGAAATTCTAAAACCTGCTTGACTTGTTTAATAACTTCAGTTATGAACCATTCTGGATAGTATTTTTTGATTTAGTAAATTTACTGCAACTAAATTCTATTTAGTTGATAAATGATAAATTGTGCACTACCTTAATGGTTATTTTGGAGCATTCCCAATATTGGACATCTAAGACAATAGACGCAGCATCTAACTTTCCAATTTGATGCTTTTTCTATGATTTCTGACACCCCCTTTGATCATTTGCAGAGCTTATTATCTTCCCATCCATTCCTAACCATCCCACCCCCCCACCCCTGCCCCCCTCCCCACACACAATCTAACAACAGGGCCCACATGCCACAGACTAATTATGCTCCTGGAATGGAGAAAGGGACTCCAGTGCACCGAGGGGTGATTTAATGGCATCATTTTTAAGTGTTTGTAGTTTAATCTATCTTCCAAATAAAACATGCCAACTGTTCCTCTTTTGTGAATTACCCTAGTTATTAAAATGGTACTTTTCGGCAAGTTTATTTGTCATATCCACAATTCAGCCGCACGATTTTTGGAAATACATTGAAAATTTAGCCAAGGGCTTAATGTAGTAGTTCTAGTTCACAGGCAATAAGCATTAGTATGCAGTAAACTAAAACATTAATTTTACCTCATTGGTTAATCTTATTGTTGACCTCTAGATCGTCATAAACTATTGTAGTGGATACTTTCTTATATAGTTACATTAAAAATTAAAAGGTTGCTCATTTTCTTAAGTGTTTAAGGTTTATAACCTGTATACCCATGCCTTTATCATATTATAGATATATTAACAATTCAATAGTATGATTCTTTTAGAGTTTTTTGTAACAAGGGATATCCTTATAAAGGAGTTATGAATGAATCATATACATTACATTTATAATAATGAGATGTATTTGATGTTCTACCTCATTCTTGCCATGTCTAAATGTTAAGGAACATGCTAATTAAACTTCAAACCCCCTCAATACATCACCTGTTGACACTAATTGTTTGTTTTAGACCAGTTTAAATAGCATGATGAGTGTCTACAGTGAAACTGGAGATTATGGCAATGTAAATATCAGTGGGGAAATTCTCCTTGGAATCAATTACAGCTACCGAAGTGGAGCATTGAGCATTTCTGTGAAAGAATGTCGCAATTTAGCTATTGCTGATGAGAAGAAACAGAGAACTGATCCGTAAGTAATAATATCCTTTTTATGTGAAGAAATAGCCTGGTTTTCAAATTAAAATAAAAGTATCACAAGGTGTTTGGGTCAAACTGTTCCAAATCACGATAGCTCTTCAGTATTGTTTTAACTGTCTGACTCTACAGCACAGAAACAAGCCCTTTGGCCCAATCTTTTTCTCTCAAAGTGCCAGACTAAGCTAGTCCCATGTGTGGATTTGACTCAGGTCTTTTCTTACCCATGTACTTTTTCCTCTGGCAACTCATCCCATACACCCTGTCAAATGTGTAGGGTGGAGATCATTGCCCCTCAGGTCCCCTTTAAATTTAGGCTCCTTTAAGCTTTGTCTCCGCTACCCTGGAAAAAGACTGTGGCTATTCAGCTTACGTAGGTCTCTCATATTCTTATAAATCTCCTCAAAGTCACCCCTCTGCTTCCTAACCTCCAGGGGAAAAAAGCCCCATTCTACCTAGTCTCTGTTTATGACTTAGGCTCTCCAATCCTGATAACATCTTTTTAGGTCTTTTCTGGAACCTTACCAGCTTCAGGACATTCTTACTAAAGCTAGGCAACCAGAACTGTTTACAATCGTTCCAAATGTGTCTTGTCATGATGTCTCAACTCTTGTGCTCAATGGCCCATCTGATGAAGGCAAACACCACCTTCAGCACCCTGTCTGCTTGTTGCCACTTTCAGGGAACTCTGCAACGACACTCCCGTATTTCTCTGCTCTACAGCACTCTCTAGCACCCTGCCATTCCTTGATGCACTTCCTCAGTTCAGATCTTTTTGTAATCCTGGATCCCTTCCTCACTAAATCATTCATTTGGATGACAAACAACAGTGGACTCGACATTGATCCTGCAGCACAACACTGGTCACCTGCCTCCAATTCGAAAAACATCCCCCTATTACCACAGCCACACACACAGAAATGCTGGAGGAGCTCAGCAGGTCAGTCAGCATCAATGGAGGGAAATGTAAAGTCAACATTTCAGGCTGAGACTCTTGTGCCTCTATTACCATACCTGCATGCATGCATGACTCTTTGCACGCATGCATGCAGGGCTTTGTCAAAAGCATTGGTAAAGTCCACATAGACATGCTCTATTGCCCTGTCATCATTTAATCCTCTTGGGTCTCCCCCTTTAAAAAATAATTAAATCATGAGATGAAAATTCCAGGCTCAAAGCCATGTTGACTTTCCATCAGTCCTTGGCTTGTCCAATGCAGATAGATCCTGCCCCTCAGCATCACCAGTTAACTTCCCAACTACTAATGTTAGACTCAGCAGCCACAGTTCTTAGTTTGTCCTTGCAGCTCTAAATAAAGGCATAACATTAGGTACTCTACATTCTTCTGGTACTTCATCCATGGCTAATGATGATATCAAAGATATTCAGACAGTTATATGGATAGAAAAGGTTTTGAGTGATTGGGGCTAAACCCAGGCAAATATGGTCAGCTCTGATGACATCGTAATTGCTATAGACAAGTTGGGCAGAAGAGTCTTTCTATGCTGTATATCTCTGATTTGGTCAAGCCTGGACATTTATCCACCCTTGTGCTTTAAGACCTCTTCTGCAAAGGGATGTGTTTCAATACAGCACAATTCTCATCCTTGAATTCCCTAAATTCTATAACCTTTCTCCATGATAAATACTGTTGAGACCATACCCATCTCCTGTAACTCCACAATCATATTGATACTTACGGTAATTCTTTTCCCAGTTGCTCTTTTGCTCTTAATCTACTTACAGAATCTCTTACTATCCTGCTTTATCTTATCTGCCAAAGCTATCCTATGTTCTCTTTTTCTTCCTCCTTCTGATTTCCCTCTTTAAGTGTATTCCTACATCAATTCTTCTCCAAGAGATTCATTTAATTTCTGCTGACTATACTTAAATGTGCTGTCTTTTTCCTGACCAGAATCACAATATCCTTTATGAACCAGGATCCCTAATCCTGCCAGCCTTGCTCTTACTCTACCAGGTACATGCTAGTCCTAAAGTCTCCTCATTACATGTCTCTCTGACTTGAGGACCAGTTCTATTCTTTTTCATAACTATTTATAAACTTGTGGAATTGCACAGTGCTTTTTGATAAATTCACTTCAAATAGTTTAATTGTTTCTCAGAGCTGATTTTTATTTTACCTCCAGCTACGTGAAGATGTACCTCCTCCCAGACAAATCTCGTCAAAGCAAACGCAAGACCAAGCTCAAATCCAACACCACAAATCCAGTTTTCAATGAAACTTTAAGGGTTTGTCTTTCTATTTCATAAATAATCAAATCATTAACCAACTACATTATGGAAATGCTCATTCTCTTTTGCTAAATTATAGAAATTTAATTCAATTATTTATTTCGGGTGAACTGGATAAGTATTTTGCTTGGAAGACACTAGCAGTATGCTAGAAGTTCAGGAGTGTTGGGGCAGAAGTGAGTGCAGTTGCTATCACTAGGAAAAAGGTGCTTGGGAAGCTGAAAGGAGTGAATTTAGAGAAGTCGTCTTGACCAGATGGACTGCACCCAAGTGTTTTGAAAGTGGTAGCTGAAGAGATTGTGGAGGCATTAAAAAATGATCTTTCAGGAATTGCCAAATTCTGCCTTGGTTTGGAGGAGTAGAAAATTGCAAATGTCACTCCACTCTCCAAGAAGGGAGGGAAACAGAAGAAAGTAAATTATAAACCATTTAGCCTGATCGCTTGACTGGGAAGATGTTAAGAGTCAATTGTTGAGGATGTGGTTTCAGGGTACTTGGAGGCACATGATAAAATAGGCCATAATCAGCACGCTTTCCTTAAAGGAAACTCTTGTGTGAGAATTCTGTGGAATTCTTTGAGGATATAACAAACAGAATAGACAGAGGAGAATTGGTGGATTTTGTGTACTGCACTTGGATTTTCAAAAGGCCTTTGGCAAGGTGCTGCATATGAGGCTGCTCAGAAAGATAAGAGCCCATGGTATTACAGGAAAGATACTAGCATGGATAGAGCATTGGCTGATTAGTAGGAGGCAAAAAGTGGGAATAAAGGGAGCCTTTCTGGTTGGCTGCCGGTGACTAGTGGTGTTCCACAGAGATCAGTTTTGGGACTGCTTTTTATGTTGTTATGTCAATAATTTAGATGATAGAATTGATGGCTTTGTGGCCAAGTTTGTGGATGATACAAAGGTAGGTGGAGGGGCAGGTAGTGTTAAGGAAGCAGGGAGACTGGAGAAGGACTTGGATAAGAATAACGGACAAAGAAGTGACAGAGGGAATGCAGTGTTGGGAAGTGGATGTCAGGTACTTCGGTAAAAGGAATAAAAGCATAGACTAGTTTCTAAGCGGGGAGAAAATCCAAAAATCTGAGGTGCAGAGGGACTTGGGAGTCTTCATGCAGGATTCTCTAAAGGTTAAGTTGCAGGTTGAGTCGCTGATGAGGAAGGCAAATGTAATGTTAGCATTCATTCAAGAGGGCTAGAATATAAAAACAAGAATGTAATGCTGAGGCTTTATAAGGCACTGCTCAGGCTTCACTGGTGTGTTTGAACAGTTTTGGGCCCATTATTTAAGAAAGAATGTGCTGCTACTGGAGTAGGTTCAAAAGAGAATCATATAAATTATTCTGGGAATGAAAGGTTTATGAGAGTTGTTTGATGTCTCTGCTGGAATTTAGAAGAATGATGGGGGAAACACTTTGAAACCTATTGAATGTTGAAAGGCCTAGGTAGAGTGGATGTGGAGAGGGTATTTCCTATACTGAATGCCTCAGAATAGAGGGGCATCCATTTAGAATGGAGATTACATAGAAAATCCACAACACAATGCAGGCCCTTCGGCCCACAATTCTGTGCTGAACATGTACTTTAGAAATTACCTAGGGTTACCCATAGCCCTTTATGGTATTAGGAAGAATTCCTTTAGCCATAGGGTTCTGAATCTGTGGAATGTGTTGCCATGGGTAGCTGTTGAGGCCAGGTCACTGGGTGTATTGAAAGCAGAGGTTGATAGATTCATGGTAAGTCAGACCATAAAGGTTACAGGAAGAAGGTGGGAAAATGGGTTGAGAGGAAAATGGTTCAGCCATGATCAGTTAGAGCAGCTGGCTCAATGGGCCTAATGGCCTAATTCTGCTCCTATGACTTGTGGTCTTTTAATTCACAACTTGTTATTTTGAACCTCTTCTGTATTTTCTTTGTCACTTGTCTTCTTAAGCAATTGTTTATTTTAGCTTGTTGAGAATGTTTGTTTTTCGGGAAACTGGACATGGAGGTGGCATCTGTTTAACAGGCATAAAGGAGATAACTGATGCCTAATAGGGTGGATGATGAGCATAGTGATTGCCTACTCCACCTTATTGGTAAATGCTGAATTATGGTTCATAATTGGAATAAGTTACAGAACTTTTGCATGTGTAAATAAGTTGTGGGTGGAGTAGTAATCACCTGTTTTCAACATCGCTTCCCAAATACAGCTGGCGTAATTCAGGAAACATCCATATGCAACATACTAAGTGGGCCTTGGAGCCTCTTGAGATCCAATATCTATTATTTTTTAATCTGTTTAATAGGATGCTTATCTTTAAGAAAATAATAATTTGTTCTAATAGCTCAATTGTGGCAAAGATGTGTTTAGATTTTTCTTTTTGTACTACTGAGGGCATTCAGCACTAACATTGTTCAATAAAAAAGAAACATCACATCAAGTAAATTTGTGGGATATAAATCGAACTTTCAACTCATTTTCATGAAAGTCTTACACTATAATCGAATGATAACATGCAATACTTACAAAATGAAATAATCAGTTCAAGCAAAATATTTTTAATGGAAGCTTGAGGATATTTTCTGATAGATTTCTGGATTTTATTTGGTTTGTAATGGTAGAATTTCAGAACATTTCACAATGACTATGTCCCTTAACTAATATCTGTAAATTATCTTTTTATAGTATGTAATTAATCACACACAACTGGAGACAAGGACTCTACAAGTCTCTGTCTGGCACTATGACAGGTTTGGACGGAACAGCTTCCTGGGTGAAGTGGAAATACCATTTGATTCCTGGGACATTGAAAAACAAGTTGAGGATTGGTTTCTCCTGCAGCCTAAGGTGAGTTTATATGCCAAAGCTTACATTGGAGTTTAAGGATGAGATAGGAATAGGCTGAGGTCAAAGGGGTTCTTTCAACATTGTCTAGACCTATCACTTGATATACAATTTAATATACAATTCAGTATACAATTTAAAACAAATAATTTGAGTCCAGTAAGAACTTTGATCTCTTAAACACTCAAGAGTTCAGAAATGCAGGAACTATTCTCCTCCAGCTACTGACCTATACAACACTACAGTACTTGCATATCTTCCCCTACCTGACCTACTTATAAACCTCTACCAGGCAGTGGTGTAGTTTTTACTAATTGGTACCACTAAAATGCCACATTTTAAGTGGGCAATCTATTTGTATGCTTGAATATTTTATATGAATTCAAACAAAATGTATTTCAAAATGATAATTCAATATTTGTCTGAGAAGCACTTGAAAGCAACTAAAACTGAAACAATGTTTGCCTTTCTCCAATTAAAGCAGATTATTATAATTGTACTATCTGTGGTGACGAGATGAAAGATGCGAGTTCTATGACATGAAATTTTAAAAATCAGTTGCCATTTCATTCTGCAGAGCTCAGGCATAAAACTTTAATAATATGTTCTTGGCCCAACCTCGGGCAGGAAATGTTACTTTAGCGGCAATTTAAATCCTTAATTATTTTCTAATCTATTTGGGATAGAAGATAAAGGGGAAAACACTTCTTGGATATAAACATTGTTTGTTCTTTTGCTGTAAGTGCAACAGAGAACGGAAGGCAAATTACAAGCGTGTTAGGGAGAGTTAATTGGGAACAGTTGTTTTTGGGCAAGTCCACATCCGATTTGTGGAGGGTGTTTAAAGACCAACTGTGTAGAGTACAGGACAGGTATGTTGCAGTAAGAAGGATTGCAAGGTTAAGAGAATGTTGGATGTCGAGCAAGAAGATGAAGTTAGTCAAGAAGAAAAAGGAGAAGTTTGTAAAGTTTTCAAATCTAGGATCAAACAGAGCCCTTGAGGATTATAAAAAAAACATAAAAGAACTCAAGAAGGAAATTAGGAAAGCCAAGAGGAGCTATGAAACATCCTTGTCAAGTAGGATTAAAGAGAATCCCAGGGCTTTCTATACATACACAAAGAGGATGACTCAGGAGAGGGTAGGAACACTCAAAGCTAAAGGGGGGACATTACCTTAGATGTGGAGGACATGGGTAAGGTTCTTAATGAGTATTTACCAAGGAGAAGGACATGGAGGACAGGGAGATCAGAACTGAGCATATTGATTTGCTAGGGCATTTTAAGGTAAAGGTTGAGTTAGTTTTGAGTCTCCCAAAGTGTATTAAGGTGGATGTCGCAGGGCCTGATGAGATATGCCCCCAAGTTATTGAGAGAGGCAAGAGAAGAGATTGCTAGAGCCTAAACCAATTTTTCATGTTCTCCCTAGCCATTGGCAAGGCCCCAGAGGTCAGGTGAGTAGCTAATGTTGTTTCATTATGCAAGAAGGAGCATGAGATAAACCTTGAAACTATAGACTGATGAGTCTCATGTCAGTGGTAAGGAAGTTACTAGAGAGAATTCTTAAGGATAGGATTTATGAGCATTTGAATAGCCATGGCCTAATTTGGAAGAGCCAGCGTGGTTTTGTCTTACAAACTTGATTGAGGTTTTTCACAAGGTGACAAGGGTGATTGACGAAGATAGAGCTGTGGATGTTGTCCACATGGATTTTAGTGAGGCATTTGAAAAGGCCTCTCATGGGAGGTTCATCGGTAAGATGAAGATGCATGGGATCCATGATGAATTGGCCATTAGGATTTAGAACAGGCTTGCCCATAGAAGGCAAAGGGTAATGGTCAATGAAACTTAATCTAGCTGGAGGTCTGTCATCAGCGGTGTTCCACAAGGGAACTCTGCTGTTTCTGATGTATATGAATGACTTCCTTCTTCCTCCTCCTCGTTTTATGGTGGTTGGCACCCAGCCTACTGGTGCATTACCGCCACCTTCTGCTCCGGAGTGTGGATCAGACGATAGACTTACATTTTAAATCCCTTCACCCATTCTCACACACACGCTAATCTACACTTTATCCTTCCTTCTTTGGCCATCCTAGTACCCTACTCCTGCTTTTCCATCATATCCTATTAACGACCCCGGACCTAAAGCTAAAAGTACCCTGACCTGTGCTCTCTCACCCATACCCAGTAACCCTTTTAATGTGAATTCCTGCACCCCCAATTCCCTTAGATTAATTCTCATCATCTCTCTGTATCCCATACTTCCTGCAACTCAGAATTACATGTTCTACTGACTCCTCTTCCTGACATTCCTCACACAATCCTGTCTGGTGTTTCCCTATCAGTCAGTCACAAGAGTTGCAAATCAGGGAGGTCAGGTTAAATTTCTATGGGTTCCAGCTCATGTAGGGGTGAAGGGGAATGAGAGGGTGGATGAGTTGGCAAAGAGGGCATTAAAGAAAGAAAATACAGAAATGCACATTAGTATCAGCAAAGCAGAGGCTAAGTGTGTAATCTGGGGGGAAAAAATCATCCAAATGTGGCAAAAAAGATGGGACAGAGAGGGGAAAGGGAGGCATTTATATCAAATACAAAAGAGTGTTACAGATACTAGGGTAGGCAGTGGATACAGAAGAGAGGAAACTGTGTGGACTAGGTTAAGGCTGGGGTACTGTGCACTAAACAAAACATTGAAAATGATAGGGAAACACCAGACAGGATTGTATATAAATGACCTTAATGAAAATGTAGATGTGTGTGTGAGTAAATGTGCAGATGATACAAAGATTGGTGGTGGTGTGGATAGTGGAGAAGACTGGCAAAGAACATATCAGTTGCAGATATGGGTGGAAAAATGGCAAACGGAATTTAACCAGGCTGAAAGTGAAGTGAAAGTGAAGTTTATAGGTCAAATGCAAAGAGACAATCCACTGTTAAGGTTGACAGGGTGATTAAGAAGACATACGGAATGCTTGCCTTTATTAGTCAATGCACTGAGCTCAAAAGTCAAAGTTATGTTGCAGCTTTATAACATGCTAGTTAGGCAATTTCTAGTTGCCTCACTATAGGAAGGATGTTGAGGCTTTGGAGATGGTGCTCAAGAGAGTTACCAGGATGTTGCCTGGATTAGACATGTGCTATAACTAGAGCTTGGATAAATGTGGGTTGATTTCTCTGGAGTGGCAGAGGTTGAGGGGAGGTTTATAAGATTGAGAGGGCTTGATAGAGTTAACAAACCATTTTCCCAAGGATTGAAATGTCTAAAACAAGAGGGTATGCATTTAAGTTGATGTGCGGAGCTAATTATTTTTAACATGGATAGTAAATTGGATTAGACATTAGCATTGTGGGAGAAGCCAGAGAATGGTAGTAGATGGTTGCCTCTCTGACTGGAGGCCTGAAGAACCACAGGGATCGGTGCTGGGTGCAGTGTTTTTTGTCATCTAGATCAATGATCAGCAATTTTGTGGATGACACCACGATTGGGGGTGTAGTGGACAGCAAGGAAGACTATCAAAGTTTGCAGTGGGATCTGGACCAGCTGGATAAATGGGCTGAAAATGGCAGATGGAATTTAATGCAGACAACTGCAAGGTTGGACCAACCAGAGTAGGTCATACAGTGAATATCAGGGCAGTGAGGAGGGTGGAATCTGGGAATACAGGTCCATAATTCATTAAAAGTGGCAGCACAAGTAAATGGCATCATAAAGAAAGCTTTTGGCACATTGGCCTTCAAATCAAAATATTGAGTTGTACAAGATGTAGGTGAGGCCAAATTTGGAGTATTGTGTCCAATTTACCTACAGGAAAGGTTTATATAGGGTTGAGAGAGTACACAGAAAATTTATAAGGATGGTACTGGGACTGAACAACCTGAGTTATGAGGAAAGATCGAATAGGTTAGGACTTCATTCCTTGGAACATAGAAGACTGAGGGGAACTTTGATAGAGGTATACAAAATTATGAGGGGTATAGATAGGCTAAATGCAATCAGGCTTTTTCCACTGAGTTGTATGGGGTAACAACTAGAGGTCATGGGTTAAGGGTGAAAGGTGAAAAGTTTAAGGGGAACATGAAGAGAAACTTCTTCCCCAAAGGGTCATGAGAGTGTGGAATAGGCTGCCAAAGCAAGCAGTGCATTCAAGCTTGACTTCCATGTTTAAGAGAATTTTGGATAGGTACGTGGATGGTAGGGGTACGGACAGGTATCGTCCTAGTGCAGGTCAGTGGGCATAGGCAGTTTAAATGGTTTGACATGGATTAGATGGGCTGAAGGGCCAGTATCAGTGATGTATTTTTCTGTGACTCTAGTGAGTTGTGGGTGTTGGATGTGCTGCCTGGGGTGGTGGTAGAGGCAGAAACATTCGAGACGTTTGAGAGAGATTTATATAGGCCCATGAACATGATGAAAACAGAAGGATAGGGACATTGTGTAGGAGGAAGAGATTAGTTTAGTTAGCTAATTGATTACTAACTTAATTGGTTTGGCACATCATTGTGGTCTTTGCTGTACTGTTCTGTTCTAGCAGGAGCTCTTTATCCGCAATAATGCACAGTTCAGTAGAGCTTTGAGTACTGGCATTATTCAGAGCATGTGTTGGGCACCACTGTGCCCGTTAATTAGTTAATTCCTTGTTTGGATTATAAGGTTTTCCTCTGGTTTAACACGGCACTGGAGAATCTCAGTGACTACTTGCCAGCGGCGAACAATAGTCTGTAATCTCCCTTTTGGAGTCGAGCCTATGGACAACCGGGCATTTTTGCAGTGTGAACTGAAGCAGGGTGGTTGCAGCACGGTGGGTACGTGATGAATTGAGGTAGCAGGGCCAGGCCAGAGAGCGGAGAATGAAAAACTGTTTGCCCACTGCTGCAGCGAACTTGGACACAATTCAATGCAGCAGAATCGAGCTGAGGCAGAGTCAAGGTGGAGCCCGGGTCCGAGAGTGAGGAAGAACCCAAGAATTGATCAATTTAAGTAATGGGCCAAATTGAGGCAGTGGGGTTTGGGCCTGAGAACATACTGAAGTGGCAGGGCCCAGGTCCGAGAGCAAGGAACGACCCGAGCTTTGGACAAATTAAGTGGCAGGCCAAATTGAAAAGGTCAGGGTGTCTGGGTCGGAAATGAGGGACCTCACTGCTCCACCGCCAGGTTTGCACTGAGCTGAGTCAGCTGTGTGATGCCTATCTTCGTGTCTGGGGACTCACTTTCGTCAGCATGTTTTCAATGCTATTTGCTTTCTTTTATTCTTTGCACAATTTAATTTTGTTTCTCTGGACATTGGGTGTTTGATTTTTTTTAAAATTAGGTTTCTTTGTTTTGTGGCTGCATGTAAGGAGACAACTCTCAAGGTTGTTTCAAGTATACATACTTCGATAATAAATGTACTTCAAAGGTTATCACATCTATCCCGTAACCCAATCACCTTGTTGCCAGTTACTGAACCATTGAGTTGTATAAACTCCTTTCCTAATAGAAGCCTCGAGACACTTGAACCAATCCAATCTTTGTGTTGAAAGGTGCCAGCACTTGGTAACTGGAAGTAATTGTGGGTGAGCATCATCACTTACTAGTCTTAAGTAAATTATGTAAGAATAACAAAGTTAAAGGTGCAGCAAAAACTATATTGAGATGTCTTTCTTTAGAAGTTCTAGTGAAGTCACTAAAGTACTGATTTTAGTTTCAATATAATTTTAATGAAATCTAAAGAATGTCATAGATGCAATAGTTAGATTATCGAACTACACCATCAGAGCTCTTACAACAGACAAGTTTAAATTAGTATATAGGTGAGTCATAATGTTATTTATACAGAAGTACTTATCGCTTGGTTTTAGATTGAGTCTGCAATTGACAGTGTCCTACAATACAAAGGGGAACTGACGATTTCATTGCGCTATACGCCAGTTGGTCAGCATTTAAACCTTCCACCAGAACAAGGAAAAGGTAAGCTTTTTATTCATTTTTTTGTTTTGAGCAAGATCAGCATTTACTTCTCGTTCTTAACTACTAAGGTGATGATGGATTTACATCACATAATACAGCTTTAGCTAGAATTCAGACACCTGATTAAACTGATTTATGCAGATACAGAGGGGAGCATAAAGAGAATAGTAATCATAAATTATGTTAAATTAACATTTTGTATTGCAAGAGACCCATTAATGGCTAACTGATGCCCAGGAAGTACTTGTTGTATACCTACAACTACTAATGTAAGACTAAACAGAAGGGATCTACAGATGCTGAAAATCAGGCTAACACACACAAAGCGCTGGAGGAACGCAGCAGGTCAGGCAGCATCTATAGCAAAGAATAAACAGTCAGCGTTTCAGGCCAAGGCCCTTCAGGTCTCGGTTTGAAACGTCGACTGTTCATTCCTCTCTGTAGTTACTCCAGCATTTTATGTGTGTTACTTTAATGTAAGACTACCAGGTTCACTGGAAAGAAGCACTTCTAGGTAGTTTTAGGAAGTCTCAGTTCTTTTATATTGGACATGCAACTGGTTCTGAAGGACCACCTCTTAGGGAAACTAATGTCCCTGATGACCACACAGAATGTAACAGCAGACTATGAAAGGATATAAAACTCATTTACAGCAGGGCACAATAAATAACATGACTTGTGAACTGAAATTCTTTGGCGATGAAGGCCAATGTGCTTCCCAAATTGTTGCTGCAGCTCCATGTTATCTTGGGTAATCCTTGTAAAAGATACCAAAGTCGCTCTGAACACCACATCATTCAATCTTAAAACAACCTGTTCCCTCATTGGTTCCTCAATATTCTGATCTCGAAAACCATCTCTTAAGAATCCCGTATTTGTCTTCTGTACAAGTTATCTAGTTTGAGCTTAACGAGAGCTCTTAATAATTTTTGCCCTTTGCTGTTTCTTAATTTGCCCAAACTGGTTCTTCTCTGTTCTCCAGCTGTGTTTCAGGGCTCAATCCTGTCCATTATAAAGTCTACCCTTTCTCCTTTAAACTTTGTCTTTCATCCCTAAAAGTTAACTATTCTACTGTATTTGATTACAATCACTTACGTAATGGATGCCTGATCACACCTAGTTCTTTCTTTGTGTCTGCCTTGTAATGAATGCTATATACAGATATGTCACAGTAGATGCTGTCACAATGGTTTCTATCAACTGCACAAACCATAGCTTGAATATGTCGCCTGTACTCCCTATGATTAATTAAACATAAAAAATTATATTAAAGCCGTATATTTACCATTATTGCAAAGTCCTGTATTCAACGAAGTACACAGTATAGATACAGTTTAAACTCGGCATACAATGGTAGAACCCAAAAACTTGTATTCCCAGGTGCTGTGTAGTCAACTGAATTTATTCAACTAATTCTAGCTGGTTACGTAATTACCAGGGGAATTGGCAACCTACAGGTTTAGTACTTTATACTATTTGATTAACTATACAAATAAAAATGCAAGGTTAAGAAAATTTAACAGGAAAAACTAAATTATACAAATAAAATGAAATCATTCCCTTATAGTCCACACTCCACAGATGCTCTATTCTTAGCAAAATACATTTTATTCTTTGGTGCCTCCTATAAGTTGGTCTGTGATCACCTAAACCTTTCTGACCTTTGTATTTCAATTTGGAACTATTGTTGCATGTGCTTTAATCATAAATAATTGCTTTCTTGTGGTGATGCCCACAGTTGAACTATTACAGGTAGGTGTTCTAAGTTGTGATCAAAATACAGTGCCTCTCAAATATGTATACAGTTTGGTTTTGGGTGGAAATAGACTACAAAAGATGTATCAGTTGAGGCTAAATTGTTACCATTGTTTTGAAATTGAATAATATAAACTTAAGTCTAAAAGTAAACAATGCATAAAAGTAATTCAAACTTCCTCATTCTGCACAGCTAAAAGGAGTTTCATTAAAGGAAAGAAAAGTTCTACCCAAGCATCAAATGGTGGAATTGTGGAGGTGCTCATTAAGGAAGCAAGAAATTTAACTGCAGTAAAAAGCGGAGGATCTTCAGATACTTTTGTAAAAGGGTAAGGTTTTACATTGCCGTCACAAACAACTTTAAAATCTGTATCTCAACTTCAATACAACCCAGTGATGAGTCGCCATAAATAATTAACTGGCATACAGGAAGTATTTCTGTAATGGATAAGAAGTGCTCAATCATATTTCAGTTATCGGATGTCAAGTGTAATTCTAAAGTACAACAGAAGCAGTGGATGTGTCAATAAAATGTTACTGTGGATGATTAGGCTCATCGCCTGTTCTAGCATTCAGTACAATTATGGCCAATCAGTTCTCAGCCTCTATTCTACTAATCTGTTCTTCAGTTTTCCTACAGGTTTCTACCAAAAGTCTGTCCTCCTTGGCCTCAAATATAATTAATAATACAGTGTCCATAGTTGAGATGAAAAATCCCTGACATTTCAGGGCCTTCAGAGCAGAAATTCCTCTATCTACACCTTAAATGAGTGATCACTTATTTTAAAAATGTGTCTCAGGTCCTGTTTCATTCTCAAACAGAAATATCTCAACACTTAGCTTGTCAGGATTTCTTAGAATACTGCATAAGACCAACAGCCACTAAGTTTAGAAGAATAAGCTCAACATTTTCTTGTGAAACCCCTTTCATTCCGGGAATCATTATTTTAAACCTCTTAAGTGTCTCGAATGCAAATAATAATCAGATAAAAAGTGCACACAGTACAACTCATTGCTTTCAGTAACAGCCTATACTTGTTTTCCAACATTGTTTGTCTTGCCATACTAAAACATTGTTTCATAAACAACGTTGTGCAACAGCACTGTGCAGACATCAAAGAATTTGTGTATCCTTCAAGTTAGTGTGAACCTGGGATTGCCAAAACTCCAATGCCAGGAAATTTACTATCGTCTGTTTTAGGAAGAAAACTATCAGCAACAATTTAACATCATGAGGAAATCTGCAGATGCTGGAAATTCAAACAACACACACAAGTTGCTGGTGGAACACAGCTGCCTGGCCTGCTGTCGATGTTTCGGGCGGAGACATTGACAGTGCTTCTTCCTATAGATGCTGCCTGGCCTGCTGTGTTCCACCAGCATTTTGTGTGTGTAATTTAACATCATAACTACTTTCCTAGCACTTTTATCTAAAGATACAAAAGACGTTGACCAGTCAGTAGGTTCAAAAATGTAATAATTGTTGAGGGATTTTCTATTTTGCTGAACTTAAATACTAATTTCTTGTTTTCTTTTTTGAATCAGATATTTACTTCCTGATGACAACAAAGCTTCTAAGAACAAGACACATATTGTTAAAAAGAGTGTAAACCCCCAGTGGAACCATATCTTCACTTATACTGGCTTACACCTCAGTGATCTACAAAATGTGTCTATCGAACTAACCATATGGGATAAAGAGTCACTTTCCAGCAATGTTTTCCTTGGCGGCATTCGACTTGGTCATGGCAATGGTAACTACCTTTTTAATAGTAATGATCTCTACCTTGTTATCTTTTAATTTTCTTCAATAACTAGTAGGAATAGTAAACTGAAGTCATTCGTAGTTGTAAGGTTACAACTTCTGCATATCGTACAGGGTCAGTAACCTTCACTGCAAATGCAATTGATTATCTTGTAAAATTTCACCGTGGTTTAAAATGAATATACTATTTCATTAATTTCATTCCTGTTTTGTGCTATGAACTAAATGTTTCCCAACACTTGCTAAATCATCAGTGGAAAAGAATTTTGACTGAACCTGTTTGACTTCTCAAAGGGATACCAAGGAGTCTCCAGTATCCCCCTGGGTTGAAACAGACACATCTCTGGCCAGTCTTCAGCTTGCTTCTGACTTCTGCACCCACATGCTGAAATACACGGTCTCCTGTTGCACAGAGTCCAATGGAGATGCCCAAACATTGAAATGCTTGGACAGGTGTACTTCACATTTAGCCCTTCAGCTTTTCACCAGCCTTAAGTAAAAGTAAACCACTTCACACTCAGGATGAGCTGTTTTTTTTAAATCACTGCTAATGGGTTAGAGTCATGCAGCAGGCTAATAGGTCCTTCAGCCAATCAGCAAGAATCCTAAGTTCCAGTACTTGGCCCACACTTTTTCTATGCCTTAATGATTCAATTGCTTGCCTAGATTGTCATGCGTCTCTCTTTTCTCCCTAAACCCTTATAGGCAGTGCATTCCAGATTCCAACCACCCTCCAGATTAAAAGACAAGGCCTCTTCCTCAGATGCCTTCGACCACTGGGGATGTTCATGATTCAACAATCAATCTTCTCATAGCCCTCAGCTCCTAAAAAACTCAAACCCAGTCTATCCACTCTCTCTTCCTAACTCAAAGGCTTCATGTCAAGACAATATTGTGGTCTGCACTTACTCCAGAGCCATCATGTCCTTCCTGTAGCACAGTGATCAGACCAGCTATGGCAGTACCTCAAGCTGTGGCCTGATAATGAGGCGGTACCTTGGATTTGTTTAAGAATTGCTTATCTCTTGAGATTGAACTGTTCTCCTACATCTTTGTTTTGATGTCTGTGAGCAGTTTAAAAAGCTCTTTGACAGTCGCAGACTTCAGGGCTGGGCCTCGAATCCACCAGATGAATCACTGTTAAGGTGGGGGCGGAATAATAGTTTCACAAGGCACAAAACGCAAGTGAGGGTGAGATACAGGCCGGATAATTATGAACTCCCATTGAGTCTACAGCCAGGCTGTGGGTACCTTCGTTTTGGTTGAAGTCCTTCCCAGTAATGTTGGTGATATGAGGTAAAGATGAAAACAGCAGGATATTGATTACTGAAATGAATAGAGTAAGAAATTGCTGGGAACACCTAATCTTTCTCAATAAAACATTCTGATGACTGCTTACAATTCAATCAGTAATTAACCTGCCTAGTCAGTATTGCTGGAACAAAATTACCCCAGGAAACACCCAAATTCCAAAAGGACAAGTTGATGCAGGCTTTGCATTTAAAAGGAAGCCCATATCTCTATCATGATCTACTTAGCCGTCTGCTCAGATGATCTACTGGCATATTTTGTTGGTAAGATTTGAGGACATTACTAGCATCGTTCCAAAATATTTATGCTGTCATATATTTGTTGTTCAACAGGTCATAGCTATGGGATTGCAGTTGATTGGAATGATGCCCAGGGGGAAGAACAACACATCTGGCTTCAAATGATAGCAAACCCAGGTGTCTGGGCAGAGAGCACAATAATGCTGAGAGCCAGCATGGGGAAGCGCAAATTTTGAACCTGCACATGCAATGTAAAATTAAATATATTATCAAGCTGCAGTTTTTAAAGATAAAAATATTGAGTTATATATGTGAAAGAAAATATTTATAGCTGTATTTTCACTTTTTAATTTGTGTAAATAACATTTCCTTGGGTTTTTGAATAGTTCAGTTTTGTAAAAAAAAATTAATTAAGGTCACCTTTACTAGCACAGCATTTGGAAAAATGAATATTCTGTCTCGCCTCTGTGTCCAGCTCTAGCTTAATAAACAGTAATTGTTGAAGGTTTGATGACCTTTCAATAGAGCAACCAAGTTCCTAGTTTTAGTCCTAGATAGCTCCACCAAAGAGCCTGTGAGTGAAACTTGGTTAGCAGTTTCAATGATAACTGGA
Source organism: Hemitrygon akajei (assembly GCF_048418815.1). Taxonomy (NCBI): domain Eukaryota; kingdom Metazoa; phylum Chordata; class Chondrichthyes; order Myliobatiformes; family Dasyatidae; genus Hemitrygon; species Hemitrygon akajei. The sequence goes on along the minus strand of NC_133128.1, from coordinate 52,763,829 downwards.
GACAGATGGTTTTCCCTGTAGCAGCCGTGGGTTAAGATAACCACCACCACAGATGTGAAAATACAATGTACAGAGGAAGACTCTCCCTGCCCTCTTGTAACAAAGCCTATTGTTATTTCTCCTGTGTGCAATCGATTGGTCGTATTAAAAATGTTATTTATTTCCCTCTCGGGTTTCCTATACTACACAATTTCTTGTTGGGAGGCATTAGGGTTAGGATGATGCAAGGCGAGGAGGAGGAGGACCTTCACGAACCAATGTCTACCTTTGCCTTTCTCCCACCTGACACCATTTATTCTCAACAGGCCTTTGAACCTACTAACAAGTCCTAGTAAATGGTATGATCAACTCCAAAAATTACAGAACCAAGTGTCGGTAAAATTGAACATGCAGCAACTGACAGTCAGCTCGCACGATCAGGGTAAATGAATCCTGAAGGTTATTAAAACATTAATTTTGACTTTATAACTCAAAGATTGTATACTTAGTGTAAATATCACACCAAAGCTATGTTTGATAATCTTTCTGGATTCTAACAGGATACAAAATGACAACAGGAATTAATTCAGCTGCAGTTACAGCAACAGTTGTAGTTACAGTTCTGCATTTACCATTAGTAGAATTAAGAATTTCATCCAGTGTCAACCAAAATATTTTCATGTTTAAAAATATGTTTACTGCATTGGAAGATTGGCATTCTTATTTGGGCTCGAGAGTTGCTGGTCAGAAGTGAAGTTATCACATAGCTAACACCATTTGGTTACAGCGTGCTTGCTTAACATAAGTGCTGTAAGGGAGAAGAACGAGTGTGGAATAGACATTCACTATTTGCAATTTCCATACAACAAGCCTTATGTGAAGTTTTGATGTAATTCTCCAAAGTTAAAGCATCATGTGGCCTCAAAGATGAAATTGATAATACTGACTGAACTATTGAGCCATTGGCAGGGAAAGGTGTGAGATAAAATAAAAGATGTTTCACTAGAGGTATTATAATAATGCTACATCAGTAGGGCCAGTGCAATACTGATAATAATAGTGTAATATTTTATGTTAAAGATTAAAATATTTTTAAACTGGTATTATACATCTATTATGGTTCTACATTATCACAGTTCCTTGTCATCAATATTCTGCAAATCAAATGTGATATTATTCTAATGGCTTAGTATTTAAATTTTCTGTATAAATATTGAAAAGAGAAAATGCTGCAAAAGTAATCATACTGTACACGTCAGCATTGACTGATATTCATCACTGTTGTATGTTACTGCTGGGTCACTGCAGAAGATGTTGCCTAAGACAAAATATAAGTTTTTTCCCACTGGCTCGTGCAAGCAAAGTTATCAGCACAGTAATTTCAGAAAACTAAAGAAACTAGTATTCAAGGTTGCTACTAAATGGTTACTTAATGCAAAACTGCAAATAAATATTAGCCATTCCTGCTTGAAATGTGACATCCTATTCAAACTGAACCTTCTCAAGTCTACTTTAGAAGTTTTATCAATGAGCTCTCTTCTGTTGGAAGGACCATGGTGGAAATGTTAGCTGATTATTTCACAATGTTCACACTTCCGTTCTTCTCAGGAAATTAAACAGCTATGCCAGTGTATTACAAGACCTAGAATACATTCAGACAATGTAAAGTTGTATCACATCAAGTTGCCATAGTCTATGACCATTTCTAATAAGTGTTGAAGTACTCTTCACATAAATATATCAACACATCTTTTATCAATAATATTATTGGAGACACTGTTTACTAGAAACATACCATATCAACAAGAGCAGGGCAGAAATTGGGTATGCTGATTCTCCAAAGTCTTTATCTACAAGGCGCACAGTAGGAAGAGGAAATGTTTGGACAAGCGCTGCTCCAACGATACTAGGAAAAGTCAATACTGCGCTGTAGCAAGTGGTCTTGTGGTCACCCATTCACTAGCCTAAACATCCACTCTCTCCAGCACCACCACACTGCAACTACAGAATGCATCTTCGACAAACGCCACCTGCCAAGGCTACTTAGACAATACCTCCCAAACTGGCATATGGTTTTAAAATGAGAACTACATTATATCTGCACCCTGTGGTCTGATTAATTCAGTGTCTCAGTCTGCTTCACCTGATGACTATACCTTTAAAATAATCAGTATTCTGTAAAGTGTCCTGAATTAATTATAAGAAAGAACATTAATCAGGGCTATTTTTGTGATGTTGCCAAAGGCTCATGGTCAAAGGGTAATTGCAAACATTGACCAGGAAGTAAAGAGGCACAGACTTGAACATTACAATAATCTATCATTTTTGGTCTTTAAAACCGAAGGTTATTTTTTTCCCCCAGATCATTCCACCATTAACAACGTTGCCTTTAGAAGATTGCAAATGATTTTTACACTGTATATGCAGCACACTGCATGCTGATACAAGGGAATTTCATGGCATGTCAGCGCACAATTCAAACCAGTGCCATGATGATGCATTCCAGCTTCAATACCTAAAAGGCCAGAATATACAGGAAGAGTCAATGAAGTCCTGCAGAAGGAAATTTTGAGTTGGGTAAGAAGTTTTTTTTTAAAAAGTTAAGATCGAAACTCTAGAATTGCCACATGCTTGACGCCAAAAATAGGAAGATCGTACAGTTAAATGTGTGGCTGAACAGCTAGTGCAAAAAAGGAAGGCTTCAGATATCTGGATCATTGAACTCTTCTAGGGCAGATCAGACCTGTACAAGGGGAGCAGGTTGCACCTAAACAGCAGGGGCTCTAATACCCTTGCAGAGAGGTTTTCTCATGTTCCTAAGGAAAGTTTAAACTAATAAGCGGGGAGGAAGCATCAACCAGAACAGTAAGAAGCTGGAGGAGTGATTTTGGAGATGGTAAGGGTTAAGTGACATAATTGGAAAATCAAGCAGAGCCAGGATAATGAGCACAAGAAGAATGATGGCCTGTAGTCTATTTATTTTAGTGCAAGGTAAGGCAAATGAGCTTAAAGTCTGGATTAATACATTGAGCTACAATATTGTAGCCAATACAAAATCTTAGTTGGGAGAGCTCAACATCCAGACTATAGCTGTTTCAGATGTTGACTGAGTGGGATATAAAAGTGGTGCGGGAGTGACATTACTCATTAAGGTGAATGTCATGGCTGCACTGAGAGAACGTTTTGGAGAACTCATCAAGTGAGGCCATATGATTAGAACTCACCTATAATGGGATTAGCGCCAGCTGCCGGTGGTGTGGCATCTGCGCCAAACCGAGGCGACTGATCCAGCCGGCTCCTTACACGCTTTCCATTCGCGCTGGGTTGAGCATCAAGCTAGCAACTCAGCCTCGTAAGCAACAGACAAATGCTAAAGAAATGGCAAGGTTGCTGCCTGATGCGCCACAAGGCACAGAGGAACAACTACAATAATGGTATTATACTGTAAACTTCACAAGAGAGACAGCATGTGGTCCATTAGCTCTGAAGGCCAAGCATTCAAAAACAGCTCCTAACTGAAGCACAACCCACATTTAAAATAAAGCTTTAAAACGGAGCAGTCCTTGAATGCTTTCTTGAAAGATTCCATAAACTAAATGATCTCTCAGTATGTCATTAAGCCCATCAACTGAACTGGCAATGCTCAAACAATTTCTTCAATTCAGCTATACAAGCTGAAATGGATTCCCCTTCATTTTGATTCCACTTACAAAACCTGAAGCATTCTGCAATCAACAATGGTTTTAGTTCTAAATTTTCCTGCATTACTTTCTCAATATCAGCAAAGCTCATTTTGGCTAGCATTATGGGGCTACGATTAGCTGAGACAACTGCAACTTGATTGGAGATCCATCCATAATTTGCATGCCACATTCCCTGCATTAGTCAACTGAAAGCGAATTAAGAAAGGTACTGGATCTGCCACAGCAGTGTTCAAGGATAGCACTGGAAAACTCAAACATATCAAGGGTAAAATAGTGCTACATGAAAGTGCCACACCCAAGTTTTGCAAAGTCCATCTGATTTCTTATAAAATATCCAGTAGCCGGTGATAAAGTAGCCAGTGAGCTGGATTGAATGATGGCTGAAGGAATTCTTTCCACCGTTGAGCCAGTGGGCAATGCCAGTGGTCCTAGTAGCAAAGAAGAATGATTATGTCAAGATCTGTGGTGATTTTAAGGTCACCATCGAACAGTACAGAAAGTAGATTGATGCCCTCTGCCCAGGATAGACGATATCTTTGCAAACCTTTCTGAAGAGAGACAATTCAGCAAAGTGGACTTAGTTGAGGCCTTCCGACAGACAGAGATGGAAAAAGAGTAAGGGGTGTTTCTTACCATAAATACAAAGGGCTCTGTCACTATAAGAGGCATAGGGTTATTTTTGAAGCAGCATCTGCACCTGCACCCTGGCCGAAACTATGGACCAGGTACTGCAAGGCACTCAGAGTTATCTAGATGACATCATTGTTATCAGTTATCTCTAAACTCTCAAAACAGTGTTAAAAAGAAGAATTTCAGTTATTCCTGAAAGTAAATAGAATAAGACACAATACATCTGCACCATACTACTCAGCTATAAATGGCTTAGTGAAAGAGTTTGTCACTGTGAGCAATGTCTGCACAGCACACTACACTTACACTGAATCAGAAGCTTGTCAATTTCCTCAATGCAGAATACTGCACAACCAACAACTCACCAGCTACACTGTTCCTGGGTTGTCCCTCGCACACACGCTTGGATCTCCTCAAAGCAATCTCAGAAGGAGCAAACGACTGAGACAAATTGAGGGCCCTTCAAACAAGGAGGTCCAATGTTTCACTTCTGGACAAGCAGTCCATGTGAGGGACTATAAAGATGATCAAAAGTGAGTACTTGGAGAGATTAAAGACAGAACTGGACCACTCTCCTACACAGTGGAGAATGTGACCGATGTCATCTGGAAACAGCACATTGTTCAGCAGAGAAGAGCCAATTGTTAGAAAAGAGTCCAGAGCTGTCAGAACAACTTACTGCGGTCCCAGAGTCAACGCCTACAACCACAGAGGAGGCTCCAGAACCTGAGGCAGTTACATAGCCACAAGTCTTACCTGCCAAGCAGAGCAATTCCCCCTGTCAGGAAAGGTGTTATCCCACAAGAGTACGTCGTCCTCCATAACGAATAAATCTTTAGCCCTGCATGGGACAATTTAAAGTTATCTCTGATGTGGATGTCTATAGTATTGGGGGTGGGGTGTCTGTGTAGGTGTAGGTGTAGCTAAGCAGAGAGCTGTGTAGTGTATTTAATATTTCAGTAATGTTTGAATGATATTGTAAATGTAATGTTTGATCAAGCATTCTAGTTTGTTTATATAATTGTGTAAGTTATATGAATAGCATACATCGTTATGTCATCATGTCACATGTGAGCACCTCACTAAAGACAAGGAAAGTATCCTTGGGTAGACCCGGGTCCTCAGCTTCTATGCTTTTCTTTCAATTAGTTTCTGGAGTTAGAAACCATAGCAACCATGGTGTTGCCTGGATTGAAGAATATTAGCTATAAGGGGAGGTTTGGTAAACTAACATTACTCCCTCTGCAGGCCAAAGAGAGACCTGATGGAAGTATAGAACATTATGAGAGGCATGGAAAAGGCATAGGCTTGGACTCTTTTCTCCCCCCAGAGTGGAAATGTCAAATACTAGAGGAGATAGGTTTAGAGTGAGAGGGGGGAAAGTTCAAAGGAAATGAGAGAAGAAAGTAGTCTTAATGCTGGATGGTAACTGCCTGAAACACACTGCCATGGGAAATGGCAGAAGCAAATACAATGACAATATTTAAGAATTTTTCGATGGACACATGAACAGGCAGGAAGTAGAGAGGATGTGGGCTACATCCAGACAGGAGGGATTAATTTAAATTGGTATCATGGTCAGCACAGACATGATTAGCCAAAGGGCTTGTTCCTGAACTGTCCAATTCTATGTTCTACAGCCATAAACATTTGCCTTCCATTCTAAAGTAAGGAAGTACTTCATAAGAGGATCTATGTGAAATAGAATAATGTGTAGCTTCTATTATTAACTCTGTTGTATTCTGTATAATATGAGGCACCTGCATTCTAATTCACTATCCATATCTGCAAAGAACTCCACATAACCTACGTCACTGAACAAAGTTGAACAAGGTAGAAACAGAAACTGAACATGAAGAGCAATAATAGTGGGCGAGGCAGCATCTCTGAGAAGCAGAGAATACTGACCTTTACCAGCACCCTTTCATGAGTTCTGATTAAAGAGCATTTTGTTAACTATTTCACTATTTTAGCTCCATTGAAGAACTATTAGGTTACCACACGAGTACTTTTTAAATGTAATTTCTGAAACGAATACATGCCAATATATTGAGCAGTTCTAATACAAGCTGTGGGTTAAAGATATAAATAATTAACTTCCAATAATGAAGTGAAAAAGAACATACAGACAGTAAATTTAGAAGTGCTAGACAGCAATTATACCTGAATTTGCAACATTTCCTTGTAATATCAGCCTCAGTGTACACAAACAGCCTGGCTTCCAAGTTAAAATCTCTGCACTCTGCACACTGGCATCTTCATTCTAATCCAAGCAATGCATCATGCCAATTACTCCACTTACAGCTTAGTCCTCTAAATAATGTAATTCTGGTCCAGAATCCGGATTCAGGGCTTCCTGAGTGACCATGAGTCTGATTTGAATACATAATTAGGAATAATATTACGAAAGGAGGAAAATATAATTCAAAAGTAGAAAAGCATGTAGCAAACATCTGTCTAACCAATAGTAATCATGGATCTGTATTTTTCTAGTAAAATTATAAATATATTGATATATTTTATTCTTATTAAATAATGCAATTTCACTCTGCACAAATTATTCATTTTCATTAAAGAAATAAATCTATCAGCTGAATGGGAGTAAAAAGAGCAAGCAGAGTTTTCAATACTAATACTATTGCCCTTAATACATAGCATTCCACAACCAGCTCAGTACTCAATTGATCCATAAGTTCATAAAGAATTTAAATTGTGCTCCGGAGACCTTAAAGCTTGTCAGAGGCTCTCCCTAACAACATAAAAATGAATTTTAAAATCATAAAATGCCCAAGCTGCACATTTGCCTTTTGTCATTCTTACTTTCCTAAGTTATTGTGTGTTATAGATGTGTTAAGTGCACTACTATGCTTTACACCCTGGTCCGAGAAACATTGTCTCATTTGACAGTATAAATGTATATAGTTAAATAACGATGATCTTGACTTGACATGATGAGACTAAAGAAGCCAAGTTGATATTAACTTCATAATAGTGAATTTTCACTTCTGATCAAATTGATTTACAGCTCTTACCTGGGGGATTTGGCTGAGGGGATTTGTGTCATTCATTTTAAAATTTGTTTTCATACCCTTTCTAAAATTGCTCATAACTCAGTGCCAGTCTGAAATGATAGACATTTGCCAAATAAACATTTATTACCAGATAAAGTTGAAAAATATTTTCCTAATTGAGTCACTTTAAGCACATAACACTAAATGAAAATCAAAAAGCTGCAGATGCTGATATAAGAACCAAAAAAAGCTAATGAACAGTCTTCAACCTGAAATACGAACTATCGTTCTTTTCACAGATGCTGCCCATTTTCAGCATTTTCTATTTTGTCTAGAATGGGCCAGACAACAACTTCACAGGGTATGACTACAAAACTAACTAGCAGTTGTGTGCACACATCTGACTTCTCACTCTGTGCCTGAACGTACTACCATGTCCAGAAATGGGTTTGCAACTGCAGAAGCTGAGAAGCAAGACCCCCTTTGTCATGGCCACTCAGCCTCATGGCCAGCCATGGCTGACACGTCTATTACATCCCCATTTCCTTCACTTCATTAAGCAAAGTGAAAACGTTTTTTTCAGTTTGTATGTATGTGATTGACTTCAGTTTAAAAATACATGACCATAAGTCAAAGGAGCAGAATTAAGCCACTCAGTACATCAAATCTGCGCTGCAATCTATCCTTGGCTGATTTATTATCTCTCTCAACCTCATTCTCCTGCCTTCTCCCCATAACCTTTGATGCCCTGACTAAACATGAACCTATCAATCTCTGCTTTAAATATACCCAATGACTTCGCCTCCATAGCCATTTGTGGTAATGAGTTCCACAGATTCACCACACTCTGGTTAAAGAGATTCCTTCTCATCTCTGTTCTAAATGAAAATCCCTTTATTCTGAGGCTGACTTTTAAAATTTCTGTAACTATTTGTCAAATTGTTGTGTATGTTACTGATTATCACAATTCTGACAGTGTGGATGCACTCTGGTTGCTCCTCACAGACCAGTCATTCTGTGAGATAAATTGGGTGAAGGCAAACCTTTGGGAGCCATAGGTTGATCACAGGGCACAGGCCAGCTCCATCAAACACATTCGAGCTCAACACATCTAACATTACATTACTCAGAAACATTCTAATGTACATCCAGAAATGAAAGGGTTACACTGCACTCTTAAATCCAGAGCCTCTGGCAGGAAACAAGCATTATAAAAAACACATACAAAAATTCCCTTCACCCATACAAATGTGGTTAGCCAATGTAAATAAAGGATCTAACACTTGTTCCAGGCTTCATCTTTACCTCAGGCAAAACCAGTTTTAAATATGTATCAACTAAAAGTGAAGTGTATATTATGATCATCTTCTTGATTGCAATTCCAACCAAGGAAGGATATCAGTAAGATTGAAAGGGTGCAGAGAAGATTTACTAGGATGTTGCCAGGTCTTCAGGAGCTGAGTTACAGGGAAAGATTGAACAGGTTAGGACTTTATTCCTTGGAGCATAGGAAAATGAGGGGGGATTTGATAAAGGTTTACAAAATTATGAGGGGTATAGACAGAGTAAATGCAAGTAGGCTCTTCCACTTAGATTAGGAGGGATAAATACGAGAGGACATGGCTTTAGGGTGAAAGGGGGAACATTAGGGGGAACTTCACTCAGAGAGTGGTGGGAGTGTGGAACGAGCTGCCATCTGACGTAGTAAATGCTGGCTCACTCAAGTTTTAAGAATAAATTGGATAGATACATGGATGGGAGAGGTCTGGAGGGTTACGGACTGGGTGAAGGTCAATGGGACTAGCGGAATAAAGTTTCAGCACAGAGGAATGGCCTGTTTTCTGTGCTGTAGTGTTCTATGGTTCCAACCAGAGTTCTCCCATCCTCAGACTCCTGATTCTAATTTTCCTCTGCCACATACATTCCCTCATTGGTGTCAGTACAGCCCAATTTCAGAAGTTGTGTTCACTGTACCACCACCCCATCACCTATACACAGGCATGGACAAGGATAATCCATCCAATCATGTTTGTATGAATGTAATTGCATTTTTCAAATTAATACTGTAGTACAACAAATTTTCAGCATTTTAGTATTATAAATGCTATAATAATGCATTGACAATACTGTGAAATTAACAATGGTTTTAAAATTAATTTTATTGTTTAGTATAAAAATGTAAATGGATCACTATTCCCTCTCCATGTATGATGTTCAATTCAATTTCTTCTACAGATTTTAACCCTAACATATCCTCCCAAGTATAACTGCTACAATTTCTGGACTGAATCCAAACTGGAATTACTTAATCAAGTGACAAGTTGATTCAAACAGATACAAGCTAAAACTTACCATACTTCTGTCAATTAAGGCAGATTCAGCATTTCTCCCATGCAAATATTGTTTTGCATCTGTTTCTAGTTCAACTGGATGAATAAACTGATGCAAAACAGACCATTGCAAAACTTAGAAGCACTACAGTGTCTTATTATTTGGCAATCAAGTGTCATTATGTGACTAAAGCACCTATATATTTAAGATTCAGACCGGCAGGGGGCCTGTTCATTATATTTACTCCCTCTGTCGAATATCCAACATTAAATAAATTATTCTGACCTTAAATCTACATCAAGCTACCTGTCTTAAACACGGTCTGGTGTCTGTCTCAAGCTCACCTTGTGGAATGGAAAGGAGTGTTGCCTGATAATAAACATCTGAAATCTGCAGGTAGATACCACACTGCTCCCAGTACTAAGAGAAGAATGACTTTTGGTGCTTGAAAGCTGGCTCATAATGGTGACCACAGTCATGTCACCTTTAAATTCTTTCAACATCAGATGCCACTTAGTTGTACACACACACCATTCACTCTTAAACCTCACTTTTGCTACACTGCAAGGACAAGCCCATAGATCTATTCTCACTGTTTAAACAACCTCGTCAGCAAAAATATACTTCTGCCAGCTCCAATCTGTCCAGACACATTCGCACACCCCAGTGTAAGTGTGAATTTGCTGCGGGTATTGAGAGTTTTAATTTTAAACCTGAGCAACCCTCTATACACAGAGCAGCTATTTTCTCTAAGGCTGTATTTCAGTATAAAGAACACTTAAACTAAATCCTCACATTCAGAACACTTTAATTAAATGCCTGGGATTGAGCAGGTCAATGTAAAAAGGATTAAGCGTGGCAAAAAAAGTTGGATTAGCTGGTAATGAGAATCAACAGTCATCTCACCATATGGATCATAGTGGCAACACATAATCTACTCTTTCAGAACAAAGTGAAAACCATAAACTAATAATTGTGGCACGTTTTCCAAAACTAGTTAAATCATTCCATGCGCATTGTGTTCAAACTTATCTTCTGTGCTGCAGTTTTATAAGGAAAATGCATAAATTACACCAAGCACAATACTTTACATATTCATGATAATAAACTGATATGCTGCACCTAAGCAAAATTTTCCAGCAATCAAAAGGAATGTTTTACAGCATACTTTCATATATTAATGGCACTTTCAAGGTATAAGTATGTAACTTGAAAATTCATGTAGCAAACTGCAGTTGCTCCAGTGAAGGGTAAAATCAGCTTTTGGAATTAGCACGTCTGACCACTTTCTGCTTGCAATTTGATTTCTTCCTTTCGCAGAGGAAATGTGTCAATCAATGTGAAGAGTTCAGCAGCGGTAACCGGGAAAGGATAGCGTTCCTTATCCCTGCCACGTTTATCGACAAGGACCATGTTGAAGCTTGACTGGGAAATCCGGAGCAGCAACCTGTAAATTAACAGCAAAATAGCTCACAGGACAGCTTGAAGAGCACATAAACAGACCCACAGACAAATTGACTCTCTTCCCTTCTTAACAGCTTTTAAAACCTCTGTCAGCTATCAAATTAGTATCAAGTAACGTTTCTAATTGCCATTTTGCTAAATATTCTGACCACGAAGCAAAAGATTCAAACTAACCAAGATGAGCCAAGTTGTCTTCTTCCAACCAAGATTAATTGATGTAGTTCAATAGTCAGGTTTACTCAGCTACTTAATCTTCAAAATAATAACGCAAAAATCATTTTATAATTCATTATTTTAAGGTAGAGCATTAACACTGCCACAGACTCGATGTTCCAGGCTCAAAGTTTTATGTGTGTTATTGCAATGCTTCTTCTCACCTGAAAAGTTTCAGCAATCCCCATGCTCCTGCCTTCTCCCCATAAACTTTGATGCCATGAGTAATAAAGAATTTATCAAATTCAGATTTAAATACTGTATATTCAATGACTTGGCCTCCACAGCCATCTGTGGCAATGAATTCTACAGATTCATTATACTCTGGCTGAAGAAATTCCTCCACATCTCTGTTCTAAATGGATGCTCCTCTATTCTGAGGCTGTGCCCTCTGATCCTAGACTCACCCACTATAAGAAACATCTTCTCCACATCCACTCTATCTAGGCCTTTCAATGTTTGATAGATTTCAGTAAGATCCCCCATCCTTCTTCTAAACTCCAGCAAGTACAGGCCCAGAGCCATCAAACATTCCTCATACATTAACCTTTTCATTCTCGTGAACCTCTTCTGGAACTTCTCCAAAGCCAGCACATCTTTTCTTAGGGGCAAGTGATCGTAGTATGATAAAATTCACCTTAAATTTTGAGAAGGAGAAGCTAAAATCAGATGTCTCAGTATTACAGTGGAGTAAAGAGAATTACAGAGGCATGAGAGAGGAGTGGGCCAGAGTTGACTGGACAAGAACACTGGCAGGGATGATGGCATAGCCGAAACAGCATGGTTTCCTCAAGGGAAGATCTTGCCTGACAAATCTGCTGGAATTCTTTGAAGAGATGACAAGCAGAACAAACAAAGGAGAATCGGTTGATGTTGTATATTTGGGTTTTCAGAAGACCTTTGACAAAGTGACATACGTAAGGCTGCTTAACAAGTTGTGAGCCCATGGTACAACAGGGAAGATTCTATCATGGATAAAGCAGTGGCTGACTGGCAGGAGGCAAAGAATTGGAATAAAGGGAGCCTCTTCTGGTTGCGCCTGCTGGTGACCAGTGGTGTTCCACAGGGTCTGTGTTGGGATCAATACTTCTTGCATTTTATGTTGATGATTTGGATGATGGAAATGAAGGGTTTGTTACAAAGTTTGCAAACAATATGAAGATAGGTGGAGGGACAGGTAGTTTTGAGGAAGTGGAGAGGCTACAGAAGGACCTAGACATATTAGGAGATTGGGCAAAGAAGTGGCAGATGGAATACAGTGTCAGGGAGTGTATGGTAATACACTATGATAGAAGAAATAAAAGGGTAGACTATTTTCTAAAGGGTTGAGTCGGTGGTGAGGAAGGCAAATGTGATGTTAGCATTCATTTCAAGAGGATTAGAATATAAAAGCAAGGATGTAATGTTGAGACTTTATAAGCACTGAGGGCTCACTTGGAGTATCGTGAGCAGTTCTGGGCCACATATCTTAGAAAGGATGTGTTGGAACTGGAGAGGCTTCAAAAGAGGTTCACAAAAATGATTCCAGGTTTGAACAGCTTGTCATATAAAGAATGAACCTGTATTCACTGGAATTCAGAAGAATCGGGGGTGATCTCATCAAAACCTATCAAATGGTGAAAGGCTTTGAGAAAGTGGACATGGAGAGGATGTTTCCTATGGCAGGAGAGTCTAAGAGCAGAGGATACAGCCTCAGAGTAGAGGGGTATCCTTTTAGAACGGAAATTAGAAGGAATTTCTTTAGCTAAAGAATGGTGAAGCTGTGGAATGTAGATTTAAGGCAGAGATTGATAGATTCTTGATTGGTCAAGGCATGAAGGGATACAGGGAGAAGGCAGAAAACTGGGGCTGAGAGGAAAAGTGCATCAGCCATGATGAAATGCTGGAACAGCTTCGATGAGCCAAATGGCCTATTTCTGCTCCTATGTCTTACGGGCTTATAAGAACTCCAAAACTGCTCACAATACTCCGAGTGCCATCTGGCCAATGGCTTATAAAGCCTTAGCCTACATCCTTGCTCTTATATTCTAGTCCTCTAAAAACAAATGCCATCATTGCATTTGCTTTCCTTACCACCAACTCAGCCTGCAAGTTAGCCTTTGGGAAATCCTGCATAAGGACTCCCAAAGTCCCTTTGTACCTCTGGTTTTGGTATTTGCCCCAGTTTAGAAAATAGTCTATGTCTTTATTTCTTCTATCGATGTGCATGACCATACAACTCCCAACACTGTATTCCATCTGCCACTTCTTCCCTCATTCTCCTAATCTGTATAATTCCTTCTGTGAACTCCCTGCTTCCTCAACACTACCTGCCCTGTTACCTATCTTTGTATCGTCTGCAAACTTAAGGAAATTGTGCTGATTTGGCCTATTTTATCATGTGCTTCCAAGTACCCTGAGACCTCGTCCTTAATAATCAACTCCAACATCTTCCCAATAACTGAAGTCAGGCTAACTGACCTATACTTATCCTTACTACTGCCTCCCTCCCTTCTTGAAGGGTGGAGATACATTTGCAATATTCCAGCCCTCTAAACCATTCCAGAATCTAGTGATTCTTGAAAGATCATTATTAGTGCCCCTACAATCTCTTCAGCCACCTCTTTCAGAACCCTGGGGTGTTGTCCATCTGGTCCAGGTGACTTAACTACCTTCACCTCTTTCAGCTTCCCAAGCACATTCTCCATACTGCTGGTGTCTTACACAATTAAGACTGATGTGAAGTATTTATTAAGTTCATCCGCCATTCCTTTGTTCCCCCATTTCTACCTCTCTAGCATTATGGCGGAGCAGGCTCAACAGGCCAGATGGCCTACACCTGCTCCTATTTCTTAAGTTTGGGATACATCTATCTTGCACCTTCCGAACTGTCCCCCAGAAACTCTAGCCAGTGCTGTTCTGCTGTCATCCCTGCTCTGCAACTTTCCTCTCTTGAGGTCGAGCAACAAACTGATTTTCCCAATCAACTTGCATATTGAAATCCCCCTTGACTATCTTAACATTGTCCTTCTGAAATGCCTTTACTAACTCCCATTGTAATTTGTACTCAGATCCTGGTGACTGTTCGGAGGCCTGTATGCAAGTCCCATCAGGGTCTTTTTACCCTTGCAGTTTCTTAACTCTACCCACAAGAATACTACATCTTCTGATCCCGTAACACTTCTTACTAAGGATTTGATTTCATTTTTTGTTACCAGAGCTACCCCACCTCCTCTTCCTACCTGCCTGTCCTTTCAAAGCGGTATACTTATTATTGAGGGAACTGCTACAGGGGAACTCCACACTGGCTGCCCATATGAAGTGCATCTTTTCATTATACCGGTGGTCAATTCCATGAATGTGAAGTCAAATATTTTTCAAAAAATTAAGACAAGCATCTTGTATTTCAAGCATTCTTTGGATTTGGAGAACTATCATCAATCTGCAAGGCTGCTCTAAAACTACAGAAAACAATTTGAAGTTGTAGTGTCTTACCTCAGTTGTAAAACTAGGAATGGTGACAGGAACTGTTCCCTTATCCTCCCTATTAGCACGGGGTAAACACCAACTAGTTCTATGACTGTCACATGCCGTAAGTCAAAGCCACATATAGCTTGCTGCAAGAAATCATACAAAATATGTTTCAATATCTACAATGCATATTCACAAAATTCAGTCTCTCAAGAAAATAATCTTCAATCAGCTTCTCAGAGCAAGCACAATAAATGTGACTTTGCCTGCTTTGCCCATAACAAAAAATTAATTCTAATGTAAAATTTTACGGATTGCAAATTTAGAATGTGTATCTTAAGGCAATTTCTTCACACGTCTACCAGTTTTTTTCTCCTTTATTTAGTCAATTTCCTTCTTAAAGATACAATCCATATCCATTTTTATGAAATAATAATATGAAATCTGTAACATCCAATGCATTGCAAATACAAACCAGACATTCGTTAAACATTCTAAATCAAAATCCGATTCAGGTTTGATGTCACTGGCATATGTCGTGAGATTTGTTGTTTTCCTGCAGCAGTATATCGCAATAAGTATTAATAAAAATTATAAACTACAATCAGTATTTATAAAAAATATTAAATAACAGGTATAAAAAGAGAGAAGACAAACACTGGGGTAGAGTTCATAGGTTCATTGTCCATTCAGAAATCTGATGGCAAAGGGGAAGAAGCTGTTCCTGAAACATTGAGTGTGTGTCTTCAGGCTCCTGTACCTCTCCTTGACGACAGCAATGAGAAGAGGGCACATCCTCCATATGTCCCTATTGTTTTCTGTTGAATGCATTAAATTGTTCATTGGTTCCCTTCTGATACATTTTTCTAAGTATCAGAATCAGGTTTAATATCACTTGCATGTGTGTTGTTTTGCGGCAGCAGTACACTGAAATACATAAATCTATAAATTACGATGGTATATATTGAAAAAGAATATTTAATTAAATACATAGTATAAAAAGAGAGGAAAAATAGTGAGGTAGTGCACATGGGTTCATTGTCCATTCTGAAAGCTGATGGCGGAGGGGAAGAAACTGTTCCTGAAACAGAGTGTGTGTCTTCAGGCTCCTGTACTTCCTCCTTGATGGTAGCAATGAGAAGAGGGCATGTCATGTGTGATGGAGGTCCTTAGTGATGGATGCCGCCTTTTTGAGGCATCACATTTTGAGGTGTCCTAGATGCTCGGGAGGCTGATGTCCACGATGGAGCTAGCAGAGTTTACAACTTTCTGCAGCTTTTCCTGATCCCGTGCAGGCCCCTCTAAACCAGATGATGATGCAATTAGTTAGAATGCTCTCTATGGTACTTCGGTCGAAATTTGCAAGGGCTTTTAACAACATACCAAGTCTCCTCAACTCCTAATGAAATATAGCTGCTGTCAAGCCTTCTTTGTAACTGCATCAAAATGTTGGGCCCAGGATAGCTCTTCAGAGAAGTTGACACCCAGGAACTTGAAACTACTCATCCTCCCCACTGCTGGTCCTTCAATGAGGACTGGCGTGTGTTCCCTCAACTTCCGGAAGTCCACTATCAATTTCGTTATTTTACTGACCTTGAGTGCAAGACTGTTAGTGCAACATCACTCAACCAGCAGATCAATCTTGCTCCTGTACACTTCCTCATCACCAACAGTAGTTGTGACATCAGCAAATTTATAAATGCCATTTGAGCTGTGCCTATCCACACAATCATGCATTTCGAGAGAGTAGAGCATGCCTCTGTGAGGTGCGCCAGTGTGAACTGTCAGCAAGGAGGAGAAGTCATTTCCGAATTACACAGGCTGATCTCCTGGTGAGGAAGTCAAGGATCCAATTGCAGAGGGAGGTACAGAGGCCCAGATTCTGGAACCTGTTGATTAGAACTGAGGGTATAATTGTGTTAAATGCTGAGCTGTAATCAATAAATAGTAGTCTGAAGTAAGTATTGCTATTGTCCAGAAGATCCAAGGCTAAGTGGAGAGCCAGTGAGATTGCATCTGCTGTAGACCTATTGTGGCAATAGGTGATTTGCAGCAGGTCCAGGCCCTTGCTGAGAGTGAGGGGTGAACAGTCTGTGGTTATGATCCACCTCAGTATCAAAAACATAGGTAAAAAGAGGAATAAGAGCTTGCAGACACAAATTGGGAACACGTAGAGTTTAAAAAGCAGGCAGTCTCTAAGAATCGGCACTAGTATTTGATGAGACCAGAGCAAGAGGATGCAGAATACGAACTATGTTATTCACACTGTGCATCTGTGTAAACACACGAAAAACAACAAATGGTATCAGTGATCTACAGCTGCTCATTGTCATGTGGGAATATGATGTGGCGAGAATGAAGGCCTGTATTGAGGACTAAACAAACCTCATTACAAGATGCCCAAGAATGATTAGGGAAGAGGGCCAAGAGGCAAACTGGTCACCAAAACTACTGTGGTCTTGGTAAAGAAAACTCTCTCAGTATCGAGCCAAGTCAACACAGGAAGTGTTAAACAAAAGTTTCCAACTCCAGCATTAGTGGGTAGAAAAATGAGAAGCAAGTCTGCAAGAACTATAGAGCCGTGACAACATCACTGATATCAGTTAGCAGGAAACTACATTATAATTAAAAACCCATTAGCTTCATTAACATCTTTTGAAGGAGGATATGTCCCAACCTCATTTAGCATGCACTTCCTCTGTGACTGACTTCCTTCAAAATAGACTAGCCTAAAACTCAGTTCAGGGCCAATTACGGATAATTTAAACAATACTGCCCATGTCTGTAGACAAATAAAAACAGGAAGTGCCTCCCGACATAACAGAGCCAGAAACATTTGTAATGGGCCATATTTACAATAGCCAACGAGCTACCCAAACAGACTGGTGAGACCTGCGCAGGATAGGGCTTTTCTGAATAGGCCCAACCCTGACTTTGAATGTAGTTTCATAGCCAAAGAGAAGCCCGGGAAATAGCCGGAGATAATACAGATTACTCCACTTCAGCAGGTGACTTGCATTACCTGTTATTATCTGCATTACCTGTTAAACCTTGTGCACTGAAATAAATGCAGGTTAACTGAGTACTCTTGATGGTGCCTCTGGCTTTTCTAATTACTAAACTTGCTCTTGCTTGTTAGTTCTTTATCCTATGACTTGGCCCTGGCTCAGACAGACAGACACACACACACACACCAATCTAGTTTAAACTCTAACGTTTAACACTTACAATTTCCCTGCAAGTCCCACTCCAGTTCAAATGCAACCCGTCCCTCTTGTTTTAAGTCGCTTTTACTGCAGAAGAGATCCAAGTGGTGCAAGACCTGAACCACTGCCCCCTGCACCAGCTCTTCAGCGACAAATTCGCTTGGTCTATCTTTCCATTTCTGACCTCGCTAGCACATGGCACCAAGAATACTGCCCTTAATTTTCCCGGTGGTCACCCATCTACCTGAAGTGTGTGCCTTGGGCATGATCATCTCAGTAAAAGTCTCATCTAGGAAGCCTGGTTGACCCTGGGTACACCCAAATCCAGGCTCCTGTCTTGCACCTGGTTTGTCAGCAGCAGCAGCTAGGCGCACTTCCCACAGATGTAGTCATCAGGAAGACTTCTCCCTAACTTCCCACATCTTGCAGGGGCAGCATTTTACTGAATAGATGTTGATCTACTGACCGCCACCCCAAAAATTTGTTTTATATATATATATATATATCCAGTTTTCTGATATAGTTTCTTTCTCAATTCACACTACAAATCAAAGTGGAATGACCACATACCAGGCAGCAAGGAAGTTGTTTAAAGAATCATAGAAAATTTGAGACAAAAGAAGCCATTGATCCCATTCTGTCTTTGCCAGGCAAAAAGAACCCAAACTTTTCTTCCAGCACTAGCTGAAACTCCTGCAGATAAATGCTCTTCATTTATGGATCAAAGGACTTTATCCAGGAAGTCTCTGCCCGTCTTTCAGACAGTGGGTTCCAGATTCCTACCAATTTCTCAAATTGATGCACCATCAATAACTCACTCTGAGACGTAAAGGTGAGGTATCGGCTTTTATTGACTGGAAGAAGGAACAAGCAGTGATTGACCACCATATTACATCCTGGAGACAGAGAGGCCGGGCTCAGACCTCCATCACCTTTATACAGGGGTCTGTGGGAGGAGCCACAGGAGCAGTCAGCAGGGGGCGTGTCCAGACAGGTATATGTAGTTCACCACACAAATGAAAAGTAATTCCTCATCTCCTCTCCAATCTTTGGTCAGTTACTTTAAACCTACAACACTTGGTTTGTGACTGCTCTGCTGAGGAAAATATTAAAACAAAGGACTGTTCCCTTGTCCCCTCATGGCATCAGCCTTCAAATAACCTCAGCTTTCCAAAGAAATCAACCTAAATTTAATCCAGTTTTTCATCAGAGCTACAATTTTTAATTTCTGGCAACATTTTTGCAAAGTTCCAATGCAATCACATCTCTCATGTGATGTGGTAGATAGTACTCAAGCTGCAGTCAGTGAGTGTTACATATTAGAAACATAGAAAATAGGTGCAGGGGTAGGCCATTCGGCCCTTCGAGCCTGCACCGCCATTCAGTATGATCATGGCTGATCATCCAACTCAGATCCCTGTACCTGCTTTCTCTCCATACCCCCTGATCCCTTTAGCCACAAGGGCCATATCTAACTTCCTCTTAAATATATCCAATGAACCGCCCTCAACTGTTTCCTGTGGCAGAGAATTCCACAGATTCTCCTTGTTCTTACCTTCTAGGTGTTGGCTAATGAAGTAAAGCGACTGCACATGATTCTTTTTAAAACTACCTCAATGACTCATCTTATTGACACAGAGCTGCCAAATGATTTCACAAAAGGTTTGGTCAGCAGTTAAAGACGAAGAGCTCTTGCTGTCAGCCTATTCAATGGGGCCAGAGAGATCAAACACTCAATACCAGCGCGCAGAACAGCATGAAAAGAAAGACAGACAAAATACACAGCACTAGGTAATATGCAAACACAAAGAGGAATCCATTAGCAAAACTACATATTATTGGAATTCTTCACAGTAAAAGTCAATAGTAACAAAACTTTAGGTGTCCTTGTTACCATACATTGGTGGTAGTTAAAGGGTGACCAATTCCAGAAGAAAACATTACCTGATTTATTCCTAGCTGAAATCGATAGTAGTGATCAGCAGCAGTAGGAGTGGATATAATCAGCAATCGACGTTTCTCGTAAAACTGCTCCAGAAGTGCTGCTGCCGTGGTAACGCGCACATTAATGTTCATGGCTGTAAGTTTTAAAATTAATCATGTATAAGACCTAAAGGTGAACCACGAAGTATATCGAAGCTAATGCAAGAGTGAAAGATGCGCATCAGTATCTCTGGAGGCAAAATAAAGAAAGCAATCATTAAGTGTTTGTAATTAGGTTTCCTTGAGGTGAGAACTCAGTTAACGATTGGAGACATTTAAGTCAAAGGTATCATTCCACTTCCGACCTGCAGCAAACAAGCAGTTGAAGTTAAATGAAAACTAAAAGTGCTGGTAATTACTCTGCAGATCAGACTGCATCTGTGGGAAGAATAGATGAATTAAGAAGGGGTTTCTGACAAATGGTTTATAGTCTAAGTGTTAATTCCACTATTTGCTGCTATTACATACGTGTCTCTGGGCCACATTATTACAGCACTGGTTTTACTAACCAGCCACTCTGGATTTGGTAAAAGATCATTTTCTCCTGGACTGATGGCCAGTCTTCAGCTGGAATGTAAACTTTATTTCCATCTTCATCACTGCCTGCGAACGTTTGAAATTCTCTATCTAAGACTGCTGTGGATGCTCAGCCTTCAAATATATTTTAAGATTTTTGGATAGTAAGGAAATTGTAGTAGGAAGACAACACAGGAAAACTAAATGATATGTTCTATAACATGCTTTAAGATATTATTATGCATAATTAGGACTCAAAGGATTGGAAGTAATATATTAGCATTGATAGATAGATAGATAGATAGATAGATACTTTATTCATCCCCATGGGGAAATTCAACATTTTTCCAATGTCCCATACACTTATTGTAGCAAAACTATATGAGTGTGAGTGAGGACTGGTAAAATAGGTCCCAAATATTATGATATACCTGGATTAGTGCTATGTGCTCAACTGCTTATAACTTATATCAATGCCATGGATAAGGAGTTCAAGTGTAATAGAATGAAATACAGTTTAAATACAAGTGTGAAAATGATAAAGGAAGAGACTACAAAGAGTTAGAAACAGCCTAAATTCAGGCAGCAACATGACAGATGGGATGTAATTAAAATACATTATCTATATTGGTATAGATAAAACAAGTATTTCTGAAAAGCTGACAGACTAAGAACTATTGGCTTTGAAGACATGTCCAAGCACTAGATTCACTGTAGGTTAATGCAGATGTACACCGATTTGGAAAGCAAATGGATGCATGATCTTCACTGCACGTTGGCCAGAGAATGAGAATTAGAAAATAAAACTATGTGAATGAAGAGATTTGGTCAGGCTACATGTGAAATAGTGTGGACAGACTTGTACTCCTTATTTAATAAAATAAATATTTGCTTACAGAAATTGCAAAAGAAGATTCACTGAGCTGACTTGATGGAGGCAGGTTACGTCAATATTCTCCCTAGAACTTAAAGGGAGAGGCAACCACTTTAACAATAATTATTAAATCACAGGCAACTTTTCAAGTCCTTGTCAGTGTTGATGCTGGCAGCTTGTTTCACCATGATAGAATCCAAAAAGGTTGACCATTTAGAACTGCATGATGGACTGGGGGGGGGGGGGGGGGGGGGACTCTCCTTTAAGGGAGGCAAACCTTTTTAACTCTCTACCACAGATGCTATAGGTTCTCCTCCCTAAGGAATCAATTCACAGGTGATCATGTAGGAAAGCAAGCTTGAGGTAGAAGATCAGACACAATTTTACAGCCAGCAAAGTCATGAACTACTGCTCCATTTAGATTTTCCACTGTTCTTACTCTGGAGTAAGCAGACCACATTCTGCTCCGTGGATGCCTTGTAGCAATCCACTTGTTTCCCATGGTTTCTATGTCTACATCGCTTCAGGATTCACTCAGCCAGTGAAGTCCTCACTACATCTTCTACCCATCTCCTCTCCTTTCAGGCCTTCCCTAAATTCTAGCAATTTAACCAAATACTTGGATACGAAGAATTTCCAGGAATTCTCCAGCATTCTCTGGTTTAGTATCATAAGGTGGTGAATGGCAGTCATTTGCAGCTAGAAGGTTGGTGAGGGGAATTAAAGACTAGGTTAAACAGGTAAACCTAGAAATTTTCAGACCTTAGTTGATTATAATGGACAGCAGGGTGGAGGGGGGATCATGTCAGGTCGGGTGGATGGATGATGGTGAAAAAAAATTTTAAATGTAGATTACATCAAAGCCACTGAACAGTCTTGGTTGACTTTTGCAGAAACAATACAAATTTTATTTTGAACCTCTATAAACCTACAGCTATTTCAATAGGCTCTGGATATACTAACAATGCAAAAGCACAAAAAGCCAATTACCTGAGAATGTTACAATTAAAATTAAGCATTTGATCAAAATACAGAGCAGAAATTCCACATGAAATTTTTTAATGAATCTTGCACATTTTTGTCATGGTCTGAATTACTCACCTTCCAATCAATTAAGTGAATCTTTAAACTATTTGCTCAAGGGTGTAAATAAGTAACTGGCTGTGCTAGCATAAAGTAAATAGAATGAGAAGATTGTAATGAAAATGTTGAGATGAATTATCTATTTTTATACTGTAAAAGCTTATAATATATATGAATAAATACTTGGTCACATGGTTGTAATCGAGAACCATGTGCTCGTTGGGCTGGAAGGGTCTGTTACTATGCTGTAACTCTAAATAAAGAACACTTTTTCCCTTTAATAAACATTAAATCTATTTTGCTTTGTTATGAAGAACTGACCTTAACATTTCATTGTACATAAAGGGTAACTCTCACTTTCTCTAGCAAAAGTCAGAATTACAATAGTTTGTGATTTTTTTCATAAAAAGTAGTATTTTCACTGCTTTAAGAAATAAACTGGGGAAGTAAAGCCCAGAAATCTGTTAATGATCAAAAAGTCATGGTGTCGCAGTGTGATACAGGAACACTGTAGACAGATTCTAAATGCATTGTTAGCAGATCATCAGACATTATTCACACAATATCAATGGCTACGGTACATTGAAAATCAGGGAGCAAGATATCTAGCATAGTGCCATGCATTATAGTGTGTTCTGCTAAGTTTAAAATATATTGAAGCATATGTACAGAACAACTGCTAATCAGACAGTCATAGAGCACTATAGCTCAGAAACACATACTTCAGCCCATCGAATCTGTGCTGACCTGTGTTTATGCCTAGAGCCACCTCCCCACACCTGGACAGTATGTGTCCTTACCCCTCTCATCCATGTATCCATCTAAACTTCTCTTAAATATTGCAACTGAATCTACATTCACACCTTCTGCTGGCAATGTGTTCCATACACCATCTCATGTGAAGAAGTTCCCCCTCAGGTTCCCCTTAAACATTTCACCCTTAATGGATCATTGTCCTCACTACACCTTCTGCCCACCTCCTCTCCTTTCTGGATCATTGGGACCTCTTTTGGGGCAGGTGTGACCTGAAAAAAAGGATGGGTTGCACTTGAATCTCAGGGGGACCAACATCCTGGCAGGGAGGTTTGCTAAGGCTACTGGAGAGAGTTTAAACTAGAATTGCTGGGGGGGGGGGGGGGGGTGGTGAGAACCGAACTGAAGAGACTGGGGAAGAGGAGGGTGGCTCACAAATAGAGAAAGCTTGTAGACAGTACGAGAGGGAGAATAGGCAGGTGATCAAGAAGGGATGCGCTCAGACCAAAGGTTTGAGATGTGTATTTTAACGCTAGGAGTGTTGTGAACAAAGCAGATGAGCTTAGAGTGTGGATCAGTACTTAGAGATATGATGTGGTGGCCAATATAGAGACTTGGATGGCTCAGGGACAGGAATGGTTACTTCAAGTGCTGGGTTTTAGATGTTTCAGAAGGTACAGGGAGGGAGGCAAAAGAGGTGGGGGTGTGGCACTGTTGATCAGAGATAGTGCCACGGCTGCAGAAGAGGTGGACATCATAGAGGGATTGTCTATGGAGACTCTGTGGGTGGAGATTAGGAGCAGGAAGGGGTCAATAACTTTACTGGATGTTTTTTATAGGCTGCCCAATAGTAACAGGGATATTGAGCAGCAGATAGGGAAACAGATCCTAGAAAGGTGTAATAATAATAAAGTTGTCGTTATGGGAGATTTTAATATCCCAAATATCGATTGGCATCTCCCTAGAGCAAAGGGTTTAGATGGGGTAGAGTTAGTTAGGTGTGTTAAGGAAGGTTTCTTGACATAATATGTAGATAAGCCTACAAGAGGAGAGGCAGTATTGATTTGGTATTGGGAAATGAACCTGGTCAGGTGTCAGATCTCAGTGAGAGAGCATTTTGGAGAAAGTGATCATAATTCGATCTCCTTTACAATAGCATTGGAGAGAGATAGGAACAGACAAGTTAGAAAAGCATTTAATTGGAGTAAGGAGAATTATGAGAGTTATCAGACAGGAAGTTGGAGGCTTAAATTGGAAACAGATGTTCTCAGGGAAAGGTACAGAAGAAATGTGGCAAATATTCAGGGGATATTTGTGTAGAGTTCTGTATAGGTACATTCCAATAAGACAGGGAAGTTATGGTAGGGTACAAGAAACATGGTGTACCAAGGCTGTAATAAATGTAGTCAAGAAGAAAAGCTTACAAAAGGTTCAGAGAGCTAGGTAATGTTAAAGATCTAGAAGATGATAAGGCTACTTGGAAGGAGCTTAAGGAGGACATTAGGAGAGCCACAAGGGGCCATGGAAAGGCCTTGGCGGGGAGAATTAAGAAAAACCCCCAAGGCATTCTATAAGTATGTGAAGAGCAAGTGTATAAGGCATGAAAGAATAGGACCTACCAAGTGTGACAGTGGGAAAGTGTGTACGGAACCGGAGTACTTAATGAATACTTTACTTCAGTATTCACTATGGAAAAGAATCTTAGTGATTGCAGTGATGACTTGCAGCAGACTGAAAAGCTTGAGCATGTAGATATTAAGAAACAGGATGTGTTGGAGCTTTTGGAAAGCATCAAGTTGGATAAGTCACCAGGACCAGATGAAATATACCCCAGGCCATTGTGGGAGGCGAGGGAGGAGATTGCTGAGCCTCTGGCGATGATCTTTGCATCATCAATGGGGACGGGAGAGGTTCTAGAGGATTGGAGGGTTGCAGATGTTGTTCTTTTATTCAAGAAAGGGAGTAGAGATAGCCCAGAAAATTATAGACCAGTAAGTCTTACCTCAGTGGTTGGTAAGTTGATGGAGAAGATCCTGAGAGGCAAGATTTATGTATATTTGGAGAAATATAACATGATTAGGAGTAGTCAGCATGGCTTTGTCAAGGGCAGGTCATGCCTTACGAGCCTGATTGAATTTTTTGAGGATGTAACTAAACACATTGATGAAGGAAGAGCAGTAGATGTAGTGTATATGGATTTCAGCAAGGCATTTGATAAGGTACCCCATACAAGGCTTATTGAGAAAGTAAGGTGGCATGGGATCCAAGGGGACATTGCTTTGTGGATCCAGAACTGGCTTGCCTACAGAAGGCAAAGAGTAGTTGTAAACAGGCCATATTCTGCATGGAGGTCTGTCACCAGTGGTGTGCCTCAGGGATCTGTTATGGGACCCTTACTGTTAGTGATTTTTATAAATGACCTGGATGAGGAAGTGGAGGAATGGATTAGTAAGTTTGCTGATGACACAAAGGTTGGGGGTGTTGTGGATAGTGTGGAGGGCTGTTAGAGGCTACAACGGGACATTGATAGGATGCAAAACTGGGCTGAGAAGTGGCAGATGCAGTTCAACCCAGGTAATTGTGAAATGGTTCATTCTGGTAGGTCAAATATGATGGCAGAATATAGTATTAATGCTAAAACTCTTGGCAGTGTAGAGCATCAGAGGGATCTTGGGGTGCGAGTCCATAGGAGGCTCAAAGTAGCTGTGCAGGTTGACTCTGTGGTTAAGAAGGTGTATGGTGAATTGGCCTTCATCAATCGTGGAATTGAATTTAGGAGCCGAGAGGTAATGCTGCAGCAATATAGGACCCTGGTCAGACCCCACTTGGAGTACTGTGTTCAGTTCTGGTCACCTCACTACAGGAAGAATGCGAAAGCCATAGAAAGGGTGCAGAGGAGATTTACAAGGACGTTGCCTGATTTGGGGAGCATGCCTTATGAGAATAGGTTGAGTGAACTTGGCCTTTACTCCTTGGAGCGAAGGAGGATGAGAGGTGACCTGATAGAAGTGTACAAGATGATGAGAGGCATTGATTGTATGGATAGTCAGAGGCTTTTTCCCAGGGCTGAAATGGTTGCCACAAGAGGACATAGGTTTAAGGCACTGGGGAGTAGGTTCAGAGGAGATGTCAGGGGTAAGATTTTTTACTCAAAGAGTGGTGAGTGCGTTGAATGGGCTGCCAGCAACGGTGGTGGAGGCGAATACGATAGGGTCTTTTAAGAGGCTTTTAGATAGGTACATGAAACTTAGTAAAATAGAGGGCTATAGGTAAGCCTAGTAATTTCTGAGGTAGGAACATGTTCGGCACAACTTTTTGGGCCAAAGGGCCTGAATTGTGCTGTAGGTTTTCTGTTTCTATATTTCTTAATCTCTGACTTCTAGTTCTAGTCTCACCCAACCTCATGGAAATTAGCTTGTATGAATTTACCCTATCTATACCCCTCATAATTTTATATACTTCAGAATATTTCCCCCCACCTCATTTTTCTATGCTCCAGGAAGTAAAGTCCTAACCTATCCAATCTTTTCCTATAACTCAGGTCAACAAGTCTTGCCAACATCCTTATAAATTTTCTCTGCACCCTTTCAGGCTTACTGTTATCTTTGCTGTAGGTAGGTGACCAGAACTGTATTAAAATACTCCAAATTTGACCTCACCCAAGTCTTACATGTCTTCAACATAAAATCCCAACTCCTGTGCAAAATGCTCAGATTTATGAAGGTCATTGCGCCAAAAGGAATATTTTAATTTTGATTGGGGTTCCCTCAGCTGCTTCCATTTCCTTCTATACTTTAAGACATGCTGTCTAGTAGGCTAATTGCTTCTTGACAAATAACCCAAGTCTAGGTGAACCAGGGGTAGCTGATGGACAGATGAGAGAGAATAGATTACGAGTGGAGGAACAGGGTTAATGGGATTGTTGACAGCTTGTACGGACTCCATGAGCCAAATGGGCTCTTCAAAGCCAGAAGTATTGTTTAATGGAAAAGTTAAATTTTAAATTAAACTACACTCTAGAGATCAATCGCAGTTTATAGATGTCTTGTCTAGTAACAGGAAAGTGGCAAACTTTTAAACTAATTGCTGAGAAGACTATTACTTCTTCTCAACTATTAATAGACTTCAGTTCCCGAGCAGTCACTGGATTGCACAAAGGGTGAGCGAGTTTAAAAGAAGTGAGCAGTGGCAGCCGGCACATTTTGCAGGCCACAGTTCCTGAGGAGAGATTGGACTGTAGAGCGAGACAGAGTTTAAAAGAAGCAAGCCAGGGCAGTCGGCACATTATTTTGCATGCCTCAGTTCCTGAGGAGTCATTGCATTGTGCATAATAGGGCACTTGGCAAGATCTAATTTTTTAAAAAGAGGTTATGTTTAAGAGGCACGGCCATTGTGTGAGTGGGCCTCTGTTGGAGTGCGGAGTTGAGGATTTAGCTCATAGAGGCTTTGGCGAGGGAGGTGTAGGCAGCCTTTTTTAATTATTTATTCTTATTGCATGTTTAGAGCAGTGGAGATGCCCAGCAGAATAGTGGAATACTCCTCTTGTGGGATGTGGGAAGGCAGGGAGACCTCCAGTGTCCCCAACAACTACACCTGCAAGAAGTGCATCCAACTGTAGCTTCTAACAGACTGTGTTAATGAGGCCAGGAACAGGAAGATCACACAGTTTAACAGATGGCTAAAGTGATGGTGCAGGAGGGAAGGCTTGTGATTTTTGGATCATTGGGCTCTCTTCTAGGAAAGGTGGGAGCTGAACAGAAGGGACAATTTGCACCTAAACAGGAAGGTGGGTCAAATATCCTATCAAGATGGTTTGCTTGTGCTGCATGGGGTGGGAGGGGGGTGCAGTAAAGTTGCAGAAGGAGGAGTAACAGAGCACCAGAACAGATAATGGAGTGGATGTGGAGAAAGATTTTGTAAAGCCTACCTAAAAATCAGGATTGAAATAATTGAGCATGGTGGGACTAATGTTCCAAGCTGTGTATATTTCAATGCAAGAAGTATTGTAAGAAAAGCAGATGATCTTAGGGCATGGATCACGGAATTATGGAATTATGACATTGTAGTCACTAATGAGAGTTGGTTGCAGGAGGACAGGACTGGCAGCTCAATGTTCTGTGGTTCCGTTGTTTTAGACATGATAGAGCAGGAGGGAATTGAAGGGGAAGGGGTGGCATTACTAGCCAGGGAGAATGTGTTGGCAGTGATCAGTCATAACAGACTGGAGAGCTCATCTGGTGAGGCTTTATGGGTAGAAATGAGGAATGAGAAAGATATGACCATGTTAATAGGATTATATTATAGATCATACAGCAGTCCTCCTGCAACCAACTTTCTCCACATCCACTCCATTATCTGTTGTGGAGGAGCACATTTCTAGAGATTACAGACTGTCACAAGAAGCCTAAGGTTGTGATATAGGTGATTTCAACTTTCCACATATTGACTGGGACTCCTATACTATGAAAGGACTGGATGGAAAAGAGTTGTCAACTGTGCTCAGGAAAGTTTCCAGAATCAGTACATAGAAGTCCCAACTACAAGGAGTACAATACTAGATCTCCTATTCGGGTATGAGGCAGGGCAGGTGGCAGAAGTTTATGTAGGGGAACACTTTGCACCTAGTGATCATAATGCCATTAGTTTCATGGTAACTATGGAAAAGCACAGGTGTGGTCATCAGGTTGAAATTCTAAATTGGAGCAAGGCCAATTTGATTGGCATCAGAAAGCATCTGACAAATGTGGACTGGATCAGCTTGTTTTGTAGAAAAGGTGTCCTTGATAAGTGGGAGGCCTTCAAGAGCGAAATTTTGAGTGGAGAGAATTTAAACGTTCCTGTGAGTATAAAAGGAAAGGAAACCAGGTTTAGGAAACTTGGTGTTTGAGAGATATTGAGGCTCTGGTTTAGACAAAGGAGGAGCATAGCAGGTACAGGCAGGTAGGAACAAATGATGTACTTGAAGAGAATAACAAAAGCAAGATAACTCTTACGAAGGAAATCAGGACAGCAAAAATACAGGAATGAGGTTCCTCTAGCAAATAAGGTGAAGGAGAATCCCAAGGACTTCTACAGATATATTAAGAGCAAAAGGATAGCGAAGGAAAAATTGCTCCTCTGGAAGATCAGGTTGGTAATCCATGCATAGAGCCAAAAGAGATGGGGGAGATCTTACATGAAATTTTTGTTTCTGTATCTACTCAGGAGATGGACACTAAGTCTATAGAAGTGATCAAATGTACGTTTTCTGCTTGGAACTCAGTTATTTGGAAGTGCATCATCCCATGTCAATTCCCATATTCAGTCTCTCAGCATTTTGGTTTGTTTTCAAGTAACTGCTACAGGTAGACAGGGTCGTAAAAAAAGCTTTTGGTATAGCGGCCTCATAAATCAATGTATTGAATACAGGAGCTGGGATGTTCTGTTAAAATTGTATAAGACCTTGTTGAGGCCTAATTTGGAGTACTGTGTCCAGTTTTGGTCACCTACCTACAGGAAAGATGTAAATAAGATTGAAAGAGTGCAGAGAAAATTTACAGGGATGTTGCTGGGACTTGGGGAAATGTTGAATAGGTTAGGACTTTATTCCCCAGAACACAGAAGATTGCAAGGAAATTTGATGAAGGTATACAAAATTATGAGGGGTATAGATACAGTAAATGCAAGTTGGCTTTTTCACACCTAAGGTTAGGTGAGAGGTCATGGGTTAACAGTGAAAGATGGAATATTTAAGGGGAACATGAGGGAACGTCTTCACTCAGAGGATAGCAAGAGTGCGGAATGAGTGGTCGATTTCAACATTTAAAAGAAGTTGGGATAGGTGCATGGATGGGAGGGGTATGGAGGGCTATGGTCCTGGTACAGGTCAATGGGACTAGGCAGATTAATAGTTCGGCATGGACTAAATAGGCTGAAGGCCCTGTTTCTGTGCTATGGTGTTCTGTGATTCTAAGACCACTCGACCTGACGAACCTGAAACGTTAAGTCTGGTTCTCCCTCTCCATGAATAGTGCCCGACTGGCAGTGTGTTAAGAGCATTTTCTGTTGTTACTGCATCTTTAAGATTGTTTCACGATCAACTGTGGCTCGTTCACTGCACCCTATACATGAACACATGCACCAACATTTTGATTCCTACAAGAAATTTAATGTTAGATCTCTCAAATACACTTACGTGCACAGACGGGAGCAGATGCTGACCAGGCACGGTTGTACTGACAGACACTTGCTTTGCTTCCTCTCAGTTCAAAGCCACCCACACAATTAAACTCACACGTGGCTCCATAGTTATCCCCATCACTGGTGCATTTCATGTAGCCATTCTCTGGTGGAACGAGCTTCTCACAGCGTCTAACTGACAATAAAAATAATTTGAAGTTCAGTTATCATAAAAATAAAAAGCACTGTCACTCAATGTGCTTAGTCATTTAATTCTGCAGATGCTGGAAATCTTGAGCAAAGTGCATAAAATGATGGAAGAACTCAGCTAGCCCTGATGAAGAATTAGGACATCTACTGTTTATTCCTCTCCATAGATGCTGCCTGGCCTAATGAGTTCGTGTTACACAATGTCTTTTTTTTTTAGTGAACAACTTATGGATGATATTTACAGCAAAATTTCAAAACATATTTCTCTTGCTTTATTAATATCATGTCACAAAGTCTTTCTATAATTTCATTCATATCTGTTACTTAGATCTGACCACATGTTAGAATGCGAACATTGGAAATATTTATACAGGCAAGCCCTGCGTATGGCTATGGCCATATGGGTAAACAGGAAAGTACTTTTGTAGAATGTACAAATCACAACCTTCACTAATGTTGAAATATGGAATAAAATTTGCTCTCTTTGAATGTATTTCTTCAACTTGCTTTTCTCGATGTATGCACAAACTGCATGGTTTTGATTTGCATAAAATCACAGTACGGATCATTCTCTAAGAACACAACCCCACCCCACAAAGGAGTCACCTGCAGTCTCACCGGGCCAATGTTGACTGGTTCTACCAGCAGACAGTAAAATACATCATAAATCCATGTAATTTTATGTGTTGACATCTAGTCGAAGGCCCACAATTTTCAAATCTTTCAGATTTTCTTATTAGCTACCCTGGTTCTGTCACACATACCTTTCAGTATTTAAAACATTAGGACTATATCTTTGATCCTTTTAATACAGGATCTCCTTTTAATACAAACAAGATTATAATTCTGGTCTTCTGTTATGAAGACCCAAGTTACAATTATATTTCAATTTATAGCTAGATGTCCTTGATATATTGTACAACTTACATTTATTAAAAAAAGGGAAAAGTAAATCCCACTTACCTATTATTTCCTAATTCAAGAGAAATCATTACTCTTTTAGTTAATTTAACCATTAGAGTTGTGATTTAAAATTACAACTGCCCAATCAAAAATGAAAATATGCTCCCTAAACATTAGGTTGTTTGGCACTGAACTCCAAGTACACACCACAGACTAACAGGAGCTGTTTTCAGACAATTAACAGATATTGGCCTTTATAAATCAAAGTATTGAGTATAAGAGTTGGAATGTTATGGTGAGGTTGTATAAGGCATTGGTGAGGCCAAATTTGGAGTACTGTGTACAGTTTTGGTCATCGAATTACAGGAAGGATATTAATAAGTTTGAAAGAGTGCAGAGAAGGTTTACAAGGACGTTGCCAGGACTTGTGAAACTGAGTTACAGAGAAAGGTTGAAAAGGTTAGGACTTTATTCCCTGGAGTGTAGAAGAATGAGGGGAGATTTGATAGAAGTATATAAAATTATGATGGGTATAGATAGAGTGAATGCAAGCAGGCTTTTTCCACTGAGGCTAGGGGAGAAAAAAAAAACCAGAGGACATGGGTTAAGGGTGAAGGGGGAAAAGTTTAAAGGGAACATTAGGAGGGGCTTCTTCACACAGAGAGTGGTAGAAGTGTGGAATGAGCTGCCAGATGAAGTTGTAAATGCAGGCTCACTTTTAACATTTAAGAAAAACTTTGACAGGTACATGGATGAGAGGTGTATGGAGGGATATGGGCCAGGTGCAGGTCAGTGGGACTAGGCAGAAAAACGGTTCGGCACAGCCAAGAAGGGCTGAAAGGCCTGTTTCTGTGCTGTAGTGTTCTATGGTTCTATCACAGAAAAGCTAGATCTTTCTGCAGTGTTTTAAGGGTAAGTTATTCTGGCTTTTTCTCCTGCAGTTTATTTCAGACGAGCTTAGAAAAATCCAGGGATAATTCACCATCCACAGGGGATCACAAGTAGGGAAGTCCACACTCGCACTAGAAATATGTCTTTTTTCTCTCCAGTGCTGGCCATCACTCTGTTTTTGATTTTTGTAGGCAGTTTAAATTCTTAGCAAAATACAAATTGTATTTTTCCCTTTGTGAATTACAAGAAGTGTTACTTATTTGGCACCCTCAATGGTACAAAACATCCCAGAGCAAGTCACTGAAGCACTGGCCTGGATTTACCTGCGTAACTGCAAATGTTTCCCCACCATCTCTGAACAACAGCAAGATTTCCACGTGAACAAGGAGATCCTGAGGTTACATTGTTTTTGCAAATACGTTCTGATGCTGGAGTCCTCGGAATTTAACACGGAAATATAACACTGTGTGATGCACCATCAATAACTCACTCTGAGACGTAAAAGCGAGGTATCGGCTTTTATTGACTGGAAGGAGGAACAAGCAGTGATTGACCACCATACTACATCCTGGAGACAGAGAGGCCGGGCTCAGACCTCCATCACCTTTATACAGGGGTCAGTGGGAGGAGCCACAGGAGCAGTCATCAGGGGGCGTGTCCAGACAGGTACATGTAGTTCACCACACTGTGGTCACCATTATCACTTCGAGTGAACACCCTGCAGTAACTCAATAACAGCCACCAAGCAGTACCTGGTTCCATTTTTAAATAGTGTCTTTAATCATTCAATATGTTTTCATCATTTATATCTGTAAAACATTTTTAATCATTTTATCACTTTTTAAATATCTGAGGGCATCTGATTCAGTGTATCAAGCTGCAACTAAGCCCAAAGAACCGGTTTAACCTACTGACAAAAGTTTTTTCTCCTTCTTACACTCTGAGTGTATTTTGCCCCACCCTATCACACTTCAGTCCACACTCCTCTTCTTCTTACACAATGGCATAATATCAAAGGCACCTCCATTAAGGAACAGGATCCTGCTGAGAGCATCCGGTCAGCAAGTCCCATTCAAGTGATTACAATGGATAAATATAAATCTCATTCATGAGGCCGGCAGTCAGTACGGGTGGCCAGATAGTGACTGCAAATTCTGGGGCATAATGGGTCATCACGTGATACCAAGAAACATTCAAGGGGAGGTTATGAAAGGCTTTGTCTACGAGGTAGATTTAAGAAAGCACCTTGAAGGAGGTAGTCACTGTGCAGCAGACAGGTTCTGACTAAAGCAATTCTAGACGGGAGGCCTGATGCACCATCAATAACTCACTCTGAGACGTAAAAGCGAGGTATCGGCTTTTATTGACTGGAAGAAGGAACAAGGAGTGAGTGACCACCATACTACATCCTGGAGACTGAGAGGCCGGGCTCAGACCTCCATCACCTTTATACAGGGGTCTGTGGGAGGAGCCACAGGAGCAGTCAGCAGGGGGCGTGTCCAGACAGGTATATGTAGCTCACCACAAGGCCATAGGGACCAAAGGCTCAGCAGCAATGTTATGGAAATGGATGTTTATGATATTGAAACAGAAATTGAGGATAGCAGAGTCCAGTTCATAAGCTAGCTATGTGTGTTGGAATGGCACAGCGACACAACAGTTAGTGCTGCAAAATCCCAATTCTACAGATCAGGTTCAATCCTGACCTCTGCTGATGTCTCCATGAAACTGCACGTTCTCCTGTGACCAGATGTGTCTCCTCCAGGTGCTCTGGTTCCAGACATGCTTGTTGGTGAGTTAATTAACCAGCTGCCTCTCGTGTGTAGGGAAGTGGTTCCGTTTGAGGGAATGTTGATGAGAATATGGGGGAATAAATTGGGAGTGGAATCGGTGGGCCAAAAAGCCCATTGCCACGCTGAAGGTCTGACATTTTAAAATGCCTAATTTGATGCAAGTTATCAGCTGTCAACTCAAGATGCAATAGCGAACAGAGGGAAAAGACCGAAAATTATACTAAATAGTTGTTTTACATTTGAATTTATTTCAACCGATTAAACACGTAATTATTAAAAAGACTTACCTTCCACTTTAATCGTGAATCTGCATGAAGCTTTGTTGCCAGCTCTGTCGAAAACAACGTACTGAATTTTGTGTTCACCTTCAGGAAATTCTGAGCGAGGCGGGCGGCCTTTCAATATCACACTGAAACATTTTTTAAAATGTTAATTGTCAACTTTGTTTCATTGAATTCAATTGAGCATAAGAGCATAAGAAATAGGAGCAGGAGTAGGCCATCTAGCCCGTCCAGCCTGCTCCACCATTCAGTAAGATCATGGCTGATCATCAATGTGTATAGGCAAAAATGCAATGTACATTTTCAACTTCATTGTGGGAAAAATCTGTTACTTCAAGGTCAGCAGTGAAAAAATTAAAACCATCACTCCAATCTGCAGTACAGAATCTGGGACACTATGGGATTGCAGTAACACTCAAACTGCTCTTTCACAGTTCAAAGTAAGCTTGTTATCATAGTATGTGGATTTGGTTAATTGAGACTTAACCATACTACAGTAATCCTTTCCCCTACTACAATCACTTCCCCATCCTGCAATCCCTGTTCTCATCCACAGAGATAGCAGGAGCTTTTGGCCAAGTGTAAAGGCCAAGGCTTCAAAGCTACATGAATGTAGCATAAACACAGTGCAAACTTGCAGACAGCACTCACTACAGTTGCACTGTGTTCATGATGGAGTGAATGTTTAAGTTAAACATTCCTTCATCACAGGCTCAATCCAAGTTTCATTACTTGAGATGTGCAATAAGGAGGCATTTGATTGGCTATATTATATAAAATACATTGCAAATCCTGTACATCTACAGAAAGGCAAGCTTCAGGAACTACTTCTCCATAGACAGCAACGAATAAAGCAGTGGCAGAGTCCACAAACTCAGCACAACTCTGCCTCAGTTACTCTACTTCCAAACTGAAATTTGCCCGGCAGAATTTCCTGCATTTTCAATCAAAAAAGGAAAACCTCTGTCTGAGGATATACTCAGAAAAAAAATGTTGAGATAACTAGATTTCAACAAGAGAAGGTGGAAGCACTAAAAAAAGAAATCCAAGACACTTGAGGACCTTTGCTGGAATGCAGGGTTCTCATGTTCCACTGGCCCCAATCTCTAGCTTCATTTGTATAGACCATTAATCCTTCCAGCATTTGAATGAATTGATTTCCAGTCCCAATGGTATCCCTTTCAGCACAGCCAAATCTTTCCTTTATAGTTCAATTCATCACCTTTGGTTCTTCCTCAAATGTTAGACTAACCATTCTCTATCCATAAATAACTTCACCTGTCTATCTATCAAAACCCATTAACACCATATACTTACTACAATCAATGGCACTGCTATAGGAACCCATAGCGATTGTAGCTTCACCTGCCTTTTTGTAAAATGTTGAACGCTCTCTGCTTCCAGTTCTACTTCAGTTAACTTGCTGACAAGTTACATTACATTCTTCTTCCTGCTCTTGCCCCAACATAAAGATTTTCTCTAATTTGGCTCAAATTTCCATCTCTTCCATATTTTACATGGTATTTCCCTGTTTATAATGTTTATTTTCCTTCCAAAACATCTGTTTTGAATCTTTCCGTCTCTGCATTTCATCAACATTCATTGTAAAGTCTACAGCTTACACAGTTAAACGTACTGTACATCTTCCAGTTACACACATACCGTATTAGGACTCCGGTAAATCTGCTCCAATATTAATTTTTGACGCGGCTCGCTTCCTCAGCTTTTGATTCTTTATCTTGGCAGTCAGGGTAC
Organism: Hemitrygon akajei; assembly: GCF_048418815.1. NCBI lineage: Eukaryota > Metazoa > Chordata > Chondrichthyes > Myliobatiformes > Dasyatidae > Hemitrygon > Hemitrygon akajei. The sequence continues at coordinate 52,727,641 of NC_133128.1, read as the reverse complement.
TTCAATGACCATTTCCCATTTCTTATCACTGAAACAGACGTCTCCTCACTTGCCCAATTTATTTCTTTTTAGAGTCCACTTCATCCCAACCTCCCAATATAATTTTCGTTACCCCACTACCCCTCTCCTCACTCTGCTTCCCATCATCCAAGGTTTCTTCCTACCCAGCCCAATTATTCCTTCTATTCCATTCTTTTCCTTCTATTCCATTCTTTTCCTTCTATTCCTTCTTTTCATGTCAGCATCGTATAATTTCATCCATCATGACACAGTTTGAGGGAAAGAGCCGAGAAAATAGGGTCATAAATATTAGATAACTACTAACAAAATGAGCTGCAGGAGTCAAGAACATCAAACTATCCACCATATGAAGTGGTTGCAAGATATATTTTGGGGGTTGGTTGAAAGATACACAAGAATAAAATAAATATTGGGGTGTGAAGGCAGAGTGGTAAGAGTAACTGAGATGAGAGGAAACAGATTAAGCACAGTCAATTTTGAGGTGAACGGCTGTAAATTGAACATAATAAAACCACTCTCTGTTTACCATTCTGGTTACACAAGGGTGGTTTTTTTACCCCTCAACCATCACTTACATTCTTTTAGAAGATAAGCCTTTCAGTCCCACAACCCAAACCCTGGTGAATTGGTTTTAACAGTTTGATATTTTTTCCTCTTTCTAATTTCTGGCAACATAGCAACTATTACATCGATTCTTGCACTACACAGCTTTGTGAATTTAATTGAGCAATAAATGAAAAATAAACTCTTCTCTGGCTTCCAGTTGGGCACAGGTATTGATTATAACCGACGTTCGATGACAAACTCTGCCATCTTCATCAGCAATGCTACCTGGGCATGTCCAGTCCATTGGTATTTACAACCCCGTAGTCCATCCATCCTGATTGGTTTCCACCGGGAGCTGGACTAACCAATCAGGAGGGATGACCTACTGGGGGAGGGGGGTATAAATACCACTTGACTTATCAAATACGCCAGGAAAGCACTAGATCCTTTTCCAATGAATGAAAAGTTTATACTATGCAATTAAGAAATTCATAAGGTTATAAAAGATGAAATTTAGCATGAACAAAGAGGATGAAATCCACTGCAGAGAAAGAAAAAGGATGGCAAAATAAATCTACTGATAAAAGTTTAAAGAACAAAATTGATACCTCCTGTCAACTACCTTCTTAATATTTGTATTCATTACTAAGGAAGACATAGCCAAATTTGTAATGGATTAGATGCCACCAAAGGCATCTGCTCCAGATGGTACACCCGGTCGAGTACTAAATGTCTGTGCCAACCAACTATTTAAGGTCGTACTTAACCACTCACCCCTCTGCTCTGAGGATCCCACCTGCTTCAAAGAGGTATCTACTGTACCGGTGCCCAAGAATAATATGGTGACCTGCTTCAATCATTACCATCCGCTGGCATTTACACTGACAGCTTCAAGAGGTTGGATTTGGCATGAATCAACTCCTGCCTCAGAGGTGATCTGGATCTGCTCCAATTTGTTTAATGCCCCCAAAAGGTCAGCTTCCTCATCGGCAGATATCAATCAGTGAGGATTGGTAACAACAGGCCCTCCTTGCTGATCATGAAGACAAGTGCAGCTTGAGACCACGTCCTTAGCTCTGCTTTGCTCACCAAACATACGTGACGGTGTGATGTGCTGCACGGCTCCAATACTATCTTCAAATTCACTGACAATACTACTGTTGTTGGAGGCATCACAGGTAGCAACGGGTCAGTATACCAGAGTGAGAGAGGACACCTGATTGAATGATGCTGCATCAACAACCTCTCACTCCACGACAGCAGAACTGAAAAGAGCTGTCGCCTAACCTCAGGGAGGGGAAGGAGGGAAAACGTGCAATGGTATTAAGTTTGCTGTTTGCAAAGATCTAAACTAAAAAAAGATCTTAAGCCCTCTCCGATATCTGATATAGATAGCTATGAGTACCCTCACTAAACGGGGGGTTATACTGTAGCCACCTAATCTTCAAAGGTTAGATTACTTCCCTATTTATCCCCACAACACGTTTAGCTGGTAATACCCACTAATGGAGTGGTGAGTTCCCCCCCCCCACCCTGCATACCAAGGAGGAGACACTTCCAGTTACCAAAGTAGTTTAAATACAGTTCATTTATTTTTTCTGATACACTAAAAGTATTTAAGAAATTTTAAAAATTCAGATAAAAAATTCTTAAAACACATTTAAAGCTCAAAGGTTTGCTATCTTATCGGTGATTTCTAAACGACTAAAAATTTCCAAAAGACAGGTACAGTTTGTAAAAACTAAAAAGACATACCAAAAGAGTTGCAAATGAACGAGTCATCTATTGCAGAAATTGAAGGCAGAGGAATGGATTCTAGTCACCCAGTCTTTCTGTCATGCTTCTTGTCATTCCTTGCCCTTTCCTAGCAAGCCTGACTGCTCTCTTACATTTACACCTTTCTTTTTGCTATTTGGTGACTTCACACAGGTGGTCTAAAAGCTTCTGGAGACAGAGATCCCAGACACTCAAATTATTGCTGCTAAGGTTGACTCTCTGAGTACTGAAATCTCCCAGCTATTGATAGATTACCTATTCGATGTAGTAAATCACAGTATCATTCTGGTCTACAAGCACCCTTGAAATTAATAACTTAGCCAGTGTTGTTCAGTTTGATGTGGCCCCAGTTCAACATGCCCATTGTCTTACACTGCATCTCATGAACAGCCAGCCTTGTGCTGTGGGCCAGTAGTCAGTGCTCTATAGAGAATGCTTTGTTTGAAAAGCTGTCCTTTTAATATCAGACTAATTATTGCTTGCACTTTACATTAAGAACTGAAGACTAGCTCCTGTTTATGACAAGAAGCTGAGTAAAGAATATTGGTTGGTCATTTACCTTACTCAAAAACAACTCTTTGATCCCTGGAAGTGTCAGCTGCTGTGTTAGAAAGCTGATCTGGGCAAAAACGCACCCCCTCCCCCACACCCCCAGCCCTGAACAGTAAATATCCATCACACACGTGCCAGCCTACATAGGTGGAAATCGGCAGTGGAGAGAGTCAGTGGCTTTAAATTCCTGGGGATTATCATATCCGATGACCTGTGCTGATCCGAGCACATAGATGTAATCATAAGGAAAGCACACAAGCATCTTTTCTTTACCAGGAGATTAAGAAGGTTCATGTTGCCATTGAACTCTCTGACTAACTTCTACAGATGTACTGCTGAACGTATCCTGACTGGGAGCATCATGCTCTGATACGGCAAGTTCAAATGTACAAATTACAAACTAATTTACAAACCTGCAAATTACAAAGAAAGCACGGCAACACCTTTACTTCCTTAGACGCTTGTGATGATTCACTGTGACATCTTAAATTTTGACAACCTTCTATAGAAGTGTGGTGGACAGTATACTGACTGGCTGCATCACTGCCTAGTATGGAAACACCAGTGGCCCTGAACAGAAAATCTGACAAAAAAAGTAGTGGATATGGCCCAGTCCATCACAGGTTAAGCCCTCCCCACCATTCAGCACATCTACACAGAGCACTGTCACAGGAAAACAGAATCCATCATCAAGGATCCCCACCACCCAGATCATGCTCTCTTCTCATTGCAACCATCAGCAAGAAGGTACAGAAACTTCAGAGCTCACATCACCAGGTTTAGGAACAGTTATTACCCCTCAACAACCAGGGTCTTGAACAAAAGGAGTTAACTTCACTCAACTTCACTTGCCCCACCATTGAAATGCCCCCACAACGTATAGACTCACTTTCAAGGATTCTTTGTCTTATGTTTTTGATATTTATTGCTTATTTATTATTATTTCTTTTTCTTTTGAATTTTCACAATTTGTTTTCTGTTGCACACTGGTTGAATGTCCGGTTGGGTACGGCCCTACATTGATTCTATTATCATTCCTGGATTTACTGAGTAAACAAGCAAGAAAATGAATCTCCGGATTGTATCTGGTGACAAATGTGTACCTTGATAATCCATTCACTTTGAACTTTGAAGTTAAGAACCTGCTGAGAGTAGCAGACTCGGCTCAATATATCACGGACAGACAGACAGACATACTTTATTGATCCCGAGAGAAATTGGGTTTCATTACAGTTGCACCAACCAAGAATAGTGTAGAAATATAGCAATATAAAACCATAAATAATTAAATAATAATAAGTAAATTATGCCAAGTGGAAATAAGTCCAGGACCAGCCTATTGGCTCAGGGTGTCTGACACTCCGAGGGAGGAGTTGTAAAGTTTGATGGCCACGGGCAGGAATGACTTCCTATGACGCTCAGTGTTGCATCTCGGTGGAATGAGTCTCTGGCTGAACGTACTCCTGTGCCTAACCAGTACATTATGGAGTGGATGGGAGACATTGTCCAAGATGGCATGTAACTTGGACAGCATCCTCTTTTCAGACACCACAGTCAGACAGTCCAGTTCCACCCCCACAACATCATTGGCCTTACGAATGAGTTTGTTGATTCTGTTGGTGCCCCAGCACACAACAGCAAACATGATAGCAATGGCCACCACAGACTCGTAGAACATCCTCAGTATCGTCCGGCAGATGTTAAAGGACCTCAGTCTCCTCTGGAAGTAGAGGCAGCTCTGACCCTTCTTGTAGACAGCCTCAGTGTTCTTTGACCAGTCCAGTTTATTGTCAATTTGTATCCCCAGGTATTTGTAATCCTCCACCATGTCCACACTGACCCCTTGGATGGAAACAGTGGTCACCGGTGCCTTAGCCCTCCTCAGGTCCACCACCAGCTCCTTAGTCTTTTTCACATTAAGCTGCAGATGATTCTGCTCGCACCATGTGACAAAGTTTCCCACCGTAGCCCGGTACTCCGCCTCATCTCCCTTGCTGATGCATCCAACTATGGCAGACTCATCAGAAAACTTCTGAAGATGGCAAGACTCTGTGCAGTAGTTGAAGTCCAAGGTGTAGATGGTGAAGAGAAAGGGAGACAGGACAGTCCCCTGTGGAGCTCCAGTGCTACTGACCACTCTGTCTGACACACAGTGTTGCAAGCGCACGTACTGTGGTCTGCCAGTCAGGTAATCAATAATCCATGACACCAGGGAAGCATCCACCTGCATCACTGTCAGCTTCTCACCCAGCAGAGCAGGACGGATGGTGTTGAACTCACTGGAGAAGTCAAAAAACATGACCCTCACAGTGCTCACCGGCTTGTCCAGGTGGGCGTAGACACGGTTCAACAGGTTCATCACGATGGCATCCTCAACTCCTAGTTGGGGCTGGTAGGCGAACTGGAGGTGGTCTAAGTGTGGCCTAACCATAGGTCGGAGCTGCTCTAGAACAAGTCTCTCCAGGGTCTTCATGATGTGGGAGGTCAATGCCACCGGTCTGTAGTCATTGTAGCCACTGGGATGTGGTGTCTTCGGTACAGGGACCAGGCAGGACGTCTTCCACAGCACAGGAACCCTCTGGAGACTCAGGCTCAGGTTGAAGACATGGTTAAGTACTCCACATAGCTGGGGGACACATCCCTTACTGCTACTGGTAGTAGCTACAGAGGTCCTGCCTCAAGAATGCAACATATATCTTTAAGGACCCCAACCATCCAGGTCATGCCACGTTTTCATCACTACCACCAGGCAAGAGGTACAAAAGCCTTAAGTCCCACACAACCAGGTTCAAAAACAGTTACTTCCCTTCAACCATCCAGTTTTTGAACCCTAATCATCAATCAACACTATGACAACGTGGCACTAAAATTGACTTCTCATTTGTTCCAATAGTGTTTTCTTGTAAGCAATGTGTATAAATAATTTATGTTTTCCTTGTGAGTGCTGCTTATCTGAAGCTATGTGCCTGAGATGCTGCTGCAGGTAAGTTTTTCTTCGCTTTGTGCTTGCACGTTCTTGTGCATCTGACAATAAACTCAACACTGACTCAATAATATTATTGACTTTGCACAAGTGCTTTGCCGCAACATGGACTATAATACTTAACCAGAAACTGCTAATATTCCTCAAATTCTTTTTGATGCAGGCTACAAATTTTGAAGTTAGAAATCATTTCCACAATTTGAAAACACTAACCACAAACGACGTTGCGAATGAATTATTTTTGAAATCAGCCTTAATGGCCCTGATATAAATATTAATCTTCATTCTCTACAGAATGTTAGTAGGCTACCCAACAATGAATCTTGGTTATTTCCCTTCCCCTTACTTCATAAATAGCAATTACTCTGTCAAGACGCCATCTGCTGTATCTTTTCCTTCAGGTGTGTCCCAGTTCACCCGGACAGTCAGCTTTTCAGGCTCTGCCATCTTCTGCTTAAAACTGGGGCACTTTATTTTTGGAGGGTCAACATCTGAAAAGCAAAAACTTGTTTTTAGTATTTCCTGTACCATCATTTACTCTCAAACTAGAGATGCTGAAGTGTACAATTGAGGTAGATGCTTCTATCCTATCAGATTGCACAGTTTAAAGACTTAATACTGCTTACATGTCTTCCATCATTTAAACCATCACTGAAAAAGATCTGAAGTAATCAGGTCACTTTTAGGCTGGCTTTGTATTTCACAAGACAAGTCAAGGTAAATTATTAGATTGGTTCATTATTGTCTCGGGTACTGAGATACGGCGGAAAACTTGTCCATTTCCGCAGGTAGGAAAGGCAAGGACTGCAACAGCACCTTGCAAGTTCAAAGCATGTAAAATGAAATGAGCAACAGAACCATGGGGACACCATCACTGGCAAGTTCTCCTCCAAATTACACACCAGGTTACTTCAATTTACATTATTGATAGTTAACAAGTTTAATTGCAAACTCCAGGTAAAAGGTTTCAAAGTATAAGACTCCTTAAAATATTTTAAAATTTGCAATCAGCTGATTATAATGATAACCTTAAACCAGCGTTTAAATACAGGATTTTACGGTTTGCTAATATTAAAATAACACTTCATTTTTCATCCCTTACACCTTTCGACAGATTTCAATATTTATTTAAATCAAGCCTTAAATTGTGTCTGCTAACAGTGCAACTGATTCTTCAAGACACAAAGGATTACATGAAATGTATCCGAATATCAAGGAACAAAAATTGCTCATCATTCAGATTATTGTCATTTATAACCACAAATACAATGCAGTTAAAAATGAGACAACGTTCTCCGGAATGATATCACAAAAAAGCACAAAACAGACCACACAAGAAAAACCACATTACATTTGGTAATCCCCAATCCAGAGTCCGGAGAGGCTGCTGCGTATCGATATCGCGCTACCATCTTAGCACGTTCCCCGGAAAGGAACTACAAACCCATCAGACAAAACTAAAGCTACAAGACATACACAAAACCACATAGTTACATATAGTTATAGTTAACATATAGTTTCAGACAATACCATAATTGATAAAAGACTAACTGACAAAGACCACATAATTAGTAACCTAACAGTCTAAGAAGCAATCTTCTGCTATGTTGCTTTAATCTCACTGTTTTTTTCCCTGTGCACATTGGGTGTTCAGCGGTCTTTTTTTTTTTAAATAGGTTCTTCTGGGTTTCTTTGTTCCGTAGCTGCCTATTAGGAGACAAATCTCAAGGCTGTACACCATATACATACTGAGATAATCAATGTACTTTGAACTTAATAAGCAGTAGTTCTATTCAAAAAGATTAGACAACACATTCATGCCAGAACAAAATGTAATTCTGGAATTTTTTTAAAAACTGTCAATTAAGTATCTCAACACAAATTCTTGACTATTTCCCTCCATAGATCTGCCTGATTGACCAGCATCTACCGTGTCTTGTTTATAATGGGAAGGCTGGGCATGTCATCCTACAATATGGTGTTTGATAACAGTGTTTAAGAACATTTCTAGCTAACTGGAAGCTTGGACCATTGATCAAGAGCCATATGTTGAACTTCATCAAGGTAGCTGCATAATGATAAGAGGCCCTGATAGAGTGGATGTTGAGAGGATGTTTCCTATGGTGGAAGAGTCTAAGGCCAGAGGACACAGCCTCAGAATAGAGGGGTGTCCTTTTAGAAAGGAGATGAGGAAGAATTTCTTTAGCCAGAGAGTGGTGAATCTGTGGAATTTGTTTTGGCACAGACAACTGTGGAGGCTAAGTCTTTATGTATATTTAAGGCTGAGTAGAAAATTGGATCAGTCATGATGAAATAGCAGAGCAAACTCAAAGGGCCAAATGGCTCCTATATTTTATGGTCTTATAATTTAAATTAAATTAAAATCAAAATCTAGATTGTCACAAAAATTCATCATTAATAGCTTTCTAGGAAGGAAGGGTTTGCAATCACATAGTTGACTCTTGACTGAGCCCTGACATGTTCTAGCAAGATTCATGGGGCAATTAGGACCAGTCAATAAATGCCAGCCTTGTCAATCACCTCTCTATGCCAAGAATAAATAAAAAATGTTCAGGTCATGACAGATCTTTTTGTTATTATTTGTCATCTTCCACTCACAGTTCTACTGGCACCAAATTATTTATCATTTTCAAATCAATGGCAACAGTAAACACAGTATCTTCTCTTGAATATAAATTGATGATTTTAAATAAGTCAACCAGAAAAGCCACAGAGAAGCTGTATCTATACCACCACCATGTGGCAGACTTTTCCCGTTATACTTGGCCACTGTTGTAGTTGCGTGTGATATGATTCCTATTCTGAAAAAGACACAGCCATCTTTTCCAATTTTTGGTTTATTATGAAGGAGACACAATTGGTTCCATGTGACTGAGCAAACAGGCCTCACAATCTTTAAGCTCCTGCAGTGTCTCCTCTTCTGGGTGATATCTGTACAAATTATTCCATGAATTGTGGATTAATAATAGTTAAAATTTTCAAACAGTTACAGATTATGAGGATTATTCGATACTAACTCGGGATTTACTTTTTAAATTAAACTATAAGAACACAACTAATATCAAAACATTGGTTACAAAGCCAATCATTGATGACCTTGAGATCCTAGCTGACCCAGAATTAAGCTTCAATTCTGCTAATCCTTTTACTTCAATTCTGCTAAAGACCTCCTTCGACCAATCGACCACTGAAATCTATGATTATGTTCTCATTGCTACCAAACATGACCAACCTAATGTTCACCATATCACCCACAAATTCTCTAAATACCAAAATTCACATGAAACACCGCTGCCCATGTCTGAACTCCCATTCATTTACCATCCTGTTCTATGAGCTACAGTAGCTCCACATCTCTTAACTTTAATTTAAAAACATCAGTTCCTTTCATAACCTCTCTCTTATCTCTCATCACTTCCACAATTACAAGCCTCTAAATTGTCTGCATTTTCACAACTCTCACACACTCCTTTCATTCCACGAATGAATGAGTCATCAGTTGTCCAAACTGCACCACCAGGTTCAGGAACAGTTATTACCCGTCAACCATCAGGCTCTTGAACCAGAGGGGATAACTTCACTCAACTTCATTTGCCCCATCACTGTTCCCACAACCTATGGACTCCCTATCAATGACTCTTCATCTCATGCTCTTGGTATTTATTGCTTATTTATTTTTTATTATTATTATTTATTTTGTTCTCTTTCTTTTAGTATTTGAAGTTTTTTCTGCAAATCAGTTGTCTGTCCTGTTGGGCATGGTCTTTCACTGATTCTATTGTGTTTCTTGAATTTACTATGATTGCCCACAAGAAAATGTATCCCAGGATTGCATACTTAATAGCTCCTCCTCACTGACAATCAACATTGGTACACCTTAAGGACGAATGCTTTGCCCACTACTCTACTCTCTCTACACCCAAGACTTTGTGGCTAGGCACAGCTCAAACGCCATGTATGAATTTGTCAAAGACACAATTACTGTTGGCAGAATTTCAGATGGTGACAAGGAGGAGTACAGGAGTGAGAAAGATTAGCTGGTTGAGTTGTGTTGCAAAAACCTTGCACTCAAAGACAGTAAGACCAAGGAATTGATTGTGGACTTCAGGAAGGGGAAATCAAGGAAACGCACACCAGTCGTCATCGAGGGACCAGAAGTAAAAAGGGTGAGTAGTTTCAAGTTCCTGGATGTCAACATCAACATACAGTTACAAAGAAGACAAAACAGCAGCTATATTTCATGAGTAGTTTGAGAAGAATTGGTTAATTATGTCACCAAAGACACAGAAGTTTCTACAGATGTACCGTGGAGAGCATTCTAATTGGTTGCATCACTGTCTGGTATGGAGGGGTCACTGCACAGGATCAGGAAAAGCTGCAGAAAGCTGCATCATGGACACTAGTCTCCCCAGCATTCAGGACACCTTCAAAAGGTAGCATCCATCATTAAGGACCTTCAGCACCCAGGATGTCTCATTGCTACCATCAAGTAGGAGGTACAGGAGCTTGAAGGCACACAACTCATCATTTCAGGAACAGCTTCTACCCCTCCACCATCAGATCTCTGGTACATCCATGGGTTCATTGTACATTCAATGAACACTAGCTCAGTGATTTTTTCCCCCTCTCTTTTTGCACGGCATATTTAGTTTTCTATTTTGAAATTATATTCTTCTCATTGTAATTTATAATTTTTATTATGTATTTTAATACACTGCTGCCACAAAACAACAAATTTCATGACCTATGCCATGACTCTTATAAAACCTGATTCTGATAGCTAGAAGAACATATCAGAAGGGAACAAATGAATAATTGAATACATTCAACAGAACACAACAGGGAACTGTTGAAGGAACTGCATTAGGAATCTTAATTGATAAACAACATGACAGAGTGTTTATAGATGGACTGACAACAAATAAGTCAGATTTGCAATGTAAAATTACAAATTACACCTAAAGGATTCATATTTCCAATACTTCCCACCTTTATGCTGGCTATACCTTTGATGGCATTGTTTTAAAATAGTTTCTATAAATACAACTCACCAAGACAAGTTGGCTCCTTTCCACTCCACACTTTATTGTGCATGCAAATCACATCTTTCAGTCCCTTAACTTGATATCCAGGTGTACAATAAAACTCGCACCTTGATTTAAAATAGGCTCCATCTGAGCACTTTGCAGCCCCGTGAACTGGCAATGAAAGCTTGGGACATCGTATTTCTGGAATAGAAAAATAAATACACTAAATGTAACAATGCAATCGTTTGAAGCAATAGCTTTCTTTCCACGTTCCCCTCAGGAGAGTGACACTATTGGCCCTACCTCTTGACCTGCAGCCTCAAGTCCAGCAACCAGTTTTCAATCCTGACCTCCGGTGTTATCCGTGTGGAGTCTGCACATTCTCCTTGCTGTCACACGGGATTCCCACTGTGGTTCAGTTGCCTCCCACATCCCAGAGATGTTAGAACATTAATCTACCACAGTAAAGTGCCACTGGTGTGTAAACTAATGGTAGTATCCAAGGAGAGTTGGAAGGAATGTGGGGAGACCAACAAGTGTACTTAATGGCCAGTGAGTCCAATGATCTTTTCCCATATTATGTAATTTTATGAAGATAATATTTTAATGATATAATTTACTGCTAGAATACAAGTCTATGACTACATTATTCAATCTATAAATCTACACAGTACTCTCTATTTGCCTGGATGAGCCAAGTCCTTAACCCCGTAAGACATAAGGGCAGAATTAGGCCATTTGGCCCATTGAGTCTGCTCTGCCAATCCATCACGGTTGATTTATCATCCCGCTCAAACCCATTCTCCTGCCTTCTCCCCATAACCTTTGACACTGGTACTAATCAAGAACCTAGCAACCTCTGTTTTAAATATACCCAATGACTTAGCCCCCACAGGCATCTGTGGTAATGAATTTCACATTTTCACCACCCTCTGGATAAAGAATTTCCTCCTCATCTCTGTTCCAAATGGACATCCTTGCATTCTGAGGCTGTGTCCTCTTCTGGACCTGGACTTTCCCACTATAGGAAACCTGTCCAGGTCCACTTTTTCCTAGGCCTTTCAATATTCCACCAAGCAAGCTCCCCCCCCCCCCCCCACTATTCTTCTAAACTTCAATGAATACAGGCCCAGAGCCATCAAATCATCCTCACACGTCAGCCCTTTTAACCCTTTTATTCCAGAATTATTCTCCTGAACTCCTCTGGACTCTCTCCATTGCCAGCACATCCTTTGATAGATAAGGGGCCCAAAACTGCTCACAATACTCCAAGTGCCTTATAAAACCTCAGCATTACATCCTTGTTTTTATATTCTGATCCTCTCGAAATAAATGTTAACATTGCATTTGCCTTCCTCACTACCCATTCAGCCTGCAAGTTAACCTTTAGGGAATCCTGCACGAGACTCCCAAATCCCTTTGCACTTCTGATTTTTGAATTTTCTCCCTGTTTAGAAAATAGTCAATGCCTTTATTCCTTCTATCAAAGTGCCTGAACATCCACTTCCCTACACTGTAATCCATCTGACACTTCTTTGCCCATACTTGTAAGCTGTCTAAATCTCTCTGCAGACTCCCTGCTTCCTGAACATTACTTGCCAGTGTTACATTTCTTTGCATCGTCTGGAATTTCCACGTGACAAATATTGACTGTGCATCAAAAACAACAGAGTTGCTGCCACAACCTAAATGCTTGGATAAGTGTTTTACTCGTCTCCAGTGATTACTTCAGTAATTATCTCAAAATCTCACTTTTTAAAATGGTACATAATCTGACTCAGTTGGTTTAGCATTATGGGTTTTCAAAATGTGCTGAATTAAAGAGTTGCAGTCATTTCAAACTTTGCATCCAGTCAAAATTTAAGAACACGTGGCATTAAGTGAATCAGAAAGGATGGTGGTGTTGCAACCAGTCTTTCTGCCTTACTTCTCCCAGACCCAGAGTCAATCTTGATCATGAGACATGGGAGCAGAATTAGGCTATTCAACTCATTGAGTCTGCTTCGCTATTCCAATTCTATTAGCCTTCTCAGCCCCATTCTCCTGCCTGCTCCTCAGAACCATAATATCTTTAGTAATCAAGAACTTATCAACCTCCGCTTTAAATATATGCAACAGCTAGGCAATTGTGGCCATGAATTCCACAGATTTACCACCGTCAGCCTCAACAAATTCCTCCTCATCTTTGTTCTTAAAGGACATCCTTAAATTCTGAGTCATCCAAATCATTGCTATATAATGTGGAAGTAAGCAGTTCCAACATCGACCCCGTGGAACGTTGGCACCTAAAGAGAAACAGCCCTTTATTGCATGCTGTGCATGCCCAGTTTGCACTGTGGTTTTCCCTGGGTTCTCCGGTTTCCACCTACATCCCAAAGATACATTTAGTGTAGGTTAATACCACGAAAAAGCCCAACAGGAGTTGATGGGCTCACAAGGAAGAACAAGTTAAAGCAGTTCAGGGAAATTAAGGAAGAACAAATAGACTGATGAGACTTTCCTGCAGGAGCTAACACAACTCAGGAGAGCCATGTAGCTTTCTTTCTGTTATTCTCGTTGTTTACAATTGTCATAAAAGAAATGCAGAGGAAGAGATCTGATAGTTTACAAAATATATCATCAAACATCATGATAATGTGCATGTGCTATCTACCATCTCCTATGTGATGTCACGGAAGTAATCTGTGCACCTTCATCTTCACTCACTGCATTACTCCCTTCCAGTAAAACCAAACGCTCTTGATATTACCTACCTCTGCAAATAACTGTCTGTGACCAGCGTTTGCTTGAAAGGCAATGGACACGGCTAGGTCCATGAATTTCATATCCCTGTCGGCAAGAAACATCACACACTGTTCCCTGTGCATTTTGGTATGGTACACCTAGTGGGGTTTTGCACCTGATATAACCATTTTTGATCTTTAGAGGAGCACAGCGTGGAATATCTGTAAATAGCAAAATAAAAGTCATTGTACAAATTGTCTCTGCTCCAGATAAGTAACATTTCAGCAAGCTTGCTTTGGATAACCCGCTGTTTACTGCAGAAGAAAATGATGTTAGCAGTTCCACAACACTTGGCTAAATAGGATATCTGCACTGTTGTCAGTGACTGTTCCTGAACATATTCAATTTGTAAACCACGTTCAACCTCAGCCTGTAGGAAAGAACCAGTATGAAACTTTTTTTTTTAATTTTTTACTTTGAAGACTCATACTCTTCTTGTCACTTATTCTCTGTTTTTCAAAACATGAATCTTTACACATTGGAAATTGAAAATAAAAACTAAATTGCTGGAAATACTCACCAGGTCAGGCAACGTCTGTGGAGTGAAAAAGTGAGTGAATGTTTTGGAGTCATTCGAACTGTTGAGGGCATTCCTAATGAAAGCCACTGATCTGACACATCATTTCAAGGTGAAAGCAACACAGACAATCATGAACATGGCCTTACCCTCACCAGTTTGTTATCACAGAAACAGTTGTCAATTACAGTTTTGGCAGGAGTAATCATCTCATATTCCTTATACAAACAGAATTTTAGTTTAAGAATCATCTCTAGTATGTCATCTGACATTATCATTGTGCTAAATGGCATAGGCTCCAAACAGATACAAACCCATTTAACCTCATACAATATCATCAATTCTTCTTCATCGATGAGCCTAAACCCAAAAACCCCCTGCTGCTGGTGTAGCACCACTGTTAATACTGCAGTGATTCAGGAATCCCACCATCCTGAGGAACCCAATTGGGAACGGGTAATAAATTCTGGCATTGCCTAAACTGACCAAATCCCACAATGAACTATAAAAGTCATCTTGCATGAGAACAGTGAACATTTTTCAGGGCCCATCAATTTATTATCATGATCAGCAGATTTTTCAGCAAAGTTTAACCCTGCTAAAAGTGCATGCCATGAATAAGGCATAGAAATTAAACAGCAACATTTTAAATAGAATAAATATGTTGAGATCTCATAAATTTATAGGCTATCTGCATACCCACAAATCTACTCTTGCAAAAACAAGATCTAGACATTAATCCTCCCAAAAGTTTCAGAAATTACTCTCGATGCAAAAAGTTAACACTGGTTTTTCACAAATATGACAAATGAAATCGCATTAATAGTAATATTTATGTTCCTGCACTGCTAATCCAGCCCAGAATGCTTTCAATAAGAATAGTGGGTTTAATTTCTGCAGGAATTAAATGCTGGTTTATAAAATTTAAGACAGTATTTTTAATTCCTTTTTTTCTTAACACAATATTTCCTTTTTTTGTTTCTCCTTCTGCATGCAACTTAATCTTATTTCAGGATATTCCTCTCAGTTTTACCAAAATTCCACCAATAGAAAAATAAACCATCAGTTCCATCACTTACCATGGTCCAGATGCCAAAACTAAATCTGTACCTACAGTAATTTTTCCACTAGATTAATGGAAGAAAGGTGAAGAAATAAAATTCATACCATAATTCTTATACCAAAATCCCCACCCCTGGCAAATACTGGGCTCAGAATTTTACAGAGAACCTTTAGAAGAGATAATAGACTTTTCTTAATATTGTTCACTCAATGTATCCACTGGATAACTGCTTTCAAAATATAGATTTAAATCCAAAGTATGGCATACTTCACTTGCACAAATGAATCTGTACCTTCATGCAAAATATTCAACTTAATCAAATGTTGCTACAGTTCCTCTTCATTGTGCACTCTTGAAATGCAAACTTATTCTTTCGCCCCACACTTAAACAAGTCTTCTTTAATTCAGGTATCACATCACTTACTGAGTTGAATTAAGTAGATTTTCCACACAAAAAAAATTACTTTAATACTTACAGTGTTCCAGGATTCAGGCAGTGTCCATGATGGGGGTAGATCATGCACAAAAATTACTTTTATGAGATTTGGATACATCACCCAACAATCTGGCAAGAGCAAATGGAAGGCAAGCAACAGCATGCGTGGGAGAATGTTAACCTATCTGGGAAGAAACTACCAGCACAGTGGCCATTAATTCCCTCCACCAGTGCTACTAGATTAAACTAGGTTCCATAGCAATTATATTTGTGTTAGAGAAGCATTTGAACCTTATCAACATTATAAATTGTTGATTACAAAATTGCCACTTGTTCAAACGCTAACTGATGAACTCCCTAAGGTAAGAAAGCATTCCAAAGCAAATACTACAGCAGTATTACACAGCATCAAGCCTGCAAAATTAATTCTGCAAAGAAAATCAATCACAGATTGAATGGCCATGTTACAATCGATTTGATGTTAAAACATTGCCTCTGTTCCCCAGCAATGTTAAAACAATCATACCAGCAATGTTTGCAGTCTATATCGTTATTTCAACAACTGATGTCAAAAGTCCGAATTGAGAGATTATTACTGACATCTGATATATTTTAACTTGCAAATTTAGAATTATTTCCAGCAAGTTCATAGAATTTGAAATATACGTTTTACTATTTATTTCTATAAATCATTTTTTGCAGAGGATTATTTATTCAGCATTTTGAGATTTATTAGTTTTATTTGTCACATGTACATTGAAAAAGATGAGCAACTTTTACACATATTTTAAGGGTAATTATATGCTTCATTATATATCATTTTAATGTTAATTTTTAAATATAAGTATACTTACTTTAGCAAATAATTACAACAAATATTTTCATATTGGAGGCCTAATTCTGACAAATATTGAATTATGGACACACCATAATTTCTTTGATACAGCAATACACATTTAGATCATTTTCATGACATTAAATTATGCCATCTTAAATCTTGCATATAAATACTGACAGAACAGTATTCCTAAGCTTATCAACAACTTAACTGATAGTAGGCCATGTCTTTTCCATGATTTTTGGAACTAACCCTATTCTTTTGCTTCACAACAGGGGATTTCTGTTGATTGAAATACAAGTTTCTCTACTAGACTTAATATATTAAAAGCAATACTTCCAATGGATAGTTTCAAGTGGTCTGGGGTCCTATGTCATGTCAAAAGGGGAGATAAGAACTTGTGGCTAAATATTTTCTATGATCCCCATTAAGCACGGCAAGAAAAAAAAATGAGTATTATATGGGACATAATATGAAATTAAATGTTTTTTTCTGATTTCTAATGAGATTTTCAGTTCTGACAGCAGCACAACACAAGTAGATGCATCATTACTGGTATGATTGATGAACTGAAAAAGGACTGAACTCCTTTCAACAGTTACATATTAACATGTCAATAAACCATTCACCTTCATATCTAGAGTAACGTGCTTCATTTGCATAAATCTCTTCATCATCTTCTAGTGGTGTGTATCCAGATCCTACAACAAAAAGAGAAACTAAAACTGGACAAAGCAATCTTGTTCGAAATAGTAAGCATGTTGTCAGCAAAAGATGCAGTTAGTATTTATACAGTCCCTTTCATGTTGTCGGGCCATTTATGTCAAATAAATGACCTCTGAAGTACAATTTTTTTTAATTTTAGAGATACGGTGTAAAACAGGCTATCCCCTTCTCTCAATTCCTCCGTCTCCACTGTATCTGCTCTCAGGATGAGGCTTTTCTTTCTAGAACAAAGGAGATGTCCTCCTTTTTCAAAGAAAGGGGCTTCCCTTCCTCCACCATCAAACCTGCCCTCAACTGCATCTCTTCCATTTCACACACATCTGCTCTTATCCCAACCTCCCACCACCCTACCAGGGGTAGGCTTCCTCTTATCCTCACCTACCACCCCACCGGCCTCCATGTCCAGCACATAATTCTCCGTAACATGCCATCTCCAAAGGAATCCCACCACAAGCACATCTTTCCCTCCCCCCGACTTGCTGCTTGACGCAGGGATCACTCCCTAGGTGACTCCCTTGTCCATTCGTCCCTCCCCAGTGATCTCCCTCCTGGCACTTATCCTTGCAAACAGAATAAGTGCTACCCCTGCCCCTACACTTCCTCCCTCACCACCATTCAGGACCCTAAACAGCCCTTCTAGGTGAGGTGACACTTCACCTGTGAGTCTGTTGGGGTCATATACTGTGTCCGCTGCTCCCACTTTGGCCTCCTCTATATTGGTGAGGCACGACAGATTGGGAGAAGCTTCGCCGAGCACCTACACTCCACCCACCAGAAAAAGTGGGATCTCCCAGTGGTCACCCATTTTAATTTTACTTCCCATTCTCATTCTAATATATCTATCATTTTTTAAAAATCACCAATATTTGTTATTTTAATTCATAATTCAAGTCAGAATAGCTGATGACAAAATTAAGGAAGGCATTTTGTTGGTCCACTAATCAAATAGGTCATCAATGACAGGTAATTTGAAGAGTTTCGAGTGGGACCAGAAAAAAATCACATGGAAGGCATTCAAGGAAGTTGTTGTAAAAAATTTTCATGGCAACTACAGAGCACCAAACTACATGCAGCTGGATGAAAGCATGCTTCAAGCATACAAAACCATGAAGTGAAACATATCACGAAGAACTCATTTTCTGCATTCCCATTTAGACTCTTCCCTGCAAATCTTGGCGCTGTCAGTGACGAGCACAGTGAAAAGTTTCACCAGAATACTGTGGTCATAGAGAAGTGGTATCAAGCCAACTGGAATCCATCAATGCTGGCTGATTATTGTTGGACTAAGTAAGAAGCCTCAGACATTGAGTATACTGTAAATGAAAATCATCAACAAAACATTTTTAGCTTAATTGAACTACTGCAAAGTGTCAACACTATTATGCCATTAAATGCATTATTTCAATAAAAGTTAATTTTGTGTTTCTTCATCTTCCTACCTGATACAAGTAGTCTGAAATTCTACTTGTGTTCAACTTCAAGATTTCTATTATTCAGAAAAAATTACTGAGGAAGCAACACTTTCAAAAAAATTGTTGTCCAGTGTAATAGGGCATAAAAAGACAAAATAAAAAACTGTGGAACAATTTCTTCAGAACAAATTAGATAAACCATAATTAACATTACACTTTCAGAAAGGTGATGTGACAGCGATTGTAATTTATTATACAAATAACAGCTTACTTATTCCTACATGCAACATCACTTTGTGCAGCGTTGGTGAGTTAACATCACTTTAAGCCATTGCAGCAAAATCCACACCACAAGTAAATCTGCCATATTAGGTTTACCTGAATAAATACCCAGTAGCTAAACAAAGCAAAATAATTTGTTGGGCAATTCACACTGAAGTAGTAAGTACTTTTGTAAACAGTCAAGGATTAATTGTGATTTAGCATGTAATATTTTATCATCTTTTTCATTGATAAATACACATCAAAATACAAGTAACTCCACATTGGGAGTGGGAGGGGGAGGTTGCATTTCCTATAATTTCCACAACAAAGGGGCATAGATTTAGGGTGAGAGGAGACAGATTTAAAAGGGACCCAAGGGGCAACTTCTGCATGCTGAGAGTAGACAGCGTGTGGAATGAGCAGTCATAGGAAGTTGTTTAGATCGGTACAAGAGTATCATTTAAGAATGCATTTTAATAAACTCATATTAAAGTTGTGACTTCATACATAAAAAGTAACCATGCTTGATACCCAATATCCCACAAATAACCATAACAAAGTTTTGAAACAGGTTGAGAACTGAAAGAAATACTGGAAGGAGCAATCCTGGCTCAAGCAGGTCTGAATTCATTCCCTAAAACCTTTAGAAATGTTATTGATAGGAACATTGCTTGAATGAAAAGCATTCCACAGTGCTTCAAAATGCTGATAAACCCAGAAGTTCTCCCACCAACATACCTTAATCTGATAGTGGTTGATCATCTAACTATCACTCAAAATTTAAGCAATCTCTCCTAATATTTATATATCTGTGCCCTTGTAATGCTACTGTGACACTGTAATTTCCTTTGGGATCAATCTATCTAGACTAGTTAACATGTTCTTGCAACAAACAAACAGGATAATGATGTTGCAATCGAGTGGCAGAGGTAGGAAGGAGGGGGGAGAATGTATGTGTGGTGAACTCCATATACCTGTCTGGACTACTCCTGTGGCTCCTCCCACAGACCCCTGTATAAAGGCGATTGAGGCCTGAGCCCGGCCTCATTCTCCAGGATGTAGTGTTGTTCATTCTTCCAGTCAATAAAAGCCGATATCTCGCTTCTTACTTCTCAGAGTGAGTTATTGATGGTGCATCAATTTTATTGACTGGAAGTTAAAACATGGAAACCGTTTTACGTCCGGAAAGATTGGATTTGGACCCCCAAGACCCTGAAGCAGCTCTTGCCTTTGAACTCTGGCTTGCATGCTTCCAATCATACTTGGAGGAGGTTCGTGCAACTGACCCCGCTGTTAGGCACAGAATTCTCCTCTCGAGAGTCGCCCCAAAAGTTTATTCATTCATCAGGGACCTCTCGACCTACGAAGGGGGGCTTGATGCCCTCAAAAGACAGTACCTGCGGCCGGTGAACGCCATCTACGCCAGACATCGCTTGGCCACGTGCAGACAGCGCCCTGCGGAGTCGTCCGCCGAATTTCTCCGAGCTCTACAGGCACTCGTGCGGACTTGTGACTGCAAAACGCTCACGGCGGAACAGCATGCGGAACTCTTGGTACGAGACGCCTTTGTGACCGGAATTAGGTCAGTGTATGTGCGCCAGCAGCTGCTGGAAAAAGCTGATCTTACCTTACGCTCGGCGATCGAGATGGCCGACACGCTGGAGGCTGCTCTGCACAACGCTGACGCTGTCCAAGCTTTGAACCTTACTTATAACAGGGACAAGTGTGTGTTCAGAACCACCCGACTCGCTATCCTTGGGTATCTCGTGGAAAACGGGGTCATTGGCCCTGACCCCGACCGTATGCGCCCCCTGTTAGAACTCCCTCTTCCCACCACTCTCAAAGCCCTCAGACGGTGCCTGGGTTTTTTTCCCTATTACGCCCAATGGGTCCCCCATTACGCAGACAAGGCCCACCCCCTGGTCAAGTCTACCACTTTTCCCCTCTCTGCTGAGGCCTGCGCGGCCTTCAGCTGCATTAAAGGGGACATTATCAAAGCAACGATGCATGCGGTGGACGAGACCATTCCCTTCCAAGTAGAGAGTGACACCTCCGATTTCGCACTTGCCGCTACCCTCAATCAGGCAGGCAGGCCAGTAGCATTTTTTCTCGTACCCTTCAAGGCTCTGAACTTCGGCACTCCGCGGTGGAGAAAGAAGCCCAGGCCATAGTGGAAGCTATTAGGCACTGGAGGCACTATCTCGCCGGCAAAAGGTTCACCTTGCTGACCGACCAGTGCTCGGTTGCGTTCATGTTCAGCAACCAACAGCGGGGCAAAATCAAAAATTATAAAATTTTGCGGTGAAGAATACAACTCTCCACCTACAATTATGATATCCTGCCTGGCAGACTCAATGAGCCCCCTGATGCCCTATCCCGGGGAACGTGTGCTAGCGCACAGCTCGACCAGCTGTATGCCCTTCATGCACATCTTTGCCATCCGGGGTTCACCCGATTTTACCATTTCGTTAAAGCCCGGAACCTGCCGTACTCCCTGGAGGACATCAGGACGATGACCAGGGACTGCTAAATCTGCGCTGAGTGCAAACCGCACTTCTACCGTCCTGACACGGCGCAACTTGTCAAGGCCACCCACCCTTTTGAGCGACTGAGTGTTGACTTTAAGGGCCCCCTTCCCTCCACCGACCGCAATGTCTATTTTCTCAATATTATTGACGAGTACTCACGATTCCCCTTTGCCATTCCCTGCCCCGACACCACTACCACATCCGTCATAAAAGCCCTGCGCCAGCTCTTCACTCTGTTCGGATATCCCTGCTATATACACGGTGATAGAGGATCCTCCTTTATGAGTGACGAGTTGCGCCGGTTCCTGCTAGCTAGGGGCATTGCTACTAGTCGAACCACGAGTTACAATCCCCGGGGGAATGGACAGGTGGAGAGGGAGAATGCCACAGTGTGGAAGGCCACACTTTTAGCCCTTAAGTCAAAAGGGTTGCCGGTCTCCCGATGGCAGGAGGTCCTCCCTGAGGCACTCCACTCTATCCGCTCCCTGTTATGTACGTCCACCAATGCCACCCTTCACGAACGCCTATTCTCTTTTCCCAGGAAGTCTGTCAGTGGGACCACCTTACCAGTTTGGCTGACGTCCCCAGGGCCAGTGCTGCTACGAAAACATGTGAGGAGTAATAAATACTCCCCGCTGGTCGAGAGGGTTCACCTTCTACATGCGAACCTCCAGTATGCCTACGTGGTCCTACCTGATGGGCGGGAGGACACGGTCTCCGTCCGCGACCTGGCGCCTGCAGGAGCAGCAGACCACTACCCCGTACACTCCACGGTAACTATGAACCCTGTACCCGAGGTGACACCGCGCACACCATGCCCCACACCGACGCCTCACGACGCTCATGTACCAGGCATCTCGTACGCGTATATTCCGGGCACCTCGCACACACGTGAGGGATCCCTGACACCTCCAGTTAGGCTAGAACCAGCATAACCTCCGTCTCCGGTGCAATCACCACCTCCGGCACCTGTGCAATCACCACCAGCACCTGTGCAATCACCTCCTCCGGCACCTGTGCAATCACCTCCTCCGGCACCTGTGCAATCACCTCCTCCGACACCTGTGCAATCACCACCACCGGCACCTGTGCAATCACCTCCTCCGACACCTGTGCAATCACCACCACCGGCACCTGTGCAATCACCTCCTCCGGCACCTGTGCAATCACCTCCTCCGACACCTGTGCAATCACCACCACCGGCACCTGTGCAATCACCACCACCGGCACCTGTGCAATCACCTCCTCCGGCACCTGTGCAATCACCTCCTCCGACACCTGTGCAATCACCACCACCGGCACCTGTGCAATCACCTCCTCCGACACCTGTGCAATCACCACCACCAGCACCTGTGCAATCACCTCCTCCGACACCTGTGCAATCACCACCACCGGCACCTGTGCAATCACCTCCTCCGACACCTGTGCAATCACCACCACCGGCACCTGTGCAATCACCTCCTCCGGCACCTGTGCAATCACCTCCTCCGACACCTGTGCAATCACCACCAGCACCTGTGCAATCACCTCCTCCGACACCTGTGCAATCACCACCACCGGCACCTGTGCCATCACAGCCGGAGCTACGTAGATCGCAGCAACAGATTCGACCACCTGATAGACTTAACCTGTAAATATACTTGTAAGAAACCACCTGGGGACTCTTTTTAAAACAAAGGGGGGGTGAATGTGGTGAACTACATATACCTGTCTGGACTGCTCCTGTGGCTCCTCCCACAGACCCCTGCTGACTGCTCCTGTGGCTCCTCCCACAGACCCCCTGCTGACTGCTCCTGTGGCTCCTCCCACAGACCCCTGCTGACTGCTCCTGTGGCTCCTCCCACAGACCCCTGTATAAAGGCGACTGAGGTCTGAGCCCGGCCTCATTCTCCAGGATGTAGTGTTGTTCATTCTTCCAGTCAATAAAAGCCGATATCTCGCTTCTTACGTCTCAGAGTGAGTTATTGATGGTGCATCAGTATGAAAACAAGTTACAAGCTCATTCCTCACACACAGTGTAGCTTTACGGTATATCAGTGATACATTGAATTGGGTGGAGACAAACGGGAGGAGAAACATAGTTTGGACTCAATTCCTGCCAAGCATGATTCGCAACCTGTTTTTTTGCAGGAGTTGGGATCAGCACAAACTTTAGCAGAGAAATAAGTGGAAATCTGGGGGTACAGCTGATAACAGCCAACTGAACTTTACCTAGGGATAAAACAGCCTTTCAGTTTCAAAGTTACCATCGTCAAAAGGGATGACCAAAAAATTGTGTTAAGGGAACATTAATAACATTGTTGAGAATGCATACTTCTAAGCTCATAACTCAGAGAAGGTGTTTAAAATTGTAGAGACAGCCATTCATTAAACTTTGCATTTCCTCTGCTTAAGTAATGGCAGCTCGCTACTGAAAAATAAATTCTGGTTGTCATCTTTTATTAAATCCATACGCGTCTTGTATAGACAACTGTTCTTCAATCCCTGCCAGTTGCAAATATAGGTGCAATAGTGAAGAGGCACTATTTTGGAAAGAGGCATTCAGCCAAATGCTAACCGTATTATTCTGGCAAATATTTGATTATAACACATATCTGAATGTAATTAAAGATCCATAGAGGAAAAGCTTTTTTATATAAATCAGATCAACAGCCTGTTAAACAATACAAAAATATGTGACGAAAACCAAGATACTGATGCTCCAATCACATCTGATTTATTGTAGATTCGCTCAATCCAAACAAATTGCTTTCACTTAGCTGCTGAGTGAGACACTAAAAACGACAGAGTTTGGATTTTGTGAGGGAAGATTCGGTACAACTAGCAACATTTTCCCAAGGAACTGTTGTTATGACCCCAGCCCCCTCCTTTGTGAGAATCGCAAGAGAGAGAGAGAAGCCTTACGGTTTGGAATGTGGGCTGGCCTCTCAGCCAGACAAAAGCCACGGACATGGCCATTGTCTTGGGAGACACCTTTGTGGAATAAGGGACTGGACTACGTGCAAACCCTCAGGGCAACATGGGCTGGGTGATGGGGGAAAGATTGCCACACCCCCACCCTGATTGACATCTACAACCCTGCCAGTCCAGATAAAAGGTGGGCTGCCGAGGCGGGGCCTCAGACGCACCAAGGAGACACACGAAGAAGACACGATAGCACTTCCCGTCGGAGCGGGAAGCCATTTTGAAGGAAGCCACGTGCGTTAGATTCCGGATCAGGAGTCTGTGGCTGAAACCAAAGGAAAACCGTTTTAACTAGCAACAGGGATTTGCTTTGCAAAGACGTCGGGCAAGTGTTCTTTCTTTCTCACCACTCTCTCTCTCCAACACGTGAAATGCCAGCGGTTCCCAAAACGGGAAAGCCTGCAGACTTTGAGTGACTCTTATATTCCATTGGACTCAGTATTATCCCCTAAACAATGATAGAGCTTATTTCTGATTGATTATTACTATACCTGTGCTTTAGATTGAGTTTTGACGACGTATATGATCTGAATGTTTTGTATTAACCATACGTTTGTGCCCCTTTATAAATAAAAACGTTTGAAAATAGTACCATCAGACTTCAGCGGACCTCTCTATCTTTGCTGGTAAGTCACCCGGTTACTGGGAACGTAACACTGTCAACAATTTAGGGATTTCCAAACTGTTGCCAGAAGTTTCTGCAACCTTCAGATTTTCCTGGCGCTCCATGTGGAAACCATTTTCTACAAATTACAATGGGAAATCTACATCAACATCTTGCAAGTGCATGGAGTGCTTCACCAGATTCCAATGGCTGAAAGGCCCTCTGTTGGTCAGGCTTGTCCATGGATGGTGTATCCAGCTGTTTGTGGGATATGCAAGCCGGAGCAGTATGAAACAAAGAGCAAGCTCATGCTCATGTAGCAGGCTCCCCCTCTCCACACAGCTGATGAATCCAAAGGAACGACAGAAACCGATACAGCTCGGCACCAGCAGCGTCACAGGAGTTGCTATTCAGCATCTCCTTCTACCTTGGGTCATGAACTTATCAATCACCCCAATGAGTCAAACTTTCTGCATAATCACTCAAACAGTTGAACTGCATGCGCATGCAACGAGAGCTGTATAACTCATCTCCTTCTATCTTAGGCCACGAACTTATCGATCACCCCTGCTGTGGACACTTTCTGGAGGTCCAAGATCCGTATGCTCCACGATCACTGGACTAAGTGTGTAAATGTAGGAGGAGGCTACGTTGAAAAAATAACTGTGCTGGGTTTTCTAACATTGACTCCTTCTACCTTAGGCCACGAACTTATCAATCACCCCTCATACAAGCTAAAAATATATACCCACAAGTTGTAGATGAACCAAATGCAGAAGAATGGATTCTAGTTTGCCCTATGTTCCTGTCATTCTTCTTGATGTTCCTGGACCATTCCTAATAAGCCTAGACTGCTCTATACATTTATACTGTTTCTCTGCTACTTAGGTGACTTCACACGTGACAGTTTTTCAAATAGCTTTTAACACAAGTGGACTAAAAGCATGGAGACAGAGGCTCCAGATACCTACAATTAATTCTGTGAAGCAGACTTTTTTGAGCACACAAACCTTCCAACTATTAACGGATCAGCTATTTGATATGCTAAGTGATAATATCAATCTGGTCTGCAAGCTTCCTTGAACTCAACAACTTGCCTGTTTTGAAACACGCCAAATTAAATAACCTGTTGCCTTATACTGCAGCTTTTCAGCAGTTAACCCAGGTGCTGTGGGTCAGCAAGTCTGTGGCTCTACAGCCAGTGCTTTTTGCAAAGCTGTCGTTTTAGCTTCAAACTGATTATTGTTTTCCATTTACATTAAGAACAGAAGATGGGCTCCTGTTTATAACAAACTAAACAAAGAATACTGTTTGAAAGTTTAACCTACTCAAAAACAAGCCTTTGATCTTTAAAAGTGTCTGCTGCTGTGTATAGAAAGCTGAGTTTGGCAAAATAGAAAAGCATCCCTTACCCAGAACAATGAATATCTACCACACATGGAGCAAGATTTCTTTTACATTAAAGCTTTGTTCCAATTATTTTGTGGGAGATGTTTGCTCTGGCCTTACCCATACTCTATGAATATGTTATTGAAAACCTTATCACATCACAAGGTCTCGCCAGAAGCAACAAGATTCCTCCAGCACATTCAGATCATTGAAACACATTTTGTGTATTTCACCAAGTAGTTGTGGAAATGAACAGCTCCCCACTGAGTGTGAACTACAGTTTAGTATATTTTCCATAGAGCATTGAGATGTATGCAGAAGGAGGCTCATAAGACATTGACCATCATCCATACATTTACACTGATCCTATATTAATCTCACATTTATTCTAATACATTCTCACAACCTACTCCCCCCTACCACCAATTCTATCACCCAGCTACACACTAGGAACAATTTACAAGTGCTCAGGGCCAAATAACTTGTCAACGTGCATGTCTACAGAATGTGGGAAGAAACTGGAGCACTAAGATGTAGCCGCCACATAGTCACAGGGAGAATGTGCAAGCTTGAAACACAAAGTACTGGAGTCAGGATTGAACCTCTGTTCCTGGCACTGAGGCAGCTGCTTTCCTAGCCGCAGAACTGTGCAGCCCATTTTCAACTTCAGCTTTGCAGCAAGACAGTCTGTGCTCAAGTGTCAAAACTTCTGGGCTAAAGTACAAATCATCAATGGGGATCTAAGTTAGAATGACTTTAAGGTTTGGATCAAAATACAAGCTAGTGCCAGATGAACGACTGGCACTGGTCCTGAATTCATATGGGATCTATTAAAACATAATTGCAAGTATTAAATACATCAGGAAAAGGGGAAAATGTGCCTCAGAAGCATTTGAACCCTGACCTCATCAAGACAGAATAGCTTAGTTCAATCATTTCTGCTTGCTCTGCAATAATCTCTTCTGAATTATGGTTAACTCCAATTTTAGCCACTTCAGGCTAAAACTGTAGTTGTCAAACTAGAACGTTTGGCAAATAAGTATAAGATCAAGTGCCAAACTTGTTTCTGCTGTGATTTGGAGAGTTCCGTCTTCATGGAACTGGAATTCCTGGAACCATTCGAGAAAGAACTCAATGTTTTAGGCTCTTTCTTGTAGTTAGAAAGATGGCAAAATTGATTTTCCTTATCAATAACTATTTTGTGATCAGCTTTTTAGGTAATACACTAGCTTACTGTTGTGAGTACTATTAAAAGTAAGTTAATGCTAATCGGGAAGCTGTTGGTAGCACGAGGCGGGATCTGGGGTTGGCGGGGTCTTTACTTCCGCTCTTTTTACTCCCAGTATGCATTGTATATGGTTCCTCCACCCATGCCGCACGAGGTACCTGGAAGCCTCTGTATTGTCAATATCATTTGCCGTCCCAGATAAAGATGCTCTTTTGGCCATCAAGTTGTCAAGTGGTCTTTTTGTAAAGTAGAAGTTACCACACTTACCAATAAATGCCCTATTTAACCAAAGAATAAGAATTTGGAACTGGATAACAAAATATCCACTAAACTTCAACTATTATCTCAGGAGTCAGGACATCTGCATTTATGTACATCTGAATCAGGTCTGTTATCATTGGCTTATACGACATGAAATTTGTTGTTTTGTGGCAGCATTATGTGAACTCTTTTGAAAACAGAAACTAACGGCTTACTCTCATCCAGCATGCTTTGAGAATTAGATGGTTCAGGAATGAAAAGGCTTGTGGCTGCCTGGCTCTGCAGTATAAATGCTACCTTGTGTTGGCTGCAGAGGCAGCAATGTCAAACATGTTACCAGTTCAAGGTCTGCTCTACAAAGCTTGAGAGTCTAAAAAATCCAGTATGTTGATCAAGATCTCTAAATACAAGAATTGGTACTGAAGAAGTGAAAAGGAAATAAGTCCAAAATATATTCAAGCTAATATAAGAAACTCAAATAAGACAGTTAGGCTGGCTGGTTATTTATACCACCACCATTGTCAGGAGAAGATCACTTCTGCTTCAAAGACAAGATACCAAAGTTATGGTAAGCCTTGCTGGTAAACGAGAAGATAGAGACTTCGGTGCATCACTTGTAAGTGGTAGTAACATTAAGTTACAAATTAAAACAAGATACAAGCTTTGAATTAAGAGGCAAGGTAAGATTAAATTATTACACTAAACCATTCTTAGAATTTTCAATGTAATATACTTCATATTTTAACATGAGAGGGAAGTCATGGCGCTTGTAAACTTTGATCGCATCAATCATACTTTTTATAAAAAAATTAGGTTGTTTCCTGTTGCCTTAGGAGCACTTGAACCCTGACCTCACCAAGAATTTATTTAATAACAACTAGTTTTTACAGCCTTAAAGAGATGCCATGGTACTTAGCAGTATAATAATGTTTAACATAATGCTCTTATCCCTATAAAGTACATTATCTAATTAACACTAGAACCAGGCTTTTCTTAAGTATTCACACACACAAATTCCTAAAAATTAAAGAGTTTCATGAGTAACTGATTACTGGACTTGGAATCAAAGATTGGATTTACAGAGCAACTTTCATAATTTCAGAATATCCCAAAAAATATTTCACAGCCAACAAAATGTTAGTGGAATTTGGCTTTGATTATAAAATAGAAATATGGCAGCCAGTTTTATACACAATGTTCCACAAAAGCAATCAAATAGGAATAACACACTTCTTTTGAATAAACAAAGCATGTTAACGGATAAAGACTGACTGGAATTCTGGTGCTTTTACATAAATGATACCAATGAGGCCCCACTTAAACATTTCACTGAGCAGTGCTGCCTTCTCCCATATTAGTACTAATAATCCAAAACTTCAAAAAAGTTAAAAAGTCCAGGAAACAAGTGACTGACCCCCTTCCCCCCAGTCTACACAATCATTAATTCCATAGTAGTGGAAATTTGTATATTTAAATATAATTGCTGATTAGGACATGAAAAGAATAAACTTAATGTTACATTTTTCAGTTCCCCTCCAAGAGGACCACATCCTTGCCGTAAGATGTGGAGGCTCCAGGTTCGGGGATTCAGCTGACGGCTAACAACTCTGACTGGCCAAACAAAAATTGTTACAGAAACAGCAATGAAGAATCCAGTTATAGCTAGGTGTGACAGTATTCCTGCGGTTCTACCTGGGATTTGCATGACTGACAGGAGTGAAAACTGAGAGGAAGCTACTGACACAATGAAGGAAGCCTTGAACACTACCAAGACCAAGATCAAGACCAACATTGGTTTTCATTGGTTTGTACAATACTGGCAAGCTCGCACAAATAACTATAAAGAATGCACCATTACAACGTACTAAGTTATCAGGGAAAGCAGGTGCACTGGCAGACTAAAGGCCTCATCTGGTGAAACAGTTTTATACTCAGGATGGGAAGATGGTCAATGTCATTACGGTGTGCTTGTCATCTTTAAGGAAGGCATTGAGGGTGCTTGCTTGAGTGCAAAACAATCAACACTAGGCAGATGAGAACCAGGCTGAAAGGGAAGCAAGTGAACATGACTGTGATCCAGTGCTCTGCTCCAACTAATGACGGTGGCATTGAAGAAAAGGATGTCTTCTCCAAACAGCTGCAATTGGTGATAGAGTTAACACCATGCCATGACAAAATCATCGTCATGGGAGATTTAAACTCCAAAGTGGGAAATAACAACTCACACTTCACTGGGGTCATGGGCAGGCATGGATGTGGAACAATGAATAACAATGGTGAAAGTTTGGTGGAATTCTGGTCATAGGAGGGACCACCTTTCCACAAACTGGCATGGTGCTCACCCAATGGGCGCGACAAGAACCAGATTGACCATTTAATGATCAAAAGCATGTGGAGACAATTATTGCAGGATATAAATGTGAAGAAGGGTGCAGACACAGGATGTGATTACTACCTTATTGCAACAGTGAGGAAACTCGAGCTGAGAAGCACTGGGACCACCACACATCTACAAAGATATTTTGATGTTGAGAAGCTCAGGGACACCAGTGTGAGATATGCGTTCACCATTCAGCTCAAGAACAAATTCCAGGCCTTGAAAGACCTTGACAAGGATGTGTCAGTAGACAGGATCATGAAAACGGATTGCCTCAGTCTTCAAGGAGAGCACCAAAGCTTATCTAGGACACACAGCTAGAAAGAAGCACAAAGAATAGATACAGCAGGAAACATGGGTAGCCTTAGAAAAAAAAGACAGAAAATTAAGAAGGTGCCAGATACAAAGACAACACAAATTAAGGTGAAACTTCAACTAGCATGCACTGAAGCTAACAAGAAGGTGAGGAGACTTGGAAGAAAGAATAAGAGAGTCTACCTGGAAGACCTTGCAGAGAAGGTTGAAGCAGCAACCAATCAAAGTGACCAGAGAAATATACACAATATTACAAAATTAATATGTGGAAGTTTCCAGGCCAGATCCTGTGAGAGTTAAGAGCGAGCAAGAAGCACAATGGACAGAGTATGTCAGAGAGTTACTGAATAGACCACCACCAAGTGAAGAACCTGACATACAAGAAGCAGCAGAGGACCTTGACATCAACTCAGATCCACCAAGAAAGAAGAGATTGTTGCTGCGATTAAATCATTAAAGAACAGCAAATTTGAACATTGAACTATTCAAAGCTGCATCAAAAGTTGCAGCAGTCATCCTGCAACCACTGTTGACTAAAGTCTGGGAATGGGGCCTGGTACCCAAGAACGAGACAAAGTGAGTTATTATTAGGATCCCCATGAACAGAGCACTAAGTGATTGCAACAACTGGCATTTGATTGCATCACACTCTTGTCAGTGCCCAGCAAGATTCTCACCAAAGATGCTCTCGATGTGTGCTTGAGGAAAGAGCAAGCTGACTTCAGAAGTAACAGAGTCTGCGTCGACCAGATCTTCAAGCTACGTAACATCACAGAATAGTGCACAGAGTGAAGGAGACAACTGTATGTGAATTTCAGGGACTTTGAAAAGGCATTCGATAGCATCCACAGGGGAGCCTCTGGTGAATTTTCCAATCATATGGGATCCCTTCCAAAATTACCCAGCTTATCCTGAATTTCTATGCTAATTTCACCTGCACAGTTGGAGACTGCAATTTGTGCTTTGAAGTCAAGACAGGATCATCCAAGGCTGTGTAATGTCGACAATATTAACTAACCTGGTGATTGACTGGGTTATGAGGCAAATATAGAAAGGTGAGGAGGGAGGCATTAGGTGGACTCTGTTCTCTACTTTAGAAGACCTTGACTTGGTGGATGATCTCACGTTACTATCACATACATATCAGAACATGCAAGAGAAAACTCAGTGCCCATGTACCTATGGTGGACAGGTTGGACTCAGAGTCAGCCAAAGAAAGACCGAGACCATGATCCTCAACGTACAGTCTCCTCCTCCCTTCTAGGCATATGGTGTCAACTTACCTTTCACCTACCTGGGCACCATCATTCGGCAGGATGGTGGGTCAAAGGATGATATCCAGTGCAGACTCAGCAAAGCCAGAAACATTTTCAAATCAATTAGCAACATATGGAGATCAACCAAGTTCAGCATTCAGACTAAGGTGAAGCTGTTTCAGAGCTGTGTGCTCTCCACACTCTTGTATGAGTCAGAACGCCAAGCTGTCGCCATTCCACACCATGACCCTCCGGAAGATCCTCTGCATTTTCTGCCCATGAAAGATCTCTAACCGCACCCTACTCCATCAGTATCACCAAGAGGACATGGCCAGAATTATCATGAAGAAACTTTGGAGATGGACTGGACATGTGATGTGAAAAGAGTCCAACTCCAACAAGACAGGGCTTCAATGGACCCCTGAAGTGTGGAGCAAATGCAAGAGACCAAAAACTTGGCACCTTACCACAAAGGCAGAAATGAGGACCCTGAACCATACCTGGAGCACAACACAGAAGATGGCTAAGGACAGACAGGGAGGGAGGACCTTCATTGCTGCCCTAAACACGAGGCAGTAATGTTACGGTTCCATTTTCTGTCAAAATATTCCCTTTATTAAGGTTACTTTTCCAAAGCCAAAGTTAGGGTTAGCCATTATAAGCTATTTTCTCCCTCTGCAACTTTAAAGAATTGCTTCTGCTTCAAGTTTTGTTTTATACTGGCAGTTATTTACCATTCTGTGGCCAAATCAACATCAAAACTTTTTTGTATAATTTCAGACATCACTGCTAAAATGAATTTCAATCCTGACCCTGTGGCAAATTAAATTAATTCAGGGATGAATGTGGTTAATCCACTCAAACACCAATCTGGTATTGAATATCAGGTTTCATTTTGGGTAAAAAGAAGCGATGGTTGGGGGTCTTACTGTCTGGCATCGGAGACACTGGTCCCAAAACAAATCACAGTTGTAATCACATGACATGGAGCCAAGGACATCTACAAAATATTCCCTTGGCAGCCCAATCAAGTCATGGACTTTACTAAGGAGATATCCTGGGAAACTTCCATCTGGAATTGTTCCATAATAATCAGAAAACCAAAATGTCTAAAAGTGGAGACATACTGTGTATTTGGGCAGCTCTCTTGGTCCCTCTCAAAGAATACACTGTAACACACTCAGCTGGGAATGCATACAAGAGTGCTTCGGGCAGACAGATTGCAACTACCAACAGAGCCTCCATGGAAAGACTTACAGTTTAAGGCATGACCAAAAATATGCAATAACAGCAATTTGATTTATATCGTACCTCGATTGTCATAAAAATCACAAGTAACTTC
Source organism: Hemitrygon akajei (assembly GCF_048418815.1). Taxonomy (NCBI): domain Eukaryota; kingdom Metazoa; phylum Chordata; class Chondrichthyes; order Myliobatiformes; family Dasyatidae; genus Hemitrygon; species Hemitrygon akajei. The sequence goes on along the minus strand of NC_133128.1, from coordinate 52,694,411 downwards.
AAAAGTTTGACTCTCCAATAAAATTAGACATCAAAACACAAGGCAGCATTTTAGGGCAGGTTGTTCAACCAAGAAGTTACAAGCCAAACCCTGAGCACAGAATCTACACCAACACTTCAAAAACAGCAATGGTGGAGCTATGGGGATGCTACATTTCTGATAAAATGTCAATCCAAAACAGGAGGAGTTATCCAGTTAGTCCCATTTCCCTCCCTGTCCTCAAAGCTGTACATTTTCCTCTTTTTTCAAATAACCATACTATTGAATCTTCTTCCAAAAACCTTACAAGAAGTACTTTCTCTGTAGAAAAAACTCTTCCAGTTCTTTCAACTATTACCTCAAAGCGTGCTCTGATCAACAGTCATGCTGCCGTGATAAGTCACCAAGTGGGCATTTTCTGCATGCAAAATTCTTCCATTCACAAATAAAGTCTTACAATACCACCAGTATTCTTCAACCACACAAGTAATTGAACAGCAAATTACAGTAGGAACCAGGGTAGATTCATCTTCCTCCTCATCCAATAGCAATTTGGCCTAATAAAATATACCATCAACGTGACTGAAAAAAGGAAACACCACCAACATTAGGTACTAACTTTAGCACCAACCTTAAACTAACACTCTAACCAGTGGAAGAGGTTCTATATTTAACAGTAACTATTAAACTTGATATAGAACTTAAAAAAACTTTCTCACATGCTTTTTACTCTGATTAAAATCTCACATTTTAAGTACTTTTTCGCTTAGCTTTTTAAAATGTTAGCATCTTTCTATTCCCCAAGAAGGCCAGAAAAGCCACATAACATTTTGTGCAAATTATTTTGCTCAATGGCAATTACTGCTTTAAATGCCTTACACAAGACAACATTATCACAAATAAAATACAAATTCACTCCTTACAGACTGCTCTGGAAATCTATTATTAAGAAGGATAAAGTTTAAGATTCACCAAGTTTGCAAACTATTTGTTTATGTAGATTACATGAGAGTTGATGTTAAAAAATCAAGTCAAGTCACTTTTATTGTCATTTCGACCATAACTGCTGGTATAGTACATAGTAAAAATGAGACAACGTTTTTCAGGACCATGGTGTTACGTGACACAGTACAAAAACTAGACTGAACTACGTAAAAAAACATGGAGAAAGCTACACTAGACCACAGACCTACACTGGACTGCATAAAGTGCACAAAAACAGTGCAAGCATTACAATAAATAATAAACAGGACAATAGGGCAAGGTGTCAGTCCAGGCTCTGGGTATTGAGGTGTCTGATAGCTTGGGGGAAGAAACTGTTACATAGTCTGGTCGTGAGAGCCCGAATGCTTCGGAGCCTTGTCCCAGACGGCAGGAGGGAGATTGTATGAGGGGTGCATGGGGTCCTTCATAATACTGTTTCCTTTGTAGATGCAGCATGTAGTGTAAATGTCCGTGATGGCGGGAAGAGAGACCCCGATGATCTTCTCAGCTGACCTCACTATCCGCTGCAGGGTCTTGCGATCCGAGATGGTGCAATTTCTGAACCAGGCAGTGATGCAGCTGCTCAGGATGCTCTCAATACAACCCCTGTAGAATGTGATGAGGATGGGAGGTGGGAGATGGACTTTCCTCAGCCTTCGCAGAAAGTAGAGATGCTGCTGGGCTTTCTTTGCTATGGAGCTGGTGTTGAGGGACCAGGTGAGATTCTCCACCAGGTGAATACCAAGAAATTTGGTGCTCTTAACGATCTCTACCGAGGAGCCGTCGATGTTTAGCAGGGAGTGGTCACTCCGTGCCCTCCTGAAGTCAACAACCATCTTTTTTGTTTTGTTCACATTAAGAGACAGGTTGTTGGCTCTGCACCAGTCCGTTAGCTGCTGCACCTCCTCTCTGTAAGCTGACTCGTCGTTCTTGCTGATGAGACCCACCATGGTCGTGTCATCGGCGAACTTGATGATGTGGTTCGAGCTGTGTGTTGCAGCACAGTCGTGGGTCAGCAGAGTGAACAGCAGTGGACTGAGCACACAGCCCTGGGGAGACCCCGTGTTCAGTGTGATGGTGTTGGAGATGCTGCTCCCGATCCAGACTGACTGATGTAACTAATGTAAATGATGTAACAAAATGTAACTAGCAACTAAATTATTCCAATTGTAAAGGCAGTAACATACTTAAGTTAGCCTGTAAACCTATCACAATTTTACACATTAGCGGCAGCATTGTAGCAGTTAGCACAACACTATTACAGCACCAGGGACATGGGTTCAATTCCTGCTGCCGTCTATAAGGAGTTTGTACATTTTCCCTGTGACCACGTGGGTTTCCTCCAGATGCTCTGGTATCCTCCCACATTCCAAAGGGATAGCAGGCTAATTGGTCACATGGGTGCAATTGGGTGACAAAGACTTGTTGGATCAGAAGGGCCTTTTAACGTATTGTATGTCTGAACTAACAATAAGAGTCAAGAAATGAATAAAAAACGAATTATTATTTTGCATCACTTACTAATCACTTGACTAAATATTATCTTCTAAATAAGAAAAGAACGTGTATGTAGAATAGGATTCCATGGATTTTGCTTAAGCAAAAGTTAGCATAAAGTTTTTCCTATTTCTTCCAGTTTGCCCAATCAGGAAATGCATGGAACAAGACGCTGGAGGAACATCATGGATGCTGCCCGACCTGCTGAGTTCCTCCAGCGTGTTGCTTTGACCACAGCATGTGCAGTGCATTTTGTGCTTAGGAAATGCACGGAACTGGTAAACTGTAGAAGAACGGCTATTTAGTTGAGCCATGGCCTGCCCTGCAATAAATTACTTCTTTTAGGTTACTACTTCCTACTAAACTGCTGAATAACCAGCAAATATAATAGTTGAACTCCAAAGTGGTTGACCTTTTGGAAACTGAAAAACTTTTTTTTTTAAAAAGGCATAAATTGGCTTAAACTTAGTTAGAGGTTCCAAAATTACTTATAAGCATTCTGTTCAGAATACTTGGCCCAAAACTTATTTGCAGTTTAGCTCCAAACCAGCACAGCAACTAAACAAAAATATATGGTTCATGCAAACGTAGGATATACAATCAACTTAGGTACACAAAATGAATATAATCACACCATTTCTACTCTTTAACTATTCTTCAACAAAAGATCCAAGTAAGGAGAACATTATCATCTCAGGTGTTAACAGACTTAGCCCATTCCATAATACTATGTCTTGCTTCTTAAGTGAAAAGTTGAGAAAGTTACACACAAGGACACAGACAGAGAAATAAACATTACTCTGAGGCTGTGCAAGTTGTCTTTGGATTTTCGATAACAAGTGCAAAGCAAAGTTTTTAAATTTGCTAAGAGACCAAGACAAATGAATGCTTTACTCTATGGAATGAAAACAGTTTAGACATTAAGAAAACACACTGTGTAAACTACAACATTTTACAAACACTGGACCATATTTTCAAAATGGAAACATTTGTATAAAGTGCTATTAAATGAAAAAAACAACAAATTACATTTACTGAGTATCTTTAACAATGAGAAGCCTGGTCAGCCTGGTCAGCCTGGGGCAAAAATAAACACAAACAAGAAAAGATGCATTCTACCACAATCCTCTAGAGACTGGCACGAAGAAGTTAGGAAACCTCAAATCTTGCATCACTGTTCAAGGAGAATTGCAAAATGCAAGGGACTACGGGCCTGCTTAACTTCTGTCATTAGAAAATTGCCAAAAATTATAATAATGGGAAATTTTGAAAATCATAAATTAAGCAAATTGGTTTTTAGTATATTAATGTTTGATAAATTTGTGGAAGTTTATTTGCATGCAACAAATAGGATGGATAAAGGAGAGATATTAAATGTAGTGTATTTGGAGGTCCAGAAGCATTTGATAAGGTGCCTCACTAAAGCTTTTTGTGCAAGAGTTAATAGATTGGAGTTGACAGTGAAATTAAACAGCAAAACAAAACTAAGAAGGAATAAATAGCATACTTTCAGTGCCAATTAGTAGAAGTGCTGGTGTCAAAGGGACCGGTGCTGGTGCTTCAATAATTAACAAATTACACCGGTGACTTGGATGAAGAGATGGAGTTAATTGCACCAAATTTGCCAAAGATGTAAAAATAAGCAGGTGAGCAATTTGCGAGGACACAAAAACTTGCCAAGGAATGTAGACTGGTTATGTGAGTATGCAAGAAGTTGGCAGGTGGAATTTAGAGTCACCCTGGAGTTATACAGCAGGGAAACAGGCCCTTAGGCCAAACTTGTCCATTCTGACCAAAATGCCCAAATATACTAATCCCATTTCCCAGCATTGGGTCCATATCTGCTATAACATCACCCATCAGCCTCATCAAAACTAATGCCCTTTTCTCAAATCACCATTTTGGCAAGTGTCTTCCACACACTGTCTAGTGCTATAACATCCATTCTAATAGTATGGCCAGAACCGCACATGATATTCCAAGTGTTACCTAACTAGTATCTTGTATAGCTACAACATGATGTCCTAAATCTTGTATTCAACACCCCTGCTTATGAAGGCAAGTAATCTAAACACCTTTACTACTGTATCCATCCGTGTCACCATTTCCAGGAAATTATGAACTTGCAACCCAAGGTTCCTCTGTATATCCATGCTACTAAAGTCCTTGCCTTTTACTCTTATATGGCTGGCCAGTATTAAAAAGCCCAAAATGCATCACTTCACACTTGTTTGGATTAAATTCCATCTGCTGCCACTCTTCCCAACTTTCTATCTGATCTAAGTCCCCCTGTATCCCTGGGCAATCATCATCACTATCTAAAAATTCACTAATCTGCACTTTGTCAGCAAAATTACTTATCTCACCACACACCTTCTCATCCAAGTCATTTATAAACATAAGACCATAAGACATAGGAGCAGAATTTGGCCCATCGAGTCTGCTCCACCATTCAATCACGGCTGATCCATTTATTTTTCTCCTCTTCAAACCCAGTTCCCGACCTTCTCCCTGTAACCTTTGATGCCATGTCCAATCAAGAACCTATCAACCTCTGCCTTAAACCAACAACCGGGCCTCCACAGCTGCACGTGGCAACAAATTCCACAATTCACCACCCTCTGGCTAAAGAAATTTCTCCACATCTCTGCTTTGATAGGGTGCCCCTCTATCCTGAGGCTGTGCCCTCTTGTCCTAGACTCTCCCACCATGGGAATCATCCTTTCCACATCTACTTTGTCTAGGCCTTTCAATATTCCAAAGATTTCAACAAGATCCCTCTCATCCTTCCGAATTCCAGCCAGTGCAGACCCATCAAATGTTCTTCGTATGATAACCCTTTCATTCCTAGAATCATCCTTGTGAACCTCCTCTGGACCCTCTCCAATGCCAGCACATCTCTTCTAAGATGAGGGATCCAAAACTGTTCACAATACTCAAAGTCAGCCCTCACCAGTGCCTTATAAAGCCTTAGTATCGCATCCTTGCTTTTGTATTCTAGATCTCTTGAAACTAATGTTAACATGGCATTTGCCTTCCTCACCAAATCAACCTGCAAGTTAACCTTCAGGGTGTTCTGCACAACAACTCCCAAATCCCTCTGCATCTCAGATTTCTGGATTTTCTCGACATTTAGAAAATAGTCCACACATTATTTCTACTAACAAGGTGCATGACCATGCATTTCCAACATTGTATTTCATTTGCCACTTTCTTGCCCATTTTCCTAATCTGTCCAAGTCCTTCTGCATCCTACCTGTTTCCTCAACACTACCTGCCCCTTCACTAATCTTCGATTCATCTGCAAACTTGGCAACAAAGCCATCTATTCCACCGTCCGAACACCAACCCCTGCGGAACACCACTAGTCACCGGCAGCCAACCAGAAAAGGATCCTTTCATTCCCACTTGCTGCCTCCTACCAATCAGCCAATTGCTCTAACTATGTTAGTAACTTTCCTGTAATACCATTGGCTCTTAACTTGGTAAGCAGCTTCATGTGTGGGACCTTGTCAAAAGCCTTCTGAAGGTCCAAATATACAACATCCACTGCATCCCCTTTATCTATCCTACTTGTAATCTCCTCAAAGAATTCCAACAGGTTTGTCAGGCAGGATTTTCCCTGAAGGAAACCATGCTGACTTTGTACTATATTGTCCTGTGTCACCAAGTACTCCAATACCTCATCCGTAACAAATGACTCTAACATCTTCCCAACCACTGTGTTAAGGCTAAATGGTCTATTATTTCCTTTCTGCTGCCTTCCTCCTTTCTTAAAGAGTGGAGTGACATTTGCAATTCTCCAGTCCTCCGGCACCATGCCAGAGTCCAATGATTTTTGAAAGATCATTTCTAATGCTATCACAATCTCTAATGCTACCTCTTTCAGAACCCTAGAGTGCAGTTCATCTGGTCTGGGTGACTTATGTACCTTTAGGTCTTTCAGCTTTTTGAGCACCTTCTCTCTTGTAATAGTAACTGCACCCACTTCTCTTCCTTCACACACTACAACACCAGGCATACTGGTAGTGTCTTCCATAGTAAAGAATGACACAAAATACTCATTTAGTTCATCAGCCATCTCCTTGTCCCCCATTATTTCTCCTGCCTCGTTTTCTGGCAGTACTATGTCCACTTTCATTTCTCTTTTATTTTTAACATACTTGAAAAAACTTTTACTATCCACTTTGATATTATTTGCTAACTTGCTTTATATTTCACCTTTTCCCTTCTAATGACTTTTTTTAGTTACTCTCTGCAGGTTTTTAAAACTTCACAATCCTCTATCTTCCCACTAATTTTTGCTTTGTTGTATGCCATTTCTTTTCAATCCTCTATCTTACCACTAATTTTTGCTTTGTTGTATGCCATTTCTTTTCAATCCTCTATCTTACCACTAATTTTTGCTTTGTTGTATGCCATTTCTTTTGCTTTTACAATAGCTTTGACTTCCCTTGTCAGCCAGAGTTGTACAATTGTACCATTTGAGTATTTCTTCATTTTTTGAATACACCTTCCTCATTTTTGCCAGAAACGCACACTATTGCTGCTCTGCTGACATCCCTGCCAGCAGCTCCTTCCAATTGTCTTTGGCTAACTCCTCTCTCATATCACTGTAATTTCCTTTTCTCCACTGAAATACTGCTACATCAGACTTTACTTTCTCCCTATCAAATTTCAAGTTGAACACAATCATATTGTGTATCATAACACCACCTTATATTCCATCTGGGTAGCCTCCAACCTGATGGCATGAACATTGATTTCTCTAACTTCCATTAATGCCCCTCCTCCCCTTCTTACCCCATCCCTTATTTATTATTCTCCCCCATTTTTTCTTTTCTTTTTTCTCTCTCTGCCCCTCTCAGAATCACTCCTTGCCTGTTCTCCATCTCCCTCTCGTGCTCCCCTCCCCCTTTCTTTCTCCTTAGGCCTCCCGTCCCATGATCCTTTCCCTTCTCCAGCTCCAAGCTCCTGCTTTTCTGGATGGCAGTAATTCCTACCCTCCTGGATGTTTTGAAAATGTGGACTATTTACATCAAGCATCTCAAACCACTGGAGGGATAACACCAAAGCTGAGTCTGCAGGGTATGTGATCCAATGTCAACATCCTGTTTTGCCCTCAAGACTCTAGTTACATTCAGTTGGATCCAATGGACAGGCCACATCATTGCCAACACCAGATTCTCAAAATCCTAGCTCCGTTACTCCAAGAGATTTCCAGGGAGAAAAGGGAATCAGCTCAATGATGTTCTCAAAGCTGTTGAATCTGACTGCTTAGTTCTTAGATTAGACTGTTTAATTGTCATTTCCTATGCCATTTATCAATTATCTACTTGTATTTTATATAATTGTTAAATATACAAGTAACTGCTTACTATCATTCCTAGTGGTTATTGTATACATATAAGTTTAATGTTAAAGTTTAACTCTACTGATTACACAAAATATAATTTTGGAAGCTAGTTTATTCTGTATTAAGTGAATAAGTGTTTTCTCCTGTAATGTGCTGTAAATTTCTATGTTCTTTGGCTACTTGGTACTGCAGTATTGAATAAGTTCATTCTAATTAGTTAATTATTATCTACAGATTTGAATGGATTGTTTCTTATCTCTATGGGTATAAAATAACTAAACAAAGCAGCAGCATCTTAATCTTTATCTTTTCTCTCTCTTCTTCAAATATCACAGTCCATTTCAATTTCCTTTGTTCTATCAACAATTAATAAAACAATTGCAAAGCCACATATCTTATACCTCTTTCCCGACCTCTAAAAGAACCTTCGATTAAAACACCAGAATCCACCAAGTGACAGAGTCGGCTAGGGTATCCCGAAGTTTAGAAATTGCTACAATCAAAGGCTAAAGCGGAGGTTCGAGCACGCAACAAAAGCAGTAAGAACTTCCTTGTTCTGCTGTTGTCTAAGAGAAATAATCGTTCTGGCTTCAAATATTGGATGGAATCAGGATTGAGGACTACTACCTTGCTATTCAGAAAGAAAAACAGCTGTGAAAATATTGGTTGCAATCTATTTGGTCCTAACCTATTTGATTACATTCTATTTTTGTCACACAGCGATCTATTTTGGTACCTAGTGAAAACAGTGGTTGTAATCTATGTGGTTGTGATCTATTTGGCTGCACGATAAATCTATATGCTATTTGGCTCCAACCTATTAATTTTTTGAGATTGTGGTCAGACTGATAAAGTACATACAAATTAAGATCAAATTAAAACAAAGGTCAAAGTCGTGAAATCTACTAAGAACTCTTACTTGAATAAAACATCTCCGTTTGATAAAATTAATGAAAAATACCAACAATGTTAAGTTTAAGATTCAGAAAATGCCTGCTACTAATTTAGAGTTAAGACCGTGCGGTCGTCTTGATCGAAAATACGAACAATTAAAAGAGTGAACAGAACAAGTCTTACTAATTGAAAGAAACACGTAACGTGATGAAGTACAAAAACAGCATGATACAGACAGTAAAAGGTATGAAGAGAATATCTTTGCATTAACCAAAAGAACAACACGATAATTCAATTAATGTGCAATGCATTGAGTTTCAAAGCAAAATGAAACAAAATGGAAAAACAGCCCCAAGACTTTGTGTGGGTGGTCCTGCTAGCCTAGTGACACTACTGCTGGTGACCCGAGGAATTGCAGCTCACACCAGACAGGCTCCCTATACAGCGCCACCATCCAAACTCTGGAGAATTACAGCTTACTTTGATCAGTCCTTCAAGACAGCGACACCATCTGAACTCCACAGAATTGCAGGATGGACTCCACAGCGCCCCTAGTGACTCAAATGAGACTGACAATAAGATTGACCACAGCTTACTTCAATAAGGGATGAAGATACATGGGACTGAAGGTGAAACCATTGCTAATCAATGTATTGACAAGTGGCAGATCCATCACTATTGCTCAACCACTCAACAATCTGCTGAAGGACAGTAAGTGCTCAGATGACACTGACTTTTAATGAAGAACAATGGAATCCCCAATACAGGTAGACCATCTATCCTGTATGTCAATGAGCAGCACATGATGGCAGTCTCAATTCAAGGACAAGGAAACTAGCAGCATCTGCCAAAAATCGGACTCCATACACTGATGGCTCCTCAACGATTGAGTGGGGAATTCAGAATGATTCTTTCCAGAACTAGAATACTGGCATCAGGAAGCATGGCTCCTGGTATCTCTGTGCAACAGGCTGAACTGAAAGCTTTGATTGAAGCCTGTGAGTTGGCAGAAGGAAGATCAGCTAATATCTACATTGATTTCTGATATGCTTTTGCAATTGTTCATGATTTTAGAAACCTATAGAGAGAAAGAAGGCTTCCTAGGCTGTAGGAACACAAATCATGAATTGCCGACTGGTACAAGAATTTATGGATATTATACGTGCCATCAGTAGTTGCTGTATTAAAATGTAAAAGCCACTCCAAAGTGAAGACAATGAAAACCATGGAAATGTACTCCCATATGCAGCATGGAAAGAAATAAAAGAAATACTGAAAATATATTCAATGAACCCGATAACTGGAATTATGGAAACAAAGTTGAACTCTTTATCACAGACAAACATACAAGATATTCAAGAGACTCAAGCTCAGTGCTCTCCACAGGAAAAAGTGGTCTGGATGGAGAATGGTGGGAAGTTAAATGATGGGGTATGGAGAAACAGAATTAGTCTTAGACTGGCAGCCCCAACTACTTTCCTTCTTTATCTGGCACAGCAGATACACTCTCTAGGACACACTGGAGAGCAAAAGTTTATCAGCAGACTCTCCCAGTGTTGGTGGAATCCAAAGTTAAGGGCACAAACTCGACAAACATTTGAAAGATGCATCACATGCCAGAAAATGATTCCTGGAGCAGTGGAAGAGCTACCACAATTAAGTGCTCCTGCTCCACCCATTTTTACACTTTACTGAAATTCAAGGATACTCAAACACACTGGTAATCGTGGACAAGTTTTCAAGATGGTGGAAGCTACTCCAGCAAGGAGGGCCCCTGCCATACTCAAAGCAAAATCTCTGATCAAGGATTGGGATTGTCATATCACATTGACTCTGAGCAAGGAACACCCTTCACTGGGAGTATTTGCTAGTAATTATGTTGACTGATGAACACTGAATGGTCTTTCCACTGCCCACATCATCCAGAGTCATCAGAACTAGTTGCACGAATGAATGGAATCATCAGACAATAATTGACAAAGTATCAAGAGCAAGGTGTACCATGGCCTTCGGCTCTTCCTGTGGTCTGATGTAGCATCAGAGCAACCCAAGGAAACTAAAGTAAAACTAAGGACCACAGAGCCTGCTGTCTCCAATGCTGGCAGCCATGGATGTCCCCAGACCACGATCCCTGCTGTCGACATCAAGATTCTAACAATCCCTAGCAGATTCAGAACATCCACTACTCCGAGCCATCAATGTGGTTCCAACAACCTCGGACACCTTCAAAGTGCCTGTTGTGCAACCTACAACCCCGACTCCGACCAGCCTGGACCTCAATCGACAGCACTTGATGCACTGCCGCGGGATCCCCAGACTCTCTTCTCCCACCACCCATTCTGCAACCCCATGCCTCTCAGGTCCTCAGAGACTCCATTTTCCTCTCACCCCAACTTCCCTGAAACACCCCAACCCTTCCCTCTCCTCAGACACTAACCAACCTCCTTCCCCCCTCCAATCCCAGTTCTCATCCATGCTGGGTCTGCACCATCCCCTCCAACCTTCCTCTCTCTGAGACAGAACTTTCTGTCCTCAGTAAGGTCCTCACCTCTGTCCCCCTGCGCCCACACCTCAGCGAGTTCTGCGCCCACCAGGTCTGCACCATCCCCTCTGACATTCCCCTCTCTGAGGCAGAACATTGTCCCCTGACAGGGCCTCACCTTTGTCCCCCTGCACCCACACCTCGGTGAGTTACGTGCCCACCACGACGCTGAGCTCTTCTTCCGCTGCCTCTGTCTCCGTGCCCACATCTTTGGCAAGGACTCTCCACCCCTCACCAATGCCCCCTTCTCCCATCTTCAACCCTCCTCCTCTTCCTGGACACCTCACTCTTGCCCTCTGCCTGCTCTGGATCTTTTCTTTGCTCACTGCTGACGAGACATCAACCACCTCGACTTCAGCACCCCTCTCTCCAATCCTAACCTCACTCTTTCTGAAAGCACTGCCCTCCACTCTCTCCACACTAATCCTAACCTCATTATCAAACCCGCAGATAGGGGGCGCTGTAGTAGGCTGATGGACTGATCTCGACCTTGCTGAGGCCAGGTGACAATTCTCAGACATCTCCTCTGACTTAACTAGGATCCCACTAAGGAGCAGCAGGCCACTGTTCCCCAGCCTATCACTGACCATATTAATTCTGGTAATTTCCCATCCACTGCCACCAACCTCAGTTCTCTTACCCCACACCTCCTACTAAAACACACTGATTCTGACACCTACCGGGACAATACCTCTCCTCACCGTTACTTTTAAAAAGGCCATCCCCCTTCTCTCAATTCCTCCATCTCAGCTGCATGTGCTCTCAGGATGAGACTTGTCATTCCAGAACTAATTAGATGTCCCCCTTCTTCAAAGAATGGGGCTTCCCTTCCTTCACCATCACTGCTGCCCTTAATCTATCCACCCACCATCCCACCAGGGGTAGCATTCCTCCTGCCCTCGGCTACCACCCCACCAGCTTCCACATCCAGCACATAATTCCCTGTAACGTCCGACATCTCCAGTAGGATCCCACCACCAAGCACATCTTTCCCTCCTCCCCACTTCCCGCAGGGATCGCTCCCTATGCAGCTCCCTTATCCATTTGCCCCTCCCCACTGATATCCCTCCTGGCACTTACCCTTGCAAGTGGAACATGTGCCACACCTGCCCCTACCCCTCCTCCCTCACTACCATTCGGGGCCCCAAGCAGTCCTTCCAGGTGAGGGGACACTTCACCTATGAGTCTGTTGGGGCCATCTACAGCCCCCCCGTACTCCTGTATATCACTGTATATCAGTGAGACCCAACATAGACCACGTCGCTGAGAAAAAACAGGATTTCCCAGTAGCCATCCATTTTAATTCTACTGCCCATTCCCATTCTGACATGTCAGAGCACGGCCTCCTCTACTGCTGTGATGAGGCCACACTCAGGTTGCAGGAACGTTCCATCTAAATAGCCTCCAACCTGATGGTATGAACATCGATTTCTCCAGCTTTCGGTAATTGCCACCCCTCCCCCACTTCATCACTCCCATTTCCCTCTCTCACCTTATCTCCTTACCTGTTCACCACCCACTGATGCTCCAACCCCTTCCCTTTCTTCCATGGCCTCTGTCCTCTCCTATCAGATTCCCCTTCTCAAGCTCTTCCTCTCTTTCACCAATCGACTTCCCAGCTCTTTACTTCCCCTCTCCCAGTTTTACCTATCACCAACTACCTTGAATTTTTTTCATTCCCCTCTCCCCACCTTCTTACTGGCTTCTCATCTTTTCTCTCCAGTCTTTATGAAGGGCCTTGGCCCAAAACGTTGACTATTAACTTGTTTCCATAGATGCTGATTGACCTGCTGAGTTCCTCCATCATTTTGTGTGTGTTGCTAAGTCCATTCAAGGTGTAAACAAAGCGTCCTATGTCATTGCCAGGAGTCCTAACTCTCAAAAAGGCAGAGTTTAGTTCTCTATCTTGTGAAATTAACCCAAGCTGTCCCGGCTGCTTCTCAATAGGTTTCTGCAACTTGGAGTGACCCAACAAAAGGACACACCCTGATTCCTGACCAGTGGGTCCTGATTAAGAAACCACTAGAACTAGAGGTTAAGGGCTTTTTAAATTAATTTTTTTATGCCTTTCTACAAAACAACTACAAACAAAAAACCCAACTACAAGATGAAGATTAATACAGTGCAAAATAAACGTATCAAATATATATCATAATAAGGAAACAGCGCCCAAAATAAAATCATACAAAATTAGTATCCTCCCCGCTCTCCCATGACAAAACTCCTCTTTAGATTAAGTTTATTCTTTTTTTGTACCACAATCCCTTCCTTTCAGCTTTTCTTTCTTTAAGTTTTATGGTTTCTTTTTGATGGGAATTACATTTTTGTTTTGGTAGTAGGCATTATATTTTTATTAGAGCTCTGTGGGGTCGAACACTCCGATTAATTTTTTTTTACATATTGTAATGGAGGTTAAGGGTTCAGGGTGCAAGGTGAAATGTTTGAGGGGAACATCTTCACTCAGAGGTTGGTGAGTGTGGAACGAGCTGCCTGCTGATGTGATGAATGTGGGTGCGATCTCAACATTTAAGAGAAGTTGGGATGAGTACATGGATAGGAAGGGTATGGCAAAATATGGTCTAGGTACAGATTGATGGGACTAGGGACTAGGCAGTAGGCAGAATAAGTTTTCCATGGAGGAGATGGGCCAAAAGGCCTGTTTCTGGACAGTAGTCCACTATAACTCTGCAAAGACATTCCACCACTTCCACTGCCCAAGCCAGGAGTGTAACGGGTTCCTGTTCACATAGCAACACCTGAAGCTCCAACTGCAGGCAGTACAAGGCACTCAACTTGAATGGCACTGACTAAACATTGTGGCTGAAGTACCAGTTACAATTTGCACTGCAGTAATCTGCAATTGTTCCCACAGCAACCTCAAGAACCACATCCTGTATTGTTTAGAGGAAGAAAAAGCATTAAAAATACAACAAGGATGCCATTGCCAAGCTGAAATCTGTTCCTTAAGACCATAATTACCTTTTAAATGTGCATCAACTTAGAAATCTACAGCAGATTACAGGCCCTTCAGCCCACAAAGTTAGGCTGACCATGTAACCTACACTAGAAATTGCCTAGAATTTCCCTACCACACAGCCCTCTATTTTCCTAAGCTCCACGAACCGAAGAGTCTCTTAAAAGACCCTATTGCATCTGCCTCCACAGTCACTGTCAGTGCATTCCACACACCCACCAATCTTTGTGTGAAGAACTTATCTCTGACATCCTCTCTGTACCTACTTCCAAGCACCTTAAAACTATGTCCCCTTGTGTTAACCATTTCAGCCCTGGGAAAAAGCCTCTGGCTATCCCCATGATCAATGCCTCTCATCATCTTATACACCTTTATCAGGTCACCTCTCATCCTCTGTCGCTCCAAGGACAAAAGGCCGAGTTCACTCAACCTATTCTCATAAGGTATGCTCTCCAATCCAGGCAACATCCTTTAAATCTCCTCTGCACTTCTATAGCATTCACATCCTTCCTGTAATGAGGTGACCAGAACTGAACATGGTACTCCAAGTGGGGTCTGACCAAGATCTCATATATCTGTAACACTGCCTCATGGCTCTTGAACTCAATCCTACGGTTGATGAAGGCCAACACATCATACACATTCTTAACAACACTGTCAATCTGCACCGCAGCTTTGAGTGTCCTATGCACGTGGATCCCAAGATCTCGCTGATCCTCCACTCTGCCAAGGGTCTTACTATTAACATTATATTCTGTCTTCAAATTTGACCTACATTTATCTGGTTTGAATTCCATCTGCCACTTTTCAGCCCAGTTCCACATCCTATCGATATCACCACACTATCCACAACACCCCCAACCTTTGTGTCATCAGCAAACTTACTAACCCACCTTTCTACTTCCTCATCCAGGTCATTTATAAAAATCACAAAGAGGAGAGGTCCCAGAACAGATCCTTGCAGAACACCACTGGTCACTAACCTCCATGCAGAATACAAACCATCTACAACCACTTTGTGGCCTTTCTGGATCCACAAAGCAAGGTCTCTTTGGATCCCATACCTCATTACTTTCTGAATGAGCCTCACATGGGGAATCTTATCAAATGCCTTACTGAAATCTATATACACTACATCCACTGCTCTACCTTCATCAATGTGTTTTGTCACATCCTCAAAGAATTCAATCAGGGTCGTAAGATGTGACCTGCCCTTGTCAAAGCCATGCTGACTATCCCTAATCAGATTATGTCTCTCCAAATGCTCATAAATCCTGCCTCTCAGGATCTTCTCCAACAACTTGCCCGTCACTGATGTAAGATTCACTGGTCTATAATTTCCTGGGTTATCTCAACTCCCTTTCTTGAACAAGGGAACAATGTTTACAACTTTCCAATCCTCCGGTACTTCTCCCGTCCCTATTGATGATGCAAAGATCATCACCAGAGGCTCAGCAATCTCCTCTCTTGCTTCCCACAGAAGCTTGGGGTATATCTTGTCTGGTCCCAGCAACTTATCTAACTTAATACCTTTCAAAAGCTCCAACACATCCTCTTTCTTAATGTCCATACACACAAGCATTTCAGTCCACTCTAAATCATCCCCACAATTGCCAAGGTCCTTTTCACTGGTGAATACTGAAGTACCTCTCGTCGTGCCAATATATCCACGCCACATGAATGATTAACAAGGGGTATATAGCTTTAGGAAATACCAAGTTATTATATTCTATGGTATTTAAATTGTGAATAAGCTCTATTTCCAAAGGACTCATAGCTAACAGCACTAAAAGGGCCACATTCTTTGAAATCCTGAAATGTGCAATGCTCATCTTCACTCTAAGTGAACAAATTTCTTTGTGAAGCCAAGAGACATCTTAAATTTGCAGATTTAAGAAACAGTTTATTTTTGTTCAAATTGTTCTCCTGAAAAAAAAAATTCAAATTACAAGCCAGGATACCATTTTAGTTAAAACATATAATTTAACCTGAGCTAGATGCCTGTTTCAACTTGCCACCAAGAGCAATAGAACGTCATAGGAAATTAAACCAAACTCCCAATGTACATGACAGAAACAAGAGAAAATCACCAGATGCTGGAAACCCAAGAAACACACAAAAAATGTATATGACACAATAGTTTTTGAATGTACTGTTTACAGAATATGTTTGAAATCCATTAATAAAAAAAATTTGGTCACAGGTGATTATGATCTTTTATAGTTGAAGAGACTGGTTCATTACCATCTTTGATTTATACCAGCATCTTTTTTTTTTCTCATTTAACAGATGTTCCATTTCATTAACACAAAAGATTCTGCAGAAGCTGGAAATCTAGAATAACACATACAAAATACTGAAGGAACTCAACAGGTCAGTATCCATGGAAAGGAATGAACAGTTGATGTTTCAGGCCCAGACGCTTCATCAGGATGGGAAGGAAGCAGCAGCCAGAATAAGGAGGTAGGGGGAAGGAGTACAAGAGAGAAGGAGTGCATGAGGCCACACTCAGGTTGGAGGAGCAACACCTTATATTCCTTCTGGGTAGCCTCCAACCTAACGGCACAAACATCAATTTCTCAAACTTCTGGTATTTGCCCCCTCCTCTTCACCATTCCCCATTCTCATTTCCCTCTCTCACCTTATCTCCTTACCTGCCCATCAGCTTCCTCCAATGTTCTTGCCCCTTCCCTTTCTTCCATGCTCTTCTGTCCTCTATCAGATACCCCCTTCTCCAGCCCTTTATCCCTTTCACCAATCAACTTCTCAGCTCTTTACTTCACCTATCTCCTACTACCTTGCATTTCTTCCTTCCCTTCCCCCACTTTTTTTTTACTCTGACCTCTTTCTTTCCATTCATGATGAAGGGTCTCGGCCTGAAGCGTTGACTGTTTACTCTTTTCCATATATGCTGTCTGGCCTGCTGAGTTCCTCCAGCGTTTTGTGTGTGTTGCAAAACAGAAGGTGATAGGTGTTGCTGGGTGGGTGATGTGAGAAGCTGGGGGGGGAGGGGGGTGATAGGTGAAAAACATTAAGGGCTGTAGAAAGAATCTTACAAGAGAGGCTAGGGAGAGGGATACAGGAGGGTGTGACAGGCAGGTGAGAGGAGGGAAGAGGGGAACCATAGTGGGGAATGGAAGAGGGAAAGGGGTATGTTCCATTTCATTCTTTTTTTCTTTCCTCCCTTTTTCTGTCAGTGCGCTTGCTCAAAGCTTACTGCATCCACAGCATTTCCCAATTCTGAGGGGAGGTCACTGTGCAAACGTTTTCACAATAGTAAAGCAGTGATCAGAAACATTTCACTAAGTTTTTTTTTAAATTTATGTTTTAAGCTCCAGTGAGTGGGCCAACGTGGAAGAAGGTTCTACCACAAATGACGAGACGAAGCTTTGAGTCACAGCACCGAATAATGTTGGAACATGCTGTGATTGTGGAACTTCATCACCGCCAAAGACTCTACAGTGAGCTGACCATTGCATTCACTGCACGGGTTACAGAGAGCTCCAGCGGTGAAATTAACTCAATAGAAGATTTAAAAGAACAGTAAAGTGCAACTTTTGCAGTAGCAAAGACCATTAATGTTTATTTTTACACGAATTGGCGCGCCCTACAATAAAAACGCGCGGATCTGCTCACTCCTCTTCAATATTTGTTTTCAGTCTACATTTATACAGTGGGCTGCAAATCCAAACCACAGCTATGTCACCCGCATTATTTCTGCGTGTGGGCAGATGCCCAGTTACTGGGATGAACCGGCTGTAGTGGGTTCCCTGACCCCGCACGGCTCTCTCAGCAGCTGCCACTCAGCGCGCCGCCGAGTACCGGGGACGCCCGCGAGTCCCCGAGCGACAACTTCAAGCTCCCACTCATGCGCACCGTTCATAACTTACGCTCGTTTCAATTAAGTTCTCGTTTTCTTCTTGAAACTTTTTTTCAAAATGCATTTCTTCAAAATCCTCCAGCCCAACACATCAGGACGTGTAAAACTGTAACAACATGCAGCTATTCAGTCATTCGCCCCACCTCCGGCCCGCTAATAAAACCGACACTCCAATAAAACAGTCATTTCCATTTATTCACCTTAAAGCGGACGGGATTTTAGTTTTATTTTGCCTTTTAAAAAAAAATCCAGTACTTAAAACACAAGCACACATATCCACAATCAACCCTGGAATGCTAATCCAGTCTGACTTTTGTTCAGGAAGCAGCTCGGCGATAAACTACATGCGACGAACCCCGTCCTCAACAAGAAACAAAAAGTTACAAAAAAAATCTTCAGCTCACAAAAGTTCGCGCCTCACATACCTGCATAAGCCTCCGCCGTAAATGTGCACAGAGCGGACAGAAAAATGTACTTAGTAAGAATGTCCATTCTGGACTCTGATGATTCGCTTCCAACGTTTACGTTTAAAAGGTTTACATTAAAACTGCAGCGAGTAAACACCGCCTTTACCGGAAACCACTTCCCGAATCAAGGCACACAGTTCAAGTCCACAACTACCTGATTCCAACCGAAGGTCCAGCCGCTGTATCCAAATGATCAAAAAGCAACGCACAGAAGCGGCAGCAGCGATGGGATGCCGGATTGGCAAACGTGTTTGGAATACCTGAATTTTAATAGAATTTAGTGTTTGAAATGGTAGGATTCAATTCAATGCAGAATACCGGAGACTGAAGAGTAGCAAATTTAAAATGAACACAATTAAGGCCATGACCAGACAATTTTGTAATTTTATAATCACCTCTGCCGAATATTTTGGAAAGCCCTTAGTGTAACACAGGCACCTCCACACATGAAACTACTGGCGTATTAAAAAAACACAAACTCCTTTTTAAAGTTACATTGTAGTTTTGGGACCAAATCAAGTATACATCTAAGTGTAAGGAGATACATTCCAGAATCTTCTGTATTAAAAGAAAGGCATTGTGCACAGAAAAGTATTAATAATTCCAATTTATTGCATTAATGGCTGAAACATTTTTGACAAATATAATTAGAAGTTTTGATAATTATGGCCTAATGCTTCCTTACCATGTTATGAGATTACTGGTATGAACTTGCATTTATAAAGTTTTTTAACATAAAGATATTTTGATATATCACAGAGGGATATTAATAAAATGTGTGCAGGACTAAAGAAATGGTTAGTAAGGGAGATCCAAAGCTTGGTTGAAGAAATAGGTTTTAGGGATGATTGTGATTGATTGAACTAATCAATTGTCAGCACCTGACAGGAGCATTGTTGAAATCAGAATGGCATTTACTCAGGAAAAAGCCACTTCACTGAGTCTGAGTTTGCCAGAAATGCTCATTACACCATTGGTCCCAAGAAAAACAAGACTTGACTTCCAGGGGTGAAGTAAGAGTAACAGCACTTGACATAAAGTCAAATTTTGTCTATGACATCAAGGAACCCTGGCAAGACTGAAAGTTAAAATCTATGGGGGAAACATTTTCTGGATAAACAACAAACTTGTAGATGCTAATATCTGAATCTAAAAGTAAAATGCTGGAGGGATTAAACAGGTTAGGCACATCTGTGGAGGCAAAGGGATAGACAATGTTTTGGTCAAGACCCTACTTTTAAGTCTAGCAGATTCTTGATGCACGGTCTCACTCTGAAATGTCAACCATCCATCTGCCTCCATAGATGTATGTCTGGCTGAATTCCTCCGGCAGCATGTTATTAGCTGGTGAAAAAAATCTATTGGTTAGAGTCACATAATGCACAAAGGTTGTTGTTTCTGGAAGGCAATCATTTTATCCCAGGACATCACGATAGGGGCTCCTCAGAATGGTGTCGTGGGGAACAAGAAATAAATAGAAAAGGATTAAGTAAATGAACTATGATCCTGAAGAACTTTGGACAGCTAGGTTCTAAATCAAATGGCAAACACAATAATCTCTGGATTACTATGGGAGCCATGTGCAAATTTAGTGTAGTAGCAATAAGATCAAAAAGTTGAATACATGTTTGAAAAACATTGATATAGGGGAAATAAATGCCAATTCATAGTCCAATAACATCAGTTCTGTAGAAAAAGAGAGGTTTTCTGTGGGAGAAGTTCCACTTAAGTTGAGCTGGAACCCATGGCCTGGCAAACTGAAAATAACTGTACAAATATCCTTAAACTAAATAGTTAGATTAGGATTTCAGGATAGCTTTTTCCTGAGAAAAAAACTTAGAAAATTAAAGATTTTATGCATCTATCAAATCCGTCCACTTCCTTACCCCCAATGTTTTTACTTCTTGATCAATTCAGCCAGCTTTCTGGCTAGAAACTCAATCTACACAAGAGTGAACTCTTTCCAATTAATAAGGAAGCACAAGCATTAGTATTTTGTGACCTCCCTTTTAAAGTAGTTAATAATCAATTTACTTACTTTGGTATTACAGTTACAAGGAATTTCAAGGACCTTTTTCATGAAAATTTTGCTAACCTTTTGAACTCTACGAGACAGAGTTTGTCACAATGGTCACCCTTATCTATGTCTCTGGTAGGTCATGTTAATGTTATTAAAATGTATATCCTTCCCAAATTTTTATACTTATTTCAATCTATTCCAATTTTTATTTCTTAAGCTTTTTTTGACTCCCTAGATTCTATTATTTTGTCCTATCTATGGAAGGGTAAATGTTCTAAATTTAATAAAGCTTACCTCCAAAAAATCTAAAAAAGATGGTATGGCTTTACCTAACTTCCATTTATACTATTGGGCAGCTAATATTTGCTGTCTTACTTATTGGTCCTATTTTCATAACCAGTCTGATTGTCCTAAATGGGTGGCAATGGAGTTGAACTCCACTAAGGATCTCTCTATTCCTGCACTTCTTAGATCTGCACTCCCTTGTTACTTGCCTAGACTAATTGTTAATCCTCTTATTAGACATACTCTGAGAATTTGGGCCCAGTTTAGAAAATTTAATGGCCTTCATGGTTTCTCTCTCTCTAGTCCTATCTTGCATCATCTTTTCTTACCTTCTATGCAAAATTCAACATTTCACGATTGGTAAAGAATGAGCATTAGGCACTTTGAAAAGCTTTTCATTGATAATCGTTTTGCAACTTTCCAAAAACTCTCTGCAAAGTTCAATCTACCTAATGCCCACTTCTTTAGATACCTTCAAATTGGACATTTCATTACTCCTTTATTATCCAATTTTCCTGCGATGCCTGAGAAAAACATTGTGGACCTGTTTCTTTCTATTAATCCATTGGGCAAAGGCTTAATATCTTTTATTCGTGATAAATTAGTGACCCTAAGACGTGACCCCCTTGATAAAATTAGAACGGCTTGGGAGCATGACTTAAATGTTTCTTTATCTGATGCGGTTTGGGACTCGATTCTCAAGTCAGTTAATTCAACCTCTCTTTGTGCTCGCCACTGTCTTTTACAGTTTAAGGTTGTACATAGGGCTCACATGTCCAAATCTAAATTGTCCCGATTTTACCCTAACATTAGTCCTGTATGTGACAAGTGTAAAGTGTAAAGTGAAATGGCTTCTCTTATCCATATGTACTGGGCCTGTCCTAGTCTAGAGAAATTTTGGAGAGAAGTTTTTTTAACCTTATCCCATATTCTTAATTGCCACTTAGAACCTAATCCTCTTGATTGCTCTTTTTGGTACCTTGGGTGAGGCAGATATACATTTGAGTCCAACGAAACGTCGAACATTATCTTTTGCCTTTCGTTAGGCTAGACGCTTAATTCTTCTTAGGTGGAGAGATGTTGCCCCACCCACCCATGCTCAATGGCTTAATGATATTATGTCCTGTTTAGACCTTGAAAAAATTCACTACTCACTTCTCAACTCAGACATAAAGTTTCACAAGGTGTGGGGACCTTTTCTTGAATATATTCATAACTCCTCTTTAGATTAAAGCAGAGGCAGGATCATCATGGGTGTGTACTAAGTACATCTAGAGGGGCAGATAGTCGGACAGTGTATCCATCTTTTGTAAACTCTTCAGTAGCTGCATAGATATCTGAAGAGTAGACTATCTGTTGGATGGAAGTGACCAACAACTCAGATAGAGGCAGATGCCAATTTGTTAAGCTCATCAGTAGGAGGTGGTGCTTTAGCACTGCTGGCCCACCACCTCGAGGGAGACTTGATCATAAGCAGGCGGAAACTCCTGAGGACAGGTGGCAGATCAACTGATGATAGCACAGGACAGTTAACATCTTAGTCCACGTGTATTTTCAATTCCATTCTATTTTTTTAAATCCTTGACTTTCAACTTTTTTTTCTTTCTTTGGTAGTAGACATTATTATTCTTGGTTTTTATTTTCATTTACAGTTTTGGGGTTTGAATGCTCTGATTAATATTTTTTACATCTTGTAATGGTTGGCCTGGAGTTTTTTCTGTGGGGGGGAGGAGGATACTAACTTTATATGATTTTATTTTGGGTGCTGTTTCATCATTGTTTTGAACTATATAATTGTTATGTTTATTTTGCACTGTATTAATCTTCATCTTGCTGTTGGGTTTTTGCTGTAGTAATTGTAGAAATGCATTAAAAAATCAATTAAAAAGATTTTATGCAGAATGGTGAAATGGTAATTAGAGTGTATTAGGAATGTATAGCATATACAAACATATGAACATAACTCCAGTGATGTTTAGAGGAAAATCTGGAGGAAAGAGACAGAACTGAAGGCTTTTTATCTGAATATAAGCATTCATACAAAAGCAAACGATTTAAAGATCTAAACAGAAAAAAATTAGTAAGCTCTTACATCAGTTAAGAAGAAACAGTTGTTATGCCTATATGTTTGGGAATTAATTATTCCAGGATACTTAACTTCTAGAAGAAAGAAGCAACACAGAAAAGGAGGAAGGCTATCCATAATAATAAGGGATGAGATAAAGATAAAGAGAAGAAAAAATCTTAGCATGGAAAATAAAAATATAGGATCTTCAAGTTTACATTGTTACGACAGTGCAAAAACAGCCAGAATAGTGAAATAGGGAGTAATGTTCCCTCTAATTTTGTTTTTAACAGCTGTGTGGACCACCATTGCTCTGAGCAGGAAATTTTTACATGGCCTTAAAGCTGCATGGCACTTTAATAAAACATTATATAAAATTCCAGCTGCACGGCAATAAAGGCTATGTGCACGGGAACATTTCAGTTACTGTGCAGCCACATACACACGCAGCTTAGAGGGAACCTGATGGCAAGGAGTGAGATGGAGAATTAAAGGAATAGGAAATTGGAAGGTCACTGCTGCAGATTGCCCTTGTTAAACTACAATCCGATAGCCTCATTATTAACATATCATCATGGTAACCCTGGCCTCACCCCCAATCAAAAATATTCCTTTTATCTTATCCATCTATCCCACGCTTTCTCTGCAACTTATTTTCAATCTTTACCCGTTAAGAGAAAAAGTATTCAACCTTAATGTTACACTAACTGTTTCTCTTTTCGTATATCCTGCCTATTCAGCTGATCGATTGTAGCAGGTTCTGCTTTTTTATATCAGATTTCCAGCATCTGCAATTTTAATTTCATATTAATTAATGTTATATTTTTCTGATGTTTTTGTTGCTACCATATTAAGTTTATTGAATTCAATTTCATAATTTATTGTAAACATACGACCACTAGGTTACAAATCAGTGTAAGCATTGTAGTTACTGGGGTGGAATAATTTTGTTTTCAGAGCTGAAGAATCAAGTAGTGTGTCTTGTTAATAAGATCAAAGAAAAATAATTATAGGAGGTAGAATCAGTTACACAGGGGAAGGCCAGCCCATTCCTATGAAAGATTAGGTTTGGTGAGCAAAATAACGGGTGCTGCAACAGAGGAAGTTTGCTGAGTAGATTTTCTCTTATTGACAAGTAGGTCAATAAGTTCCTTGGACTTTCTGTTAAGTTATGAAGTAGATGATGTAAGGAAGACAGAATTTTAAGGGGACAATGCACGGTAGAGTTTTCTTTGTTGGTCATCAAATGATGACAGGGAAATGGATTGATCTGACATAGACAAGGCCCATTGCGGCTTGTTGCAGTTCTGCTGGATCAGGTGATGGTGCATATACCAATGCATTCAGGTTTGTCCTTTATTATAGGGTGATTCAGGTTATGGCAGATGGAACAGCTTCTGGGGAGATAGTGAAGATACAGCTGATGAAAATCTTCCCGCACTTATAGAAAATGTAGTTTTATTAATTAAACTGATAACAGCCATAATATTAAGACAAATACAAGGCCAGGGACTGGTGATTTGGATTTGAAATGCACAAGCAAACACACAAGTACGTCTATGATAAACAATACAGAACTAAACAGTGTTTACTTCTCAGTATTTTCTTTTATATATTGAATCCTACACAGATTTTATTGCTTGCTTGAAAAGTAGGAGAATGATCTGTAGCTAAAAGAACAAACCAGCTGAAACATTGTAAAAAAGAAAAAAATATTCATCTTTTACTCAGCTTTTATCCTTACAATTCAAATACAAGTGTTGTTCCTAAAACCGCATACTTAAAGAGTAAACTGAAATTACTAAGAATGCATTTGTTTCACTGTGTAAAGAAAATTCTGACCAATTAATTCAGACTTTTAGAATTTTACATATTAAATTATATTTTGTATTTTGGTGTGTTAAAAGAAATGAAAATTATGAAGAATCCTGACTTATTCATGACTTAATGACAATGACTTACCATTCAATATATGAAACCAAACATCAGCATAATATTTTAGACTACAGTTAAGAAATTATTCTGATTACAAAAATGTCAAGCATTGAACAAACTGTACTTTTAGTTATTTACACTGAAAAGAGTATAAGATAAATAATTGACATTTTATAATAGGTCACAAAATTGGAAAAACACTATTAAAGCTGCTGTTCTGAAACATTCAAACTATATCTTAGTCATACAAAAATATATTGAATCAATCATTTATTGAAACATTACACAATTACTGTTATTGAATCCCTGAAAGGATAAAACATACCCTTAGATTCAAATATTTCTTTTCAGGTTTCAAAATACAGTGATTTTAGTAATACTGATGGCTTCATAGGCACGTGATTACATAAGTAGAAAAGCTCCATTTTGGAACACGATACGATTAAAGTGCAAAATGTTCTTCCAAATTGCTTAGAGGTACCTACTATATTTCTTGTTGAGTACTCACACCAACACACAAGTAGCTGATTTATATTTGCTTTTAAAGTTACTTTTGTTTTGATTAGAGGAAATGTTGTTCCCACTACCCTCTGATGAACAGTTCATATTTGAAGCATATGTTTCATCTCCATTTGTGTTTTCTTTGGTTGAATCCTCAGACTTTGTTATCTTGCACTGTATTTTTCCTTCAGCCTCCTTGGTGGAATTCCCCTTAAAAAATGACAGCTGCAATAACACAGGAAATCATTATTTATATCAGGGCAAAGAGGTAATAACATTTAATGCAACAAGTATATTACATCATTTCTATGCCTTTTTCAGTCAATATGATTTTTTACTTAAAGGGAACAAAGAGGTGTTGATGGGCACATGACAAAATAAATTGCAGGCGTACAAGACTGAGTGACGATCAACAATAACAACAACAAAGGGATACAAAGAGAGAATGGAACTGATTAATATGAATTGTTCTACAGGGGAGGGACTGATGGGCCAAAGCCCTTCTTTTGTGCCATTTTAAGTTAATGTGTTTGTTTTAAAATTAAGATTTGATTAATCCAAGTATTCAAAATCCTAATTTGGCTGCCTCCATATTTTTGATACATCTAGACTCAACTCAATAAGATCATGGCCATGTCACCACTCTAATATAAAACTCAGCTATCACTATGTCAACTCACACCCTTCCCTAGTCACACATAATCCTCATGATCCCTCATCTACACTGATTGTTGAATAAGGCACAATTTATTTACATTTATGGATACTTTCTTGGCCTTGGTCCTGCATTTCACTATTGCCTACTTGCAACCTACTCCACAACACTCTAGTTAGAACCACTTGAGCCTCCCCATTTCACTCACCCCAAGACCATATGACCTGGAATTCCCCCTCTGAACCAGATCTCTCAGCTACTCTCCCAATTCTTTGTTGTTTTAAGATGTTTCAATAAAACACATCTCTTTTACCAAGCTCATGGTCACTTACCCATGCTGTTTCATGCAGTTCAACATAAATGTTTTTAAATGGTTCCTACAAACTACATTAGGATTGCTATGTTAGATTAGATGCACTGATTAAGTGCAGTGTCCAGTTTTTCTTTAAAAAAAAAGGTAAACAAAACCAAAATTCTGTTACTTGTCTTAATACTTTTTAATGACAGACCCAAATCTAGAATAGTAAAAGGCTGTAAGCAATGTTACAAAAAAAACTATATGAACTAAGTATTTTCTAGAAACTACTTTTTTAATAAATGTCATATTACTATAATGGTATCATTCACCAAAATCAGTGCAATAACCATAGACACATTTTCAGTGAAAGATAATTAATGGAAGAAACGTTGCTCAAGTTTCTCCTCTTCACTTCAAGAATGCTGAAGCAAAACACAAATATGAAAAATATGTGAAACATACTTCATATTTCAGATGTTATATTATGAATTTAAATTGTATAATTTTAAATCTGATTTTGTGGTTTTGAAAAAAAACAATAATCAAGCTAATATCTTCCACTGCCTCAACACGAATATTCAAGTCTTTGCCATTCACTTTCAAATATGCCAAGATGATAGTTCCTATTGAGTTTTTTAAAATCTATCCACAAAATGCAAATTGACTTTTATGACAAACATGCATTGGTGTTCCATTTGCTATTTCAAGATTTTCCATGCACTTTAATCAGCTTAATTCATATATTATTCAATATCTTTATACAGTGTTAATAGATATCGGATTTTTTTGCAAAACACCTTATCCAATAACTCCCAAGTCACTGCATCAGAAAATTAATCTGAGAATTTAATTCCACAGTTACTTCTAAAATAAATTCTATGACCAGTTGCCTTTCCATCAATATGTGTATTTTATAAATAAATGAAAACAAGTAAAAATAAAAGGGAAAGAACAACTACTTACATTTTTTGTTCTACTGAGTAAACCATTTGACTTGTTTCCTTTTAAATTTTTAATTTTTCCAGAATCTTTAGCACTTTCATTATCTCCTGAATTTTTTGCATCCTCATTTTCTTCTGAATTTTTTACATCCTCATTTTCTCCTGACCTTTTTGCATCTTCATCTTCACCTGAGTTTTTAGCATCAGCTTCCCCTGAAATTTTTGCATCCTCATTTTCTCCTGGAATTCTTGCATCCTCATTTTCTCCTGGAATTCTTGCATCCTCATTTTCTCCTGAAATTCTTGCACCTTCATTTTCTCCTGAAATTCTTGCATCTTCATTTTCTCCCAAGTTTTGTGTGTCTTCAATTTCTCCTATACTATCAGCATCTTCATTTTCTTCTAAACTTTCCAAATCTTCATTTTCTTCTGAACTTCCTGAAGCTTCATTTTCTTCTAAACTTTCTGAATCTTCATCTTCTTCTAAACTTTCTGAATCTTCATTTCCTTCTAAACTTTGTGCATCTTCATTTTCTGCTGAGATTTCCATGATCTCATTTTTCTGAAAATCTTTATCAATATATGAATGCAGTTATCAATACTCTCTACTTGCATAGTCATGACTTTAAAACATTAACAATACATCATCATTAAAGTTTAACACATATGCTGAAAATTTCAGCCATTACAGCCAGAAAAACATACAGTACTCATGGCATATTGTATTTTACTGTTGTTACATCTTTATTGTATTTTATTTATTTCATCCGGAAGTTAATTTAGCTCAATATTTTTGTCTTCAGACCCCTGTCAAAATGTGCAATAAATGTTTTGTAATTGCCTCATCCTTCAGCATTACTAGTCCAAATCTAGGAGATGCAAATTAATAAAAATACAATCTCCTTCCATCATTCTCTTTCATGTCATGGTTTGATTGATCCAGTAAGATACAAAAATATTAAAAATTGAGTAATATCAAGTAATATATTGTCTGGTAACTCAAAACTCAGTTATTTCATGTTACTAAAAGTATAAAGATTTGCAAAGTTAGTATTCAATTCATAAATAGATTGTAGTTCCAACTGCAAGTTAATGTTATATCACCAATAAGCAATTGTAACCTGTGTAACCACAAACCATTAGTATATGTAAATTATTTTAATTACATTTCGACAGAATATTTTTGCTTACCTTCTTCATCGTCCTCTGATTCTGACTGTTCTTTATTAATTGATGTTACCTTGTAAAAGAGTACAGGTATGGCAATGTATAAAAATCTTTGCTATTTTTGCCAACAAAATCTTATCAAATTAAAACAAATGATGCCCATATGATAAATTATGCAGTTACAATCATTGTCCTAGCTATGGAGGGAGCCTAACATTAAATCATGCAATCTATAAGATACTAGGAGGTATGTTTTCTACAAGTCAAGATGATTCCAGGCTTTTAATGAACCTATATAAAAGATTGAAAAGCTCTAAAAACTTTCCCAAGTAAGAAACCATGACAATATTCATACTCCAAAATATGATGATAAACAAATGATGGAAATACAACAAATAAAATATTTCACAATGTTGAACTATGACATCTAGTACTATTCAGGCAGCAGAGGAGGCAAAACAGTCCTGAAGAATCAGAAATAACTATCCAATTGATTCCCAAGTAATTGTCAGTACTTGCGTGGACCCTTTTTAAAAAACTGTACAAACTATTTAGCCAGCATAAAGGATGTGTAATTCAAAAGAACATATCAGTGATGTGTCACATCAATTTTATTAAGGCCATGATTACTGATAGGAGAATGATCTACATTATTCATCTTCCCAAGTATCTATGTCCATCTAACATCTACTTCAACCACATCAGCCTGTACCCCCTCATCCACCGCTGTAAATTTCATCCAACACCGTTCTTCAGGTTTTCTTTGTTCCTTACTGTACTCTCTTCTCTTCCATTCTTCAGCATCAACCAGCATTGTTGTGGGAAAGGAATTACTAGGCATCGTGAGCAGCAAATAAAATTCTAAATCATTGTATTCCTAGTAGAGATTCTCCACTACTTTAATTCTAGATATAATCCTTGTTCCCACTGAAATGTGGTTGATTGCATCCATGATGTTTGGTATCCATTAAAAAGTAACACATTCACATCTTTGATAGGCATTTAATTTTGAGCTGAGCCACTTGATAACCCCACTTGATCATAAAGACTGCATACCTCCACTTATCTACTTAATACCTCCATTCCCTGTAAATGTGAGCTCATATCCTGTATCAATCAATTACTTATGCTCTATGTCCTTGTTAACTAAATGAGTTTACTGTTTCCAAAAAATTTTTTTTTCTCTTAACCATGGTCCAAATTTCCCAACCTGTTTGACTGAAGATTGTACCTGATCTTAATTTGCTGTATGTCACACTATGTACAGTCAGCTATTAATCTGCTGGATCTCAGCATTATACTTAGCATTATTCCTGTCCAGATACCTTCCTTTCAGTTATCACTATTTTATGGCAAGGTTCATAATGGACACTTCTGTCATATACATGTGGGAGAACAGGGAACCATTAATAGAAATACATCAATATAAAATGAAAACCATATCTTAATTGCCATGCTGTATCTAGAAGGTTTTTAACATTCACCAGGCCCGACTTCCATTTTTATTTCTATCTATTTTTTCCTACTAGGGAAGCAATTTATATATTTAATCTTGTACATTAAATTATTTTAAGTACCTGGGCCCCAAAGCATGCTGTTTCTGACAATAAATGCACGTCAAGGTATCTCCAGTAAAGTGCCTTCTATTTCTCTTATGAATTATTCAGTCAATAATCATCTCCTGATCCTTAAACAAAAGTGTTTCAACATCGTTCGTCTGTGTTTCTAGCATATTATTCCCTTCTTCCTCTCCTCCTTCTCACTTGCAGTTTATTTGTAATGTATTTTTGTTCTATGAAATAAAGGATTATTGTACAAAGCTTAAATCTATTTCATATTCTTGAAAATTAACACATTCACATCCTTGATATATTTAATTTTGAGCTGAGCTACTTGATAACCACTTTCGATCATGAAGACTGTAGCAGGCAGCAACATGGCCTGCCCCAGTTCCTCCACCAACAAGCACCTCACTGATGTGGTAGACCTGCAGTATTCAAAGCTCTTGAAGTCCAGCATTGTCTTGTGATCATAAAAAAAGACATTTAAAAAGATTAAAACTGTTTTTGGTTGGCTCCTGGAAGGCTGCAATGTCTGAGTGTGCTGCCATCTTTCTTTCATTTACAAAGGTATGTACACATTTTTTAAAAATGAACATAATTTTTCAAAATTGATACTGGAAAATTGATCTGATACAAATTTTAAAAGCATCGATTTAGAATTTCCATCATTGTGAGCAACTTCTTTGAAAATTGTAGGGAAGCCTATTGCATGAAATACCAGAACTCCAACATGAAAAGGCTAATAATAACCTACAAGTCCTCAATCAGAGATTAGATTGGCATCTCTAATACAGATGCAATGTCAATTTTATTCGTTTATAAATAAATATCTAAAAGAGGTAAGAAATTATTAGAGAACGTAGGATTTCAGATTTACAATCTACAGCTACTAGTTAAAAATTACCGATGGAAAGAGTTTGAAAAACAAAGATGCTTGTGACTTAAAACCACACAAAGAGCACATTATCATTTTACTTACAACAATGCATGGCAAGGCTTCTTGATAGTCCTCAGCTGAGGGCAATAATATAGCTAAGGTGCTCAAAACCAAGTTTTGGCTGGATGATTTGGAAATGCATTAATCATGACCACCAGCTTAATTAATGTAATATTATTCTATTTTAATTTGAGTGCACAAGTTAAAATTTATTAAACTAATCATATTGTGTCCTCAGGAGCTTTCCTGAACTAAATAGCTAAGGATTAAGGCAATGAATACAAGCCTGCTCACTGACCACATTTGCTTTCCCATTATTAGCTTGTTCTTTATTTGCTGTTTCTTCACTATCAACCTCATTTATAACCTTTTCCTCTCTATCATACCCGATCTTTATTATTTGTTTCTTTTTCCACATATATTGTACAATCTCTTCATCATTTTGAATTTCCTTTAACTATAAAAGAAAATTAATCAATTAATTTCACATTTCTACCTGGAGGGACATGTTAAAATCAAATGTTTCAGCATACTTGTTTAAGAAGCAGAAATAACATACTTACTTTGGAAATGCTTATTTTAATAACGTGTTGCTACATGTGGCAAAAATATATTTTGACATGTAAGCGCGGTTTTGACACATTAAGTTAAAGTAATCAGTGTTGTACTGAAAAATATTTCACATTATTTTCTGCAAAAAATGGTTGAAAAATATTTTTCTCCCTTTGGAATTGTTAAATGCAACAATTTTTTTTGTGTTAACAGAAACTTAATGACCACTAAGCATTAAAGTTTAGCTACATATGAAGCTGAGTTCTTTATATAAATTGAAGCACAGTGCCTGAGGTTCTAGACTCCTTCACTTTACCACCTGTCTATTAAATATGCATATCAAGTATTAGACAAGTTTCATATTTGACATGATTTCTATTTTCCTTTAGTTAATTTCTGTGCACGTGATTGTTTTAAACTAGCAAGGGGGAATAGTGCCTTTAATATTACTTTTCAATTATTTGCTATCATTAATCCATATCAGACCTTGTAAAAATACTTAACCGTTACTCCAACTAATGTTATCAAGATTCACTTAACAAATAATGGATTTTCAATGGAAGTAAATAGAGTCGACGTTTTGGACCATGACCCTTCTTCAGGACCTGAAGAAAGGCGTCGGCCCAAAACATTGACTATCTATTTCCACAGATGTTGCCTGTCCTGCTGAGTTCCTCCAGCATTTTGTGTGAGTTGCTTTAGATTTCCAGCATCTGCAGACTTCCTCGTGTTAATGAACTTTCAATGTTGCAATTAAAGGTATGAAATATATTCTATCAATAGAAAAATCGCATACTTCACTATAATACCATTTTAATATTTGTGGAGTTAGGTTTCATTCAGCATTTCCAATTAAGTTCTTCATGTCTAAGTCTTTATGAATCCAAGATAACAAACTGTCTGGCAAGGATATAATTAGAATGCCTTAAGGAGTATTAAATGTATTTTGGTTCATTAATTATTCACTGGCTAGTTCAGATAAGTATTTTCTTACAAAGTAAAGTTTTTGTTAAGTTTAGTAGTATGAACTATTATAGTACTGGAGCACCAGTCAAAAACTCTGCATCACCTCAGGCAACACCTTGCTGATCTTGCTCATGCATGTTCAGTTAACACAAATTCCCTGATACAAGCTGCTAAACTGGCAGGCAATTCAATCTTACAAGAGCTTCTCAGTGGGAAAACTGGCCTATTTCCATCAAAGTTTACTATTCAAAATGGTTTGTTTCTTCTGTGTGTTTATACATGTGGGATGCCAGATTAATAAGTGAAAACTATACAAAGATTCCTTTAAGATAAATTAGCTCCATTTTTAACTCTTGAATAATTGCTTTGTAATTTTTGAATCTTCAGAACTAAAGCTAATTCAGATAAAAGTTCACTAATCTGTTGAAATCCTTTGAAAGTCTGTTATCAACTAATACATATTGTTACAAAAGCATTAATGCTCATTATTTTTTTCAGTAAAGCTGCATTGTGCCCAGTAAAAGATGCAGTATAAAAAAATCATATCGAAGATGTGTAAAATGTTTCTATACCAGGTAATAACTTCAATGAATAATTATGAAACTGATTTACTATGGTTTAAATAGCACTCTTGTTTAGTCAAGATAACCTTAAACTACAACCCTTTCTACCTTTAGTACTTTGTTTTCGAAACTTGGGTACTGGACATCAAAACTAGGAAATGCTTTTGTCAACTATTGTTTATTAACTTTGATACTCTAACCAAGCAATGGAAGGAGAGTTTTTCCATGTGTCCAAATATCTGAACTATGTCGTCATGTGTCAGCATTTTCAACACTGAATACTTAAAAACAATTATTTGCAATGGAGGATTGCAAAACTTAAGTTACGTAAGGGAAAATGCAGCTGAAGTATGTGATAAACTGACTAAACAGCTGGGTGGATTCTAGTTGAAGCATACCAAATTTACTTTCTGACCTGTGACATTTCACCCACATGTCCATAGCAGAAATAGCTTTGAGTCAAGTTGGCAATTTTGAGATTTTAGCCCACAGTAGATAAGAGATGACCTACAGAGGTAGTTAAGGTACTCAAGGAACATTCATTTTTCATGTGGACATCAAAGCTCATTTTGCTTAAAAGAGTACAGTTTAAATTGTAGTCATCCATGATGTGATAAAATTATTTCTCATTAGTATCAAGGAAGCAATTTACAAATTGCAGCAGTAGGCAACATAGCCTTTGAACTTGCTCTGCTATTCATTTACACTATGACCGAAGCTATAGCACCTCAAGTCCACTTTCCTGCCCAATTATCATAGTTTGTCTTTCTTAGTGTTCAATGATTATGAGCAATCCATACATAATTTTATATCTCAGTTCTAAATGACCAACTTTTTATCCTATATCCTTCAAATTTCCTATTAGAAAGGAAATTGACACAAAATAGTAACCCTACTCTTCACATTTGTCACCTGATCTACTAAATATTTCTACAACAACACACACAAAATGCTGGTGGAACACAGCAGGCCAGGCAGCATCTATAGGGAGCAGCGCTGTTGACGTTTCAGGCCAAGACCCTTCATCAGGACTAACCGAAAGGAAAGATAATAAGAGATTTGAAAGTAGTGGGGGCGGGGGAAATGCGAAATGATAGGAGAAGACCGGAAGGGGTGGGATGAAGCTAAGAGCTGGAAAGGTGATTGGCGAAAGTGATACAGAGCTGCAGAAGGGAAAGGATGAACATTGACTTCTCTAACTTCCGTTAATGCCCCTCCTCCCCTTCTTACCCCATCCCTGACATATTTAGTTGTTTGCCTGTTCTCTATTTCCCTCTGGTGCTTCCCCCACCCTTTCTTTCTCCTGAGGCCTCCCATCCCATGATCCTTTCCCTTCTCCAGCTCTGTATCACTTTCGCCAATCACCTTTCCAGCTCTTAGCTTCATCCTACCCCCTCCGGTCTTCTCCTATCATTTTGCATTTCCCCCTCCCCCCACTACTTTCAAATCTCTTACTATCTTTCCTTTCGGTTAGTCCTGACGAAGAGCCTCGGCCCGAAACGTCGACAGCACTTCTCCCTATAAATGCTGCCTGGCCTGCTGTGTTCCACCAGCATTTTGTGTGAGTTGTTGTTTGAATTTCTAGCATCTGCAGATTTCCTCGTGTTTACTAAATATTTCTACCATCTTCCGTTTTATTTTAGAATGTCAGCACCTTCAGCATTTTATTTTTAAAAGGGAACTGGAACTGGTACTGGTAAAACATTTATTGAGGACTTCAGGGAAAAAAATAGGAAATAGAGTTAACCTCCACAAACAGCCAGTACAGGTCAAAATAAAGTAAATATAAACTTTTTCAACATTTTTGCTGAGAACAGAATTAAGCATGGGATATTAAAGATAGAAACTAAAACATCAAATATAAACTTTTGAAAGTATTTCATTTAATTTTAAGAAATATGCAATTTTGAAAGAATTCCAAGTATGACTTTACAAATGTATAAGTATTTAATCTGTGAGGGTAAAGGATAGGAAAAGATTTATTAAACAGCAATTATATTAATACTTTATTAAGACTCATTTAACTCATTTATTTTCCTTGGACAAGGTACCATCAGTGCAGGGAATCACTCACAGCAACTTATATTTTTATTTCATTCAACTCTACATGCCAGAATTCCCTTTCATTTTTTACTTGCTGTAATAGTGAATCCAGATAGTTTCATTGTTAGTCTCATTGCAACTCATTATGTCAATATTTTGATCCATATGTACTTCACAGTGGTAATGCACCTCTGCATGAACTATTTGGAAATTGCATTAAAACACCTGTATTCTCCAGCCTACTTCTATGTATCTGTGTTTTTCTATTTGGCAAGATTACCAAAATTGGAAAACATATCATCTATATAAGAACAGTTTGCGTTGAAACTCTGCAAAAACTATGTTCTTGTTTACTTCCCACTGGCTTATATCATCTCTTACCTTCCCTGAAGGTTAACTTGCAGGCTGAGCCAGTAGTAAGGAAAGTAAATGCAATGTTAGCATTCATTTCAAGAGACTAGAATATAGAAGCAAGGAGGTAATACTGCGGATTTATATGGTATTGGTCAGACCACATTTGAAGTGTTGAGAGCAGCTTTGGGCAGCTTCGCTAAGAAAGGATGTGCCAGCTTTGGAAAGAGTCAAGAAGAGATTCACGAGAATGAAAGGGTCAAGGGACAAGGAGCGTTTGATGGCTCTGGTCCTTTATTCACTGGAATTTAGTAGAGTGGAGGGAGGAGAAATTCATTGAAACCTAACAATTATTGTAAGGTCTGGATAGAGTAAACATGGAGAGGATGTTTCCTATTGTGAGTGAAGTCTAGGACCAGAGGGCACAGCCTCAGAATACAAGGATATCGCTTTAAAACAGACATGTGT
The DNA here is from genome assembly GCF_048418815.1 of Hemitrygon akajei. NCBI lineage: Eukaryota > Metazoa > Chordata > Chondrichthyes > Myliobatiformes > Dasyatidae > Hemitrygon > Hemitrygon akajei. Next base: position 52,658,529 of record NC_133128.1, on the reverse strand, counting down.
GGAATTTCTTAGCCAAAGGGTGGTGAATTTGTTACCACAGACAGCAGTGGATGCCACGTCATTGGATTACTTAAAGTGGAGGTGGATAGGTTGATTAATAAGGGTGTTAATGGTTATGGGGAGAAGACAGGAGAATGGGGTTGAGAAGGATAATAAATCAGTCACAATTGAATGGTAGAGCAGACTTGATGGTCCAAATGGCCTAATTCTATACCTTTGTCTTATGGTCTAATGATTCAGGTCAGAGACACTTCATCAAAAGGATCTCCGACCTCTAACACTAACTGTTTCTCTCTCCATTGTTGTTGTCTGAATTACTGTTTCCAACATTTACTGCCTTCAATTGTTCAATAAGAGCAGATTCTGGTGAAAAACATATTAGATACTAATATCTTTCTCACTTCAATGAAGTTTTTAAAAGAAATTTCTACTGACCCACTGTGCTGTTGTTCTAAACATTTCAGTTTAGGTCTAGAAACAGATTTGGGTGGAAGAACAAAATAGTTTGTTCATGATAATTTTTACTATATCGACACATTGGTAACATTTATAAATATATAAGGAAAATGTTTTCCATCTTCATTCATGGAAGAGAATAAAAATATTGCCTGCTGCTAATATTTGCAAGAATTATTTCTGTAAAATCCATTATGGCATTCTATAATCCCACACAATCTGACTTCAGTTCTTTGCGGGAATGTGACCCGCTCTCAGGGCCTCATGACCGGCCGCTTTTTGATATGCCAAGGACGTGGCCTGGAAGACTGGCATGCCTTCAGGTGCCAGATTTATGTAGCTCTGGAGACGAACTGATTCAAGGCTGGTGCCCCAGACTGAGATGTCGCAGGAGAACACGGAACATCAGGAGCTGTGTTTCCAGAGACCTGAGGCTTTCCGGGCTTGACCGTCTGGAAACAGAGCTCGGAAAAAGGGACACAGCAGACTTTTAACACCATAAACCAGCGAGTTGTTTGTTATATCTCCCCTCTCTCTGTGAAACAGGGACACCTCTTTTTCCCTTATTAGGGAGAGAGAGAACCTGTGTTGAATTGTCAGGTGAATGAGTAGTCTTTGGGGTACTGCAAGTCTGTGTCTTTATTGGTGCTTTGTTGCACACTTGAGTGCTCGGTGGAGGGCACTGATGCTTTTTTGCTGGTGGGGAGGGGGGACTGTTGCCTTGCTGCTGTTTGTGCGTGGGAAGGAGGTGCTGGGGGGGGGGGGCTTTGGGATTCTAACATTTAACTGTCATTCATTCTTTGGGGTACTCCTCTGTTTTCATGGATGCTTGCGAAGAAAAATAATTTCAGGATATATATTGCATACTGTACATTTCTCTGACATTAAATGTACTTGTTGAAACCTATTGAAACACATCAGATATGTGTCCTTATATTTGTCAATTTGCTCCACACTAGCATCCTCTAAATTTGCTGATTGGCAAAGATGAATAGATTTAATTTTCAGTTTTAAATATAGTACAAATCAAGGAAACCTCTCAAAAGATTTTCAGAATATGTTTACATAAATAAACTAATGGAAACTCTTGCAGAAAGCAAAATTTAAATTGTTCTAATTGAGACAAAGCTATTAAAACTGGATGTTCAAATGCTAGTCAAATCTCTTGTTTTCTAAGTGGTTTTATTGTTCAATCCTGTATGCAATAAAAATCATAGGACTGAAAAATTCCATTTTCTTCTCCCCAGTCTATCCTATTTTATTTGATTAGAATACATGTACATTTTGGCTCTATCTTAGGAACAGCCAGAGTTCCTGTCCTTCTGGTAGCTGCTTTAAAATGCATATATAAATGCTGTAGGTAGGGAGAATTGACCTATGATATCACCATTCTGGATCTTCCTCCTTCCATGCATGCATCTTTATCATAATTTGATATCTCGTACATTATGAGGCACCTTATTGATGGGATAAGAACAATTGTATTATTCAGTCAAAGATAACTGAAATGGAGGTGTTTTACAGGCAGATAACCATCACTGAAGGAGGTCCCCTATCCATTTCAGTTTGACCTATAAGCTGTACTCTTCACCTTGAGGTGTACAACGGATCTAACTTAGTGCGGTATCGGTGTCAAGTAAGGCTCTGTAATCTCATAAATCTTCTCCTAATCTTTCTTGATGCAATACTTCACATCAACTCCAACCAACTCCCTGCTGGAGTAGAATTAATATACAAGACTAGTTGGGAACCATTCAACCTTCATCACTCCAAAACTCATTGAAATTCATTGAGTTATTATATGTAAAATTGGTTTGTGGCCATCCCTGCTTGGAAGCCAAGCTACAAACAAAATTCCTTCACTAAAACACATGATGGAATGGACCTTACATAAGACATTAGAAGACGGATCCTTCACCAGCCAGCCCATTGCACATCTCTGCCCCATGCAATCCATGATGAGATCCTGGCCAATGCAGATCTCTTGCTACATTTTGGGAGCCACCTCTCAGTATAGGCAAATTCCAAATGGCACAATCCACCACCACCTCAGTGCACCAACACAGACTTTGGCTTTGAAGTGGGAAAGACATTCAAAGACCAAGACCACATACCCATCCTCAAGATCATTACCCATTGAGCTGCAGTGATCCTTTCCTACCTGTACACAGAAGGCTATCAAAGCATTGGGAAACTACTGTCACTGCTGCTCTGCAAAATCCTCGAATCCATTGGCAGAACAGGTGAATGAATACCAGCACCACCAGCATCTAGTCACTGATCATGTTTTACCAGCTTCGATGTTCATCTGCCTGACACCACACTGCCAATGCAAGCATTCTGCTCCAAGTTCCATCAGAGGAAACATCTTCCAGGTGGAAAGCAAAACATTTCAAAGTCATCCACAAACCCTCCTAAAAGAATGTAGCACCTTCAAAAACTCAGAATCCCTGACTAAAGGGCATTCATGCTAACAGAACCAGGGATCTGGCATCTTCAACCAGAGGTCAACCACATACAAAGGATGGAGCATACAATAATCCAAATAACCCACCCATTCAGCCAGTCAGGCTTCATCTGTCTCATTGGGTCTACAGGTTTTACAAAGGACTTATTACTTCAGGACCCACAGAACTGTAGTGGAAGAAACTCATTCTCAACTGCCAGTGAAGAAGGATAAGGACAATATCAGAGTGTAAATAAACCAGAGGAAAGGGTGTTGGGTGCAGAGTGTCAAGAGACAGGTTAGTTGTATCAAAACATGTAACACAATCTTGAAAGGATGTATGCTATTTGGTTAAAGGCAACCATGAAGAAAAAGATAATAAAGAGATCAGAAATGACTTTGCCACTAATTAAGAACTCATGTATATCAAGAGCTTACATGATAGCAAAATGCATGATTTATCGTAATACATGGAAATACTATATCATTGATTTTGAGAGGACAATTATACAAATAGATCATGATGGAGGGAGTAAACAGAACTTAAGACTGAAGATTAGAATCATTTGCCCTTCAGGAAATGCTTTTTGCAAATAATAAATGAGCAAAGTTAAAAGATTTTCATTTGAACATTGCAAGGATCTTAAGATGGTTACAGAAGTGAATTAATACAAATATCAGAAATTCCAAAATAGATCCTAAAAGGAGATCACCTTCCAAATGAGCAAGAAGACAAATAATCAAAACACAGTTCTACACAGCTTTTTTGATTAATTGTTTTAACAGGATATTTTGCTAAAAAAAAACACAACACAGAAACCAAAGCAACACACACAAAATGCTGGAGGAACTCAGCAGGTCAGGCAGCATCTATGAAAATGAATAAATAGTCAAAGTTTTGGGCAGAGACTCTTTCAAGATGAACAGAAGCCAAAACTTTCAGTCTTCTGCAAATCCCATCTATCTGATTCCCATATCTCAACTATCAGTTGGCAGGATATTGAAAAAAGGTTGATATAATTTTACAGAAATAGAAGCAAAAGCCAAAAAAATGCCATTTTCAATGCAAGGGATTCCAGCACATTTTGATTTGGATGATAATTATGTAACACTTACCCAAAAGGCTGGTATATGTCTAAGGGAAAAGGAGATCCAGCCACTCACCAACCCCGCCTCCCGTACACGCAGGTGCTGTGAGAATCGCGTTTATGCCTCGCGCCCGCCAACAGTATCAAACCCACAACAAATACTGGTATGAAATACACTTTAAAGAGTTTACTAAAATTAAAAGAGTATTAGGCAATACAATATATATATATACAAGAAAAAAACAAAAGGCGCCAACTTATCAAAGGTCAGTCAGTTAGTGCACTCATTGGAGCTCAACCAGCGAACCATTCGACCCCTCGTCGCTTGCCTCCGACTTCCACGCCTTCCACCTCGGACTCCCCGGTGGTCTTCCGAGCGCACGTCCACCTTCCTCAGCGTCTCCCTCCCGACTCCCTTCACTCCCCAAGCCCGCGCAACCCCTCCCCCCAAGTTCCCAGCCTCACAAAACACAATAACATTCCCCATTGATTAACAAATGAATACAACTACCATATCAGCCATTCTAAAGCGAAACAACGGCGAGAGAAACATTTAACAGACAAAGAAGCATTCCTACTCGTAACAAACCACAGAAGCCCTTTTTAGTAACATACACAGGACACTGTACAATTAAATTTGCACATGTCACCAATATTGAAGGCATAGTGGCCAGTGAGGAAAGCTATCAAAGCTTGCAACAGGATCTGAACCAGCTGGAAAAATTGGCTGAATAAAGACAGATGGAATTCAATGCAGACAAGTATGAGGTGTAGCATTTTGAGAGAACAAACTAGGGCAGGACTTACACAGTGAACAGTAGGGCACCGAGGAGTACAACTAAACAAAGGGATTTGGGAATGCAGATTCATAATTTCTTGAAAGTGGTGTCACAGGTAGGTAGGATTGGAAAGAGAGCTTCAACTCTGTCTCACCTCTGCACACCTTGTCTTGGTTCTGCCACATCAAATTGCCTCCAAGTCCATTCCAGCAATAGCCAAACATTGGCTCATTCCCCGCTCTCAGGCCCAGGCCCCGCCACCTCAATTTGGCCTGTACCTGCAACACCACAACCATCCTGCACCTTCAAGACTTCAGTTCACATTGCAAAAATGCCAGGTTGTATAGGCGGTTCAAAAGCTCGACGAAAGGGAAGTTACAAGCCACAGATTGCAGTGATCACTTGCAAGAAAAAGTGTGATTGTTTGGTTTGCTGCCAGTATGCTGTCACTGTGCTTCACCACCACCATCTTAAACCAGACAGCCAGACATATCCAAAATCCAAACGATCCTACCAAATCCAAAACCCAACTTAGTTCTAGTTCATGGAAAAGAATTTCCAATACTTCCACCATTTCTGAATAGGTACCGTATATGTTTACTAATAAAATTTAAGCTTCAGTGGAATCCAAGTCATTGCCTACGGTATTCAGCAATTTTTTCATGACAATGGTTTAAAAGTATACTGAGAAATTCAGTGCATTTTCTGTCGTTGGGCTCTCCCTTTTCTAATGACACTGGAGAGTTATATTTTGTAAAAAGGCTTCTAAAGTATTTACATTTCTGTTAATAGAAAGCACCATGCTGAATGTGTATGATTTCTAGTTTGACAGCTTCAAGTGTTAATTTTATAATCTCACTAAAATAAAGAGGGGACAAAAAGGATCACGTTACTCAGACTCCATCATTTAATCTTGTTTCTAGCATTACCATGTGAATAGCACCAAGACAGGTGGAGGAACAAGTAATGTTGCAGAAGGATGGAATTTGTAGGAGATAGACAGGTTGGGAGAGTGGGATACAGTGTGGGGTTATGCACTTTGGTGGGAGGAATAAAGATGTAGACTACTTTCTAAATTGAGAGATAATTCAGGAATCAGAGGTGCAAAGTGCCTTGGGTTTCCTAGTTCAGGATTCACTCAAGGTTAACTTGCAGGCTGAGTTTATAGCAAAGAAGTCAAATGGAGCATTAGCATCTATTTGCGGAGGACTAGAAAATAAAAGCAAGGATTCATGGCTGAGGCTTTTTATAAGGGGCAGTCAGACCACATTGGAATTGTGAGAGCAATTTTGGGTCTCACAGAGGAGGTTCACAAGAATGATCCCAGGAAGAAAGGCTTAAAATATGAAGAATGCTTGATACTTCTGAGTCTATACTCAATTGAGTTCAGAGGATGGGGGAGGAGGGGAACTTCAATGAATCTTATCAAATACTGAAAGGTCTGGATAAATTGGATGTGGAATGGATGTTTCCATTATAAGGAAGTTCTAAGATTTGAGGACTCAGCTTCAGAATAAAATTGGGATGAGAAGGAATTTCTTTAGCCAAAGGGTGGTTGACTTCATTACTACAGAGGGCTGTGGAAGTCAAGTCACTAGGTGCATGGGTGGCACAGTAGCACAGTGGTGAACGCAACCACTTTACAGCACCAGCAATCACTAATTGGGGTTTAATTCTTTTCGCTGACTGTAAGATGTTTGCACATTCTCCCTGTGACCGTGAACACTCCAGTTTCCTCCCACATTCCGAAGACATAGTTAGGATTACTAAGTTGTGGGCATATTATGTTAGTGCCAGAGGCATGGCAACACTTGTGGGCTGCCCCCAATAAAAACCTTGCTGATTTGATTTGATGCAAATCTCACATTTCACAGTACATTTTGAAGTTTCGATGTACAGGTGACAAATAAAGTTGATCTTTAAAATCCTCAGTATTAAGACAGAAACTTATAGGTTCGTGATTGGTAAGGGGTTATGGATAGAAGACAGGAGAATGAGATTGTTTTTTAAAAAGCCTAAATTGAATGGTGGAGCAGAGTTGATGGGCCAAATAGCCTAATGCTGCTGCTATATGGTATAGTCTTGAGTACTCCAGGAGTTTCAGTATACAGTATATTTGGTGGAGAAATAGATGCATATTTTAACAAAACTTTGCTATGAACTAAATTAAAGATATGCTCTTCAAATGTTTGTAATCATTGTAATAAATCATCCTGATTGATCATCCACTGTATCATTTCTTTTGTCATTGTTAATTCTACAAGACTTCAGTTCTCTTTATTTCCAGAAGTAAGGAACTGGAGCACCATGGAATCAAATTTCTTATTTCTTGTTGCATTCACATTAACAAATATACTGCCCATGGTTTTACAATGCCTTCAATTTAAGGCTCTATGCACTTACAAATTCAAGAAATGAATCTTTGAATCCACAAGCAGAACTTAAGTGATATGTCCGCAAATATAAAAATAACTAGTTGAAAATATGAATGGAGTGGTTTTGTAAGTTATATAACAAAGAGTGAAGATAATCAACAATCCATTTCAAAATGCTGGTGGAACACAGCAGGCCAGGCAGTATCTATAGGGAGAAGCGCTGTTGACGTTTCGGGCCGAGACCCTTCGTCAGGACGAAGCTTCTCGTCAGTGCTTCTCCCTATAGATGCTGCCTGGCCTGCTGTGTTCCACCAGCATTTTGTGTGTGTCGTTGTTTGAATTTCCAGCATCTGCAGATTTCCTCGTGTTTGCTCTTTAAATCCATTTCAAGAGATCTTTTCGAATTAGGCAATGAGCAGCCTAAATAATCTCAAATCAAATCCGTAGTTTTATTCTAATTGTAGTTACTGTCAGCAATGCTTGCTGATTAGAGTAAAGAAAATTTCTGCAACATACAGGAAAATTAAATAGCATTTACAACATGCAGCTGATTCACAACCTCCCCATTCTAGGCCCCTGCTGAAGTTTCATCTCACTCTTGAGCTGCTGTGTAGATTCATCTAACAATATAGCGTGAAGTAACTTGATCCAGAGTATTTCTTTTCTCCTGGGACGTGATTTAATAGCTTTGAAAGACATTGTGGTAAATTGAAAAACTGGTGTATTCATTTAGATTCTCTAAATAAACTTAATGTTCCAAACCATTCACTGTGAACTACTACCTTCATATGATGAAACTGCAAGATTTCACTTACTGACAAAAACAACTGCTACATTTCAGGGTGCAGCTATGTGAAACAAACAATAGCCCATTATATCACTAGAAGATCTTACTTGTGGAGTTCCAACATAGCCTGCAATTTATTCTCTTATTATGTCTGCCAAGGAAGGCTTAAAAGCTCAATTCCATTGTTTTTGCTAGAGGACCAAAATATTTATTCAATCTTTTCCTTTTGGCTTGCAAATAAAACAACTGATAATGTAAATCTTAGTAAAGCCCACCTTGATGTTGAACAGCATAGTTCAACATCATAGTTGTTCAGAAACATTGAACTTCTTGAATTAACATTATTTTACTTTTCATTTCACCTGCACTGCACCACTTGTTTAATTCCTGTATTCTTACGGCTTGATAAATAACTGGCCAATGCTACTGGCATGGATTTTCCAAAACCAGAGGGATCCATTGTCATTTCTGACTTCATATATCTTGACATAAATCCATGTTTCCAGTTAATAATAATAAATATGGTACACTCCTGTTTTAAATTGCATTTTTTGCAGCCTAAGTAGAAACAAATATGCAAAATTATCGAAAGAAATTCCAGAGAATATATAAATATTTTGAATATTTGCAATCCAATCAAGCAGCAATATAAACCTGTCAACAGAAAGATACAATTGTATTGAAATATACAATTAATGAAATTATGCTTTATAGCTATAATGTTCCTAACATAGTATGCTCAAGATCTTGACCGTACCCTATCAAAGGAACTGCTAAATTCTCACTAAATACTTTCTCATAATAATGTAGCTGTGAGAAAAATCATCTAATGCTCAAGTATTTCTAATGTTTACCTTATATTCGCTACTTCCAGCCATCTAGCAATGTGGGATTGCTTATAACATTACTGCTTGATCACATCATTACCTTTTCAGTCTTTTAATCAGATGACAAGAACAATGTGGCTATAGAATTGGAGCAATTCCAATACATGATCTTGAATAGGTAGGGTGTCCAGATATTTCAAGAGCAGTCTCCTAATAGTAAATCAAGTAACAGAAGAATATCAACCCACCTCATGACATGCATAATGCCATTTAAATCCCAATATCCTCTGCATACTTAATTTGGTGTACACATCATTTTGCTGAGGTATAGCTGAACCAATGTGCCACTCAAAGTGTGTTTATTCCTTGCCCAATCAATTTCTGTGGGAAAACCAGCTCAAAAGCAAAACAAGCCTCACAATTTTACATATACTTAAGGTATGCAAGGTTGCCAGATGCATTAATTGGATCATACCTGCATAGTGGTGGGTGAATCAGAGAAGTTTGAGTTTTCAGTGTCCAATTGTGAATAGGTCATAAGAGGATGACCTTCTATTCTAGTTTATTATAGCAGCCTCAAATTCATTCCCAATTACTCAACAAGTAACAGTGGATTTACATTACCAAGGCCAAGGAAGTTTGAGATTCACACCTTTGGCTTCAACCCAAAAGCGCACAGTAAAATGGAATTTTAAAACTCTGTATCACAGATTTTCAACCTATTCATTTCTTTAAAATGTAGAACTCTAATATGAAGAATAAGGTGATTGAACATATTATAAGAAACTAATATAGTTTGTAAAACCTGCTTGAGACAAAAATTTAATGAAATATATTTCCAAAATAAAACCAACCAAATTTGAAGGATTTAAAATTTTTCATTTCACTGTAATTCATAATATAATACAATGGATTCTGGTTAATTGGGATACATCGAGACCCGTACATTTTGGCCCAATTAGAGCCTGCCCCAATTAGCCGCAGTTTCATGCAAATAGTTGAAAAGGTATAAAAAAATACAAAGTAACCTATAACAGAGTAACAAATTACATATTTAAATAAAATACAGAACAGAGTAGAACACTATCAATACTACTACAGCACTATAAAAATGCTGCTTTCTTTTGATTGCCTGTAAATGAACAAGATAAGTACAGACACCTAGAATAGATTATGGACTGACTGAAAAGAAATATGGAGTTGAGAATGCCCATCTTAGTTTCATTTTTACTTTAAGCAAGACAAGCACGCATAACGCGGTGGAGTGATGACATATGCCATTCACATACAGTACTTTTAAATATAACCCGTAATTAATTATTTAAATGAACAGGAATGCTTAATCAAACAATATATTTACAATACTACTCAAATATTGTTGAAATTTTAAATATACAATACCCCTCCTGCTTAGCTATAAACTACAACTCAATATAGAATGCATCTCAACTTATATATATAATATATATATATATATACACGCACACACAAACATATATTACATATATATTCAGCTCACCTTGGAAGTGTTCATGTTTTATTGTTTTACAGCTTTAAATCACAGTGGATTTAATTTGGCTTTTTTTTACTCTGATCAACAGAAAAAGACTCTTTTCTGTCAAAGTGAAAATAGATGTCTACAAAGTTATCTAAATTAATTACAAATACAAAACCAAAAAATAATTGATTGCATAAGTATTCACGCTCTTTAAGTTGGTATTTAGCAGATGCACCTTTAGCAACAATTACAGCCCTGAGTCTGTATGGATAGGTCTCTATCAGCTTTGCAGATCAGGACATTGCAATTTTTCCCCTTTCTTCTTTACAAAACTACTCAAGCTCTGTCAGATTGCATGGGGATCATGAGTGAACAACCCTTTTCAAATCCAGCCACAAATTCTCAATTGGATTGAGATCTGGACTCTAACTCGACCGCTCCAGGACAAACTTTGTCGTTATTAAGCCAATCCTGGGTAGCTTTGGTTTTGTCTTGCTGGAAAACAAATCTTCTCCCAGGTCACTGTTTTCTTGCAGACTGCATCAAGTTTTCCTCCAGGATTTCCATGTATCTTGCTGCATTCATTTTACCCTCTACCTTCACAATCCTTCCAAGGCCTGCTGCAGTGAAGCATCCCCACAACATGATGCATCATGCTTCACAGTAGGGATGGTGTATTTTTGATGATGTACAGTGTTTGGCTTACACCAAATGTAGCTTTTAGTCTGGTAGCCAAAAAGCTCAATTTTGGTTTCATTAGACCATAGAACCTTCTTCCAGCTGACCTCAGAGTCTCCCACATGCCTTCTGGCAAACTCTAGCCGAAATTTCGTGTGAGTTCTTTTCAACAGTGGCTTTCTCTTTGCCACTCTGCCATAAAGCTGTGACTGGTGAAGCACCCGGGTACCAGTTGTTGAATGCACAGTCTCTCCCATCTCAGCCACTGAAGCTTGTAACTCCTCCAGAGTTGTCACAGGTCTCTTGGTGGCCTCCCACACTTGTCTCCTTCTTGAGCGGTCACTCAGTTTTTGAGGACAGTTTGCTCTATGCAGACTTACAGCTGTGCTATATTCTTTCCATTTCTTGATGATTGACAACAGTACTCCAAGGGATATTCAGTGACTTGGAAAATTTCTTGTATCGAATTCCAGTCCTTTGCCTTTTAACAATCTTTTTGCAGAGTTGTTTGGAGTGTTTTTTTGTCTTCATGGTGTAGTTTTTGCCATGACACTAACTCATCAGCGTTGGACCTTCCAGATACAGGTGTATTTTTACTGCAATCAATTGAAACACCTTGACTGCACAGAGGTCTCCAAAAACAGATCCCCATTTAACTGATTATGTGACTTAAAAAACCAAATGGCTGCACCAGTGATAATTTGGTGTGTCATATTAAAGGGGGTGAATACTAGTGCAATCAATAATTTTGTGTTTTATATTTGTAATTAATTTAGATCACTTTTTAGAGATCTGCTTTCACTTTGACACAAAAGTCTTTTTCTGTTGATCAGTGTCAAAAAAGCCAAATTAAATCACTGATTCAATGCTGTAGGACAATAAAACATGAACATTTCCAATGGGGGTGAATACTTTTTATAGGCACTGTACATACATACATATAAAACAACTACTATATAGACATCCACAGCATTGTAAATTTTAAATTGTTCCATTGAGGCCTAAAGATTTATTTGCTGTACAGGCTTTCTCACTTTTATGGAGTAACATCTTTCCTGACAAGGTGGATCACTCTTCTTGGCATGTAAGACATGGCTGTGAAACAACCTCAGGTTCTGGGGCTTCCTTGATGGTGGTTGTAGGAGCTGTCTCTGGGACTGCAAGAAGTGGTTCTAACAACTTTGGACACCCTTCTTCTCTAACAATTGACTATGCTCTCCTCAACTGTTCAACGTGTCGTCCCCAGATGCAATCTTCAAGCAACAGAACAGGTTCCGTTCTGTCCTTAATTTCTCCCAAGTATCCACTTTTGATCATTTCTGTAGTCCCTCACCATGACTCCTTATCCACGAGTGAAATATCAAACATCCTTGTTTCAGAAGCCTTCACTTTGTCTCAGCTGTTTGTCCTGCATACTTCTTCTGAGATTGGGTTTGAGGAGATCCAAGCATGAGCACGAGGAAAGATACAGGAGCAGCATATTGTTGGTTGTTGGTCGCAGTGGGCTGCATTGCGATAGGAAAGGAGGAAATTGGCAAGCTTCTGATTCAGTGTCAGTGTAGTGTGTTCTGCTTACATTGCTCACAGTGTGTTCTTTAGACTCTGGACAAACTTTCTGCCAACCCATTTGTTGCTGAACAGTACAAAGCACATATAATATGTCTTACTGCATTCATTTTCAGGAATGAATGAAACTGTTCTGCAACAAAGAGGTCCATTGTCACTGTCTAAGTGTTCTGGAACACAAGTCCTTGAGAAGAGGCTTATCAACACATCAACAGTGTGTGCAAGGATGTAGTGGAGGCTATTGGGAATACTTCATGCCACTTTGTAACTGCATCCACTGCTACCAAGAAATTTGTGCCCATGAATGGTCAGCAAAATCCAGATGAATCCTCTCTCAGAGCAATGCAAGCTATTTCCTGGGTTGGAGAGGCACTGTTCTTGGCATCTTCTGGACATGTTGGCATCCTAAACAGTTCATGGCAAGCTCCTTGAATTCCTGATCTATCGCTGATCACCAAAACATCAAGCTGACACCTTCATTTTGGCTACACCTGAATGACTGGTATGTAGCTCCTCTAACACTCTAGCTCTCAATTTGAATGGTACAGCAACTCTCAATCCCCACTTAAGGCAACCTCCATCAAGGCAAGTTCATCCAGGCACTGTTAAAAATGGGGGATCTGGGATTTCTGCTGCACATTCCATTCATTTTGGGTGGCATGTAGACCCGAGACAGTGTGCAGTCTTTTCTGGTTTCCCTTTGGAGCATCTCTGCCATATTAGGGAGACTTTCAGTTTCCGTTAGGGAGAATACATCAAGAGGAGTGTCACTACTTTTTGAACACATGCACAGGCAACCAACACTATTTAAGAACTGTTTGCTCTAAGTATAGTGTAATGTCTAATGACCACACAAGCGCATGTGCCTGATGCTTGTTAGAAACTGTTCAGCAACAATCTCTTGTACCAATTAAGAGGCACAGTGTTCCAAACAAACAAAGGAAATCACGGCTATTTGTCAATTAGTTTTCGTTCTTTAAGAATTGTCCCAAATAAGTAGCTGCCCTGATTAACTGGAATCCATTGCATACAATATATGATTTTAATTTCAAACATTATTGGTGAAATGTGAATAACTTCTTGCAGATGTATATAAGTAAGAAAATATATACATTGTTTACACATGGATTAGTAACTCTGACAACAGTTCTAAGCATAAACAGATACAAATACAGATTGTTGCTGCTTAATTGCATGAAACACTGCAGAATTCAAAGATTTTCTATTGCATTCCTATGGTGTTTTGGATGACAGATACAGGTAAATTCTATGAAAAAGCCTGCAACATGTCCCAAGTGAATAAATCTCAATTATAGTACATGTCATCATTAATTTGACTAATGCTACTCTACCTTGTATAATCAAAAACATTTTATTGTGAGATTAGCTCCATTCTATATTCTGCTTGGAAGGCAGCTATTCAAAGGTAAACTTATAGAAATCATATTTGTGAAACATTTCTCCTGAACTGTAAAAAAATCCTGCAACAATCTAACTTTTGAAATGGTAACATATTGAAATGGTAATATGTTGCACTCACAAGCAACATATCAGTTGTCCAGGTAGCACAGAATTATTAAGACACTAGTGTACATTTTCTTCTATATATCATTCATAAAAATTGTATTTATTGGTAGTATAGAATTAAAGCACTCTGCTTTTTGTGGGAATTTTGTGTGAATGACCTGTTTGTGAGGCAGGAATGGTTCAAATTGTAGATATTCTACTTGGGCTGAGGGGAGGGGATAGAAAGACTGTGAATGTAGGAGCAGGCAAATTACCTTTATGAAATACTGTTGTCATATTTTGCTTTTTCAATTATCTCCTCTGCTAATCATCACTCAGTGCTCTTGGTCTGATAACTATTTCAGATATAAAAGTATTTGAAACAAATACTTTTTATTCCTGCTCTTAATTTTTGAGGTTTGTTTACTGTATGTTGCTATTGCCATTAGCATTCGTTCTTGGACACTTATCCAATGTAGCCAGTGGAGCTCATCATTATTCTGCTGTGAACTATTATCATCCTTCACCTGTTCGCATCTGTTGGCTTAGGTGGTCTTTGCGACTTGGGTTTTACAGTTAGGTTCCTGATTATATTCTGACACTCAGATTTTACCATTTTAATATTTAAAATTCTTGAAGTGCTACTGTCTACTGATTCCTTGACTTTAATATTCTACTATCCAACTTACCTTAAATGCAATTTACAGACTGTGGTCTAACAGCTCCTTTTCAGACCATTTCGAACATTTTGTCATTCCTTAGGACAAATGCTAATTTGATTGAGAGGTTTCTAAGCCACTTCATCTTATGACACTGTGGTACATTTGTCATTATTTTAACATAGGCCACTCCACAAGAAATTGACAGAATTAAAACAAAATCCAGTTTTACAGCCTATCTTATTCATGAAAAGCTAAAATTAAATGTGGCATAATGTGATCTCATTTTCTTGCTTTGGTTCCCATAAAATAATACCGACCTATGTCATTTATTCTGTTTCATTTTCTGGGCCATTATATTAAAAGGCACAACTTTAATAAATTATAAAAGGAACATGCGTGATGTGCAAAATGATACATTAGAAATTAAAAAAACATACCACGCAAAAAAAATCACAAAGAGTAAAACCCCATTGGTCAATAAATAACACGTGTTAATGCATGAAAGACATACGACAAAAAAAGGAAACGTAAACAGAAGAATACAGATTTTGAATTAGGAGTGAACAGCAGCAGGAAGGCACGTGTTTACCCAACTTATGTACTGTGAGCAACTGCAGAGCACAACAAACAATGTATAACTTTCTAATATGCTTGGTTTCATTTCTCATTTCAGTGTTAAGTAATGAGGTAGCACATTATTCCAAAACTGCTTGGAGTTAGATTTCCCCATTTTTATACCAGGCTTTTCATTTTGATTTTGTTTTCCACCCATGTGTTCTTTCAAAACAAACTTGCTTCTTTTAGTTTTGGGTTTCCGTCTTTCATCATTGCCTCTCATGTTATCTTCAGATTGATTTATTCTCTCATTATCTGCTTCAAAGCTTTCAGCCTCCACACCCTCTGCAAATTCATCATCTTTTTCATCCTGATCTACTTCATTAATTTCAACTTCATCATCTACTCCATTCCCTCCATTGCTAATTCTCCCTCCCCCACACTTGTTTTCTTCAAAATTCTCTGCATCAGATTCCTCTTCAAAACTCACCCCTTCCTCATCTTCAACTTCTCTTCTATTTTTTGCAAGTTCATATTTCCCACTTCCACCATCACCTTCCTTGCCCCCTTCTTCACCAGCCTCACCTTCCTCTTCACCAAATTCACCTTCTGCTTCTACCTTCTTCTCTGCTTTCCCAAAACCACCCTCCCCCCATTCATCGCCACCCTCTCCCCATTCACCTCCACCCTCACCAGCTTCCTCGCCCTCACATTCTTCCTCCTCCTCTTCCCCTCCTTCACCTTCCTCCTGCTCTTCCTTGCCATCCTCCACCTCCCTTTCACCCTTACATTCCTCCTCCTCCTCCTCTTCCTCCTTACTCTTACCTTCTTCCTCCTCCTCACCTTTGCTTTCTTCCTCCTCTTCCTCCCCACCCTTGCTGTCTTCCTCCTCCCCACCATCGCCTTCTTCTTCCTCCTCCTCACCAGCCTCACCTTCTTCCTCCTCCTCCCCATCTCCTTCTTCCTCCCCACCCTCACTGTCTTCATCCTCCCCACCTTCCCCTTCTTCTTCCTCCTCCTCCTCCTCCTCCTCCTCCCCAACCTCACCTTCTTCCTCCTCCCCACCTTCACCTTCTTCATCCTCCTCCTCCCCATCTCCTTCTTCCTCCTCCTCTTCCTCCCCACCCTCACTGTCTTCCTCCTCCCCACCTTCCGCTTCTTCTTCCTCCTCCTCCCCACCCTCACTGTCTTCCTCCTCCCCACCTTCCGCTTCTTCTTCCTCCTCCTCCCCAGCCTCACCTTCTTCCTCCTCCCCACCTTCACCTTCTTCATCCTCCTCCTCCCCATCTCCTTCTTCCTCCTCCCCACCTTTGCCTTCTTCATCCTCCTCCTCCCCATCTCCTTCTTCCTCCTCTTCCTCCCCACCCTCACTGTCTTCCTCCTCCCCATCTTCCGCTTCTTCTTCCTCCTCCTCCCCAGCCACACCTTCTTCCCCCTCCCCACCTTCAACTTCTTCCTCCTTCTCCTCCTCCCCAGCCTCACCTTCCTCCTTCCCACCTTCGCTTTCTTCCTCCTCCTCCGCCCCAGCCTCACCTTCACCTTCTTCCTTCCCCTCATCGCTCTCACCTTTCTCTTCCCCCTGCTCTTTTCCACCCTCACCTTCCTCCTCCTTTTCTCCATCTTCGTCTTCCTCCACTTCATCCCCATCTTCATCTTTCTCCTCCTCCAGCTCATCCTCAACTTCTTCTTCATCTTCTTCCTCCTCACCTTCTTCCTCATCCTCGCCTTCTTCCTCATCCTCCTCACCATCATCTTCCTCATCTTCCTCACCTTCTTCTTCCTCATCTTCCTCACTATCATCTTCCTCATCCTCATCTTCACCCTTCCCGTCTTCCTCACCCACCTTCTCTTCCCTGTCCTCATCTTCTTCCTCCTCTGCCTCTTCCCCACTTTCACCTTCTTCCTCTTTTTCCTCTCTGTTTTCTTCCCTCTCATTTTTTATGAGTTTATTTTCAGTGCTTTTGATAGACTTGCTTCTGCATTTGTTTCTTTTTTCTTTAACTTCCCTGCTCTCACCTTTCTTCTCTTTATCTTTGTAACTCTCACCACCTCTGTTTATACCAGCTTTGGTTTCTTTATCCTCCTTGTCATCCCCACTCTGACCTTCTTCTTCTTCTTCTTCTTCATCTTCCCTGTCCTCAGTTTCCTTCTCTTCCTTGCTCTTTCCTTCTCCTTCCATTTCAAGAGCTTCCTTTCTTCCATCTTTCTCGTCATCACTGTTCACACCTTTTTCCTTCTCTTCTACTCTATTTTCACCTTCTTGCTGTTCTTCCTCCTCCTGCTCATCTACCCTACTCTGAACTTCCACTTTATTCATCTGATCTCCATATGTTTGAAAGTCTCTTTCATAAACTCGGTTTCTTCTAGTCTTTTTGTCCACATTAGCTTCTGTACTTTTGTCTTTTCTTTCATTCGCTTTATTCCCATCTTCTTCATCAATATCATCTTCATGTTGTGTTTCAATTTCTTCCTTTGCTACTATCCAACTCTCTCTTGCTTTTGTCTGGTTTTGATCAGTTATATCCCTTTGGTTATAAATTACTTCTGCAGTATCATCTCCCATTTCTTCAGCCTTTTCCTCACTTTTAGTTTTACTGAAGACGATACTCTCCACATGTTGTTCCTGACTGCATACACCATTTTTCTCATCTCTTTCCGTATCTCTAGAAAACGTTCTGCATGCAACCTTCAGCTCTTCAGTTTCTTTTCTTCTTCCTTCTTCTGTACCTGTGCCTTCCTGCATTAATTTATGTTCAATAGTGGTCCTTTCAGTTCCTCTTATGACAACTTTCAGATTGCTTTTTTGTGATTTATTTTCTCCTGTCTTTGCATTTACTTCTCCTACTAAATCACCCCATACCTGCTCTTCACAAGGCACAAACTTGGGTTTAATTTGTTCCCCTTGGTTCTCTTTTTTATCTAATTCCTTTTTTAGTAGTAAACATTTCATTGATTTAGAGTCTTTTATACTCTTTCTTGTATTTTCTTTATTAATTCTATAGTCTGTATGACTACGTAAACCTTTCCTGACATCACTACTGTCTTCTTCATTGCTTTTGCTGACACACTTTAATACTTTTCTTCCTTCTTTTGCTGCTGCTTCTTCAGTTTGTTTTGAAATGTTTTCATCATTAATTTGCCTTTCATTTATCGTACCACGGATATACAAGTGCTTTTCGTTTGCTCTTGTTGGCTGTTCCTTTTTGGCTATTATATTTTTTTTGCCAGAGGCTTTTTTCTCATTGATAATGACTTTGGTGCTACATTTGGTATGGTTTCCTTCTGTGATTGCTTCAAGCACACTCGTGTGTGGATTTTGTCTTGGAGACTGAGCTTGCTGTGTAGCTTTCGTGGGCTTTTTGACTTCCTGATTATCACTGTCATTAACCTTACCAGAACTTTTACCTTTCTTCTATTCCAAATGAAAAGCAATGAATGAAAAGGAAAATAAAGAAGGTTATTAGAGGCAAAAGATGAATATATGCCCAAACAAGTTCTGTGTTTTAAATGGTAACCAAATAATAAGACAGAAGAATAAGCGAGAAAGTAAATTGAATAGAATCATATTATCAATAGAGTTAATTGAGACAAAAAGAGATGGATTCTGATAAAAATTATAATTGTTAGATATTCAGGCAACAAATACTGTTCAATTTGGCTAGGAGACGAGGACTTACAATGAAGCCTCATAAAATAATAATTACATTAAGTCAGCATAAATAACTAACATCATTCTACAATTATTTTAAGCAAAAGCAGTAAGATTTTTCACACTTAATAGCTTAAAGCACTTATTGTCAAGGATGTCGCCAATATATCCATAACTGTGGTTCATATTGGTGTTCAAGTCATTCAGTTACCACATAGGGAAGTAGTTGCATCCAGCAGGACCAGCAAGGAGGCATGACTCACTGTGAACCACGAAGAGAATTGACAGCTATATCGTAACTACCTCAGAATGTTTACACAGTGACAATGCCATGGACATTGCCCACTGGAGA